>NW_012267224.1:14192184-14467383 GCF_000151885.1 Dipodomys ordii
TGCAGAAGCTCTGCAACTTTATACAATCCCATTTGTCCAACCTTTCTTTGATTTGTTGTGTTTCCGGGTCTCTATACAAAAAATTTTGGCCTGTGCCAAGGAGACCTAGGGTTTCTCCTATTCCATCCTGTAATGTTTTCAGACACACTCCAGTTTTTTTTCTTTCTCTTTACATACTAACCTACTACATGCAGAGGTCAATTGAATATTGGATAATTGTTTATGCTAACATGTTTTTCAAACTTTATATTATAGGGATTTTTGAAGTATTATGAGCATTCATATGTTGATAGTGAAGTTAGAAGATTACTTTTTAAATTAATTCTAATCCATGCTTAAATTAAGTACAAATTGATAGAATGTAATTTGTATATTATACAAAGGATGCCAGATTGTTCAAGTTGCCCTTAGTCTGGCATCTAATAAAAAAACTGAAAGAAGTTAGGAAGGGTAAAATACAATATTACTTTCAGTAATTTTATTCATATCAACAAAATCAGAACAGTAATCATCTGGCTATGATAACAGTTTACAAAAGTCTCTACAAAAGGTATTCAACTCTTCAATACCCTGGAACTTTCTGCATTCTTGAACAGTGCAGTCCTATTCCCAGTTGGATATGCTAGAAAGAAATTAAGAGCTCCTCCATAGGTTTCACAAGGAACTGTGGTAATGGGTATGGATATCTATTTCCTTATACAATTCACTTATTAAATTATCTGAGAAAGAAATCAAGAAAACAGTTCCATTCACAATTGCTCTGGAATAATTAAATACCTAAGAGAAGAAACTAAGTAGGAGAAACGCCTCTACATGGAACACTGTAAAACCCTGAAGAAATAAATTGAAGATGACACTAGATAATGGAAAGACCCCCCATAGTCTGTGGTCAGCTGAATCTTTTGAAAACACAAAAGGGCCCCAAAAGCCAAAGAAATCCTCACCAAAATGTATCATGTTGTATATATCAAAATACAGTACCGAACTCCCATTTATACAACAGAGTCATGGCAACTAAAAAAGCCAAAGCACTGGCATAAAGACAGACAAGTAGATCAATGGAATAGAAGAAAAATACAGAAATATGCTCCCATAGAAACTGACATCAGAATTTTAACAAAGATGCCAAAAACTTAGTTGGAGAGAAGACGGTTTTTTTTCTTTGAGAAAATGTTTATCTACATCGAGAAGACTAAACTAGACACCAGTCTTTTCATTTTGTACAAAATCAATCCCAAATTGATCAAAGATCCATTTATAACTAAGATATGAAAATAAAACCCTTGAAGATACATGCATGAAAATATTTTCTGAGGAGAATTTCAACTTCTCAGAAAAGGAGACCAAAAATTGAAAAGTAGTATTGCATCAAATTAATAACTTTGGCTCAGCAAAATAAATAATTGCTAAAATCCAAATAAAATGTAGGGAATAGGAGAATAATTTTGCCAGTTCATCAGATAAAGGATTAGCACATAGAATATATAAAGAAGCACTTATCTGAACATCAAAAATACTTCAACAAATAAATGAACAAATAAACAGTTTTCAAATGTGGTACAAATAGCCTATAATTTTTCTCTCAAATATTTATCTTAGTTTAGTATAAAAGTAACCAAACCCAAAGAAAAACATAGGCTTCATGTTTTCCCTCATTTATAATTATTAGAATGTGCCTATAAATATACACGTAAACCCAATAGACAAATAATTACACTTGGACATGATTCATTATACAACAGTCTAAAATTTCACACTCTGAGAACAAAGGAGGATATTCTTAGGAGAGGATCACAAGGTCTCAATAGCTATGTGCATAAGATCATATAAAATGATGCTTATTGAAATGAATTCCAAGAAATGGAAACAAGGGGTTTCTTTTACTGTTTGTATTTTTAACATTTTTCTTTGGTTTATTCCTTTTTGTCTGGTTTTTTACTTGTGCACCCTTTGTTTTGTATATAAGTTTATCCGATTTGAGCAAGAAAAGGGGGAGCACAGAAAGGGTTGGACAAAGTATGAACCAATTCAGCAGTGATACTCAGGAGACATTAAGTTTGAAATAAAATATACAACTTGTGGGGGAGTGGGGAAGAGAGGGGAAAAACTGGGAGAAAATGAGGGAGGAGGTGACACTGTTCAAAAGGAAATGTACCCAATACCTGACTCAGGTAACTGTAACCTCTCTGTACTTCACCTTTTCAATAACATTTAAAAAAACAGAAAAAAAGTAGTAGAGATGAGGGAAAATAATGGAAGGAATGATACTGATCAAGATGCATTTTACTTATAAACTGATGTGTTGAATTGATATCATTTTGTAAAACTACTTATAGACTTTTAGAAATCAATTTCTCATAATGTAAGACTTACGTTTTTCTTGAGAGTTTGATAAAAGTTTCCCAGTAACAAAATCTGTGAAAATACTTTTATAAGTTGAGATATTTATTTGCCTGGTATAAAAGAGACAGAATACTCATAGTCAATGTTGTTTCTGGAACCAATTTTCTTAGTTTATTTTGTTTTAAATTTTGCTTTGGTTAAGACTTTGTTCATTGGTTTGATTGATTGATTGTTGCTGGGGATAAAAATATTGACCTTACATATGCTGTGCCAGTAAGCTATATGCCCAGTATCCATACATTTCATCTAGTTTCTTTGCTCATGAATTTACTGATTTAAAAATAAAATTTGCATTGCATGTATCCTTCCTCCCTGATCTTGTCTGTGTATAAACTCTAAGTTTATTTTTTATTAGTTTTCTCACATATCTGCCCATTGTGTTCCTCTTTTTAAAGAATGAAGTCTTACAATTTCTATTCTTATCTCTTTATATTTTTCATTTTCTACTCTGTGATTCCAATTCTCTGTTATTGATAACAGGTTTTAAATATGTCACATTTATTCGTTTAATTGACTTTAAGAAGTTTTGGTAAACTTTATCCTGTATATAAACATCTGATTTGGGGAAGGGAGAGGGATCACAGAAACTGTGGGACAAAGGGTGAAACAATGAAACAGTGATACTCACTAGACACTATGTTGGAAATAAACTAAAACTTGGCGGGGGTAGTAAAATTAAGGAGTGGGAGAGCAGAGAAAATGAGGGAGGGGTAACACTGAAAAGAAATGTACTCACTACTTTATTTATTTAACTCTAACCCCTCTGTGTGCATCATCTTTACAATAAAAAAAAGGTTTGGGTATGTCTTCTTTTCTTTGTTATTCATCTTCATACTTCCTCTTCAACTTAACATGTCTACAGTCTACAACCATCTTTATTCATAATTACCGTGATTGTTTTTGGGAGACACTAACAGTTTTTGTCATTCAGGATTTCTGTAAACAGATCTTAAAACATCAGAGTCATTTGAGGCCTTTATAACATGATCAGGGTGTCAGGAATAGACCCTATACTTTGGTACTGGTTTAAGATGAAGAGGGTACATTCTACCTTGGAGGAAGACATTTTTGTTCAAATCATTATATAGGACATTCTTTCTGACTTAAATTGTGGGACCTAATTGGGCTTTCTGCCAGCAAGACCATTCCTCTCTCAGTAAAATGTCTTTGTAAAATCCTGAATCTTGGCCTCTCATATTTCAGTCTCATTGTACTTTGGAATTATGTCTTGTTCTTGTGCAATGTTAAAATTTTGCCAATTCTAAGAAACATAGGTCCCATGGTTTCCCTTATTTGCAATATCTAGTATATGTATGAATCAAGCGGAAAAGGTCAGATAATGTGATGTCAGGAAAAAGAACCCTTAGATATGTATTTTAGTGTTTTTTCTTTCATGCATGTGTTTCTAATGCATTTATAAGATTATCTCTTTGTTGCTTTGTATGTCCCTCCCCCACAGTATAACCCCTGCTTTCAATATATTTGATGTCAGTATAACTTGTGGAGGAGATGGGGAAAAACCAGTTGTTTAAGGATACAGGTGGATCTGATGCAACAATGAGAAGTACTAGTTGTCATGTCCAAAACGAACTTTACAATGTCGGTGGGGGGGGGGGGGGGGGGGGGGGAGGGGGGAAGGAGAAGGATTGGGATGGGGGGGAGGGGGGAGGCTGGGAAGTGATGTGAAGGGTAAACAAAGGAGGAGGCTGCAATGCTTGGTAAGAAATGTACGCATTATCCTGCCCGTGCAATTGTAACCCCTCTGTACAATATTTTCACAAATAAAATAAAAAAATGTAAAAAAAAAAATTTGCCAATTCTTTTTGATGAGGATACTTTCATTAAGCATCATAGTCTTTTATTTTCATCTACTAAATTAGATAAATGTTAATATCTTTGTTTCCATGTTTAAAGGAAACAATTAATTTCTTTCCTTTTATTAGCATAAATGTATAGTTCATTATATCTCATTATATTTATGTACATGCATATCATATTTTAAAATCAAATGCATTGTATGTATGTTTTAGAATGCATATTTGGCACTGATCATTAAAATATGTTTGTTATTTCCTTAAAAGATTAGAATGCTATTGTTTTTTAAAAAAGGTTGATGCAAAGGTTATGATGCTACTGCAAATGTCTCGCATAAGAATATACACTTCTAAATTGGGGGGCAGTGACATTCTACTTGTCTATTTCATCAGTTTTAGTTCTATTACTTTTTCTACTTACTGTAAGGTTTTTACTTTAGCCTCTTAGTCACCAGGCTCTATTTCTGAGAAAATTATAAAGATTTATTTTCTGACATTCTAATGTGACATCTGAAACATATTGGTATAAATCTATCTTTTCAATTGTTCAAGGCTGAAAAACATGAAACCATCTGTTCACACACATGTCAAATCCATCAGAAAGTGGCAAAATACAATGACCTATGGAACTATACCTGTTGGAATTGAAGAACGATTGAGTGTGGGGTAGCAGAGGAAAATAAACAAATTCTATTGTGAGAGGACCACCATCAGCCTTCATGGAAACCATTTATGATGCTAGTATAGCAATTCAGATGAAAGATAATTGTAGCTTGGTTCCATGTAATAGTGAGAAAGGATTCTATTCTGTGTACATTGTAAAGTTGGGCTAATGGCATTTTTTTTATATTGGGTCAAAAATGACCCATTTATATATGGGTCAATATTTCTAAGTAGATTGAAGATAATAATGTGGCCCTACTGTATATCATATTCTGAAATTGCATATTAAATTTTTTCTACAAAGTTTTTTTAAACTTGATATAATGGCACTATTTTGAGAGATTAATAAAGTTTTTGATTGAAAGAACTTTCTCATGATCTTTTTCCTTTATCTTATAACAATAAATTTCCTAATTTCTAATTGTTCATATATTTCTGTTTATTATTTTTCTACACAGAGTATCCACTATGATTTGTTTGAAAAATCATAGACTCTGTATATATGTCATAAAAGTATTAAATACTATTTCTTTTTCTGGTCCTGGGGCTTGAACACAGGGCCTAGGCATTGTCCCTGAACCTCTTTGTGTTCAATGCCAGTGCTCTACCATTTAAATCACAGCACCACTTTCAGCTGTTTCTGAGTGATTTATTAGGGACAAAAATCTCACAGATTTTTCTGCTAGAGTTGGCTTAGAACTGGGATCCTTAGATCTCAGTCTCCTAAATAACTAGGATTACAAGTGTGAGCCACCAGGACCTATTTAAGAAAATCATTAACATACCACTATATATTCAGGCTTCATTTCAGCCTCACAATTCCCTTGTAAGCGTGAGCCAGTCTTTCTAATTGCTTATTTTTCATTTACATAAAGCAACTGTGTATACATGTGTCCACACATGCATATGAATACACATTGGTTTTAAGCATTAATCATGCAATACTATTACACCTGAAATGGTTTATTCAATTACATTTAAAAGGGAATCATTTACACTTAAACATAGTATATTTGTCATCATTTTTATAGTTTTTGCCATACAATATATTGTATCACTAAGTCATATTTAATATTTCTGCCCTTCTGAACAATATTTTAAGTCTTTTTTGTAATAGTATATTATTTTAGGGGGGCAGGTCCGTTTGTGGGGCCTAAACTCTGGGCTTGGGTGCTGTCCCTCTGCTCTTCAACTCAAGGCTAGCGCCCTTCCACTTGAGCCACAGCGCCATTTCCACTGAGCGCTCTACTACTGAGGCACCTTCCCAGCTCCCTATATTTAGTATTATTTTACTTCTCCACTATATTCTATTCTGGGACAAGTATTTAACAGTAAAACATAATCTAACTGCATATTTTATGTTTGTTATTGTAAAGCTTCTTTTCTGTTTCTTGTACTCTTTGCTTGTTTTCTTTATTTTGATTCTATGTTAACTTCTGTTGCATGCATTCTTCTATCTTTAATGTTTTTTTTTCTTTTTTTGGTGGGGGAGGTGGTCCAGTCGTGGGGCCTGAACTCTGGGCCTGGGCGCTGTGCCTCAGATCTTCGGCTCAAGGCTAGCACTCTACCACTTGAGCCACAGCGCCACTTCCGGCTTTTAAATTTTTGCTTATGTGGTGCTGAGGAATCGAACCCAGGTCCTCAGGCATGCAAGGCAAGTGCTCTACCACTCAGCCACCTTCCCAGCACTGTCTTTAATGTTTGTATTCACAATATTTACTCACTGCATTTATTTAATTACCTTCAATTAAAGGGTTAAATTGATTAGTCAATATGGTCTAAAATGGAGGTATGTGTTTGTAAAAGGAAATAGAGCTTCTTTTATTGGAACTGAAATAGAAAAAAGATGGGAAGAGAAATCAACACATCTGATGTTTAGTTTATAACATTAAAACAGGCTTTTAAGTAAGCCATAAATCAGAAATGGTCAAAAAATTCTTCTTTGGCTTACATATTATATATTTATGATGGTTATATTTCAGTATATCTCTGTTGATGGCAAATATTCAGAATATTTTCTATGTGCAAAAAAGTGATTTACCTTAAATTCAGAAAGATTTTGGACTAGAGAAGACTCTTTCATTGAAAAATATTCCTCTGCTGCCTTTATTATATGGATCCTCTACCTTTCATTATCTTCCAGTGATTTTACCATATTCTTAGAGGCAGAAAATGAGAAGTAGTATAAATTATTCTTTCCATAGAAATGAAGAAAATTTGTCTGTTGGAAGTGAGATTGATCACTATATCTCAAGAAACCCAGATTTGAATTTATACAGGAAATTAATTTCAGATCCTTGATTGAATTTTTGGCTTCTTACACTAATTTTTTACTATATAGTACTGGTTTTGTTATTAATCATTGAGTTTATATTTTTCCTGCAGTATTGAGGTATAATAAACAACAAAGAAATTTTGTATGCAATTTTTTTTCTTTTTTTGATACTGCAGAGTAAACTTAGGGGCATTTGTTGCTAAGCAGACACACTACTACTTGAACAATACCTCAAAATTTATACTTAAATGTTTATGTAAGTCTCCCTCTAGCATTTTCTGCTGGGGTCAGCCTAAGATTGTGATCCTTCATCCCCATTCGCTAACACTCAACTACAGGCACCTGAGACTAAAGGTAAGTGTCACCACACTCAGCTTCTTCTTGATGTAATATCTCCTAGCATTTATTTGGGCTGTCTTCAAGCCATAATCCTCCAATCTCTGCCTCCAGTACAGCTGGGATTATATATGTACATCAAGATGTCCAGCAAAATTTTGCATGTCAAGATGTACAATATGATCCTTTGATTTATTTATGAATTATGAAATGATGACCATAAATTGATTAAAATATCCCTCAGGCACACACATATTTGTGTGTGTGAATATGTGTGTGTGTGTGTACAGAGTATGTATATGTGATATGGGTACTTAAAGTATTATTTTAATATTTTCAAATAACACCACACTGTTATTAAACATAGTCACACTGTTTTATATTTGACACCATAAATTATTGAACCTATAACTGATCATTTATACGCTTATGTCTACATCTCTCTATGCATGTGTAACATACATATTTTATGTATATATGATATTACATATGTGTTATATACATTTTGTGTATTTTATATTATATATCTGTATATATAACTGAAAGTTCCCATGAAGAATTTATAAAGGTAATATGGTCATGTAGCTCCTCCTGGAATTTAGGTTGTTTCTTACCTTACCAATGACAAGTAAACATGCACTGTATAGAGAAGTTATTGATTTAACTTCTAGATATATACTCAGAAGTTGGATTCTTGTATTTTAATGAAGGTTGTATATGTTAAATATCTGACATGTGGTAAATTTATATATGTATTAGAGTTATACTTGTATATGTCAAATTGGCTATATAATGACTCATATTCATAATAGTGGTCTACATGTAAAATCTAAGTTTTTTTCCAAAAAGTTTCATTTATCTTAAATTTAAAGACAAATTTGAGCCATTAATGTTGCAATGTTGCAGAAAAATCTGTTGGAGTATTTACTCTGCATATAGGTTTTATTCATTCTCTGGATTCTCTTCTAAGTTTATAATTTATGATGTGATTTTTCAATTCATTATATATTCATTTATGATATGTTGAGTCCTTTGAATAGTAAACATCATGCTGCTTTTCATATTGCAGTGTTTAGCACTTTTTTTCTTGCTTTATTCTTATTTCTTCCACATTCTTATCATATTGATTTCTATTTTCTTTTGTAAAAGTCTATCAAATTTGAAGATATAATTTATTTAACCTCACTTAGGATAAAAGTAGTCCTAAGGCTGTGAATTCAGAAAGCAGAAACCTGTTCATTAACCTAGTAACATACAAGATATTTTCTTTATTCTTTTACAATATGAAGTACTGAAAATATGGCACTTACAATGTTTAGCGATCTCTGAAATCAGCTATGTATCCTATTTCTTTTCTTTTTTATTGTTATTGTAGAGTTGATATACAGAAGGGCTATAGTTACATGAATCAGGTAATGAGTAACGAGTATAATTCTTTTTTAACCATGTCTCCCCTTCCATTGTTCTCTTCTGGTTTTGTCCTCCCATCCCCATCTACAAGATGTATGATTCATTTTGCACCTAGTGTCTAGTGAGTACCACGGTTGTGCACTCTTCTTTTACCTTTTCTGTGCCCTCCTTTACCCTCCCAAACATAAACAAGCAAACAAAACAAAAGGAAATTAGAACAAAAACAGCAATAATTTTAACTAAAAATACCTCTTGTTTCCTTTTCTTGGAGTGTATTTCAATAGAATATTATTTTATATGATCATATGCACATAGCTACTGAGCCTCTGTCCACCATCCTATGCATATCCTCCTTTGGCCTCAGTGTATGAATGTCTAGAGTCCTATATATATGTCATTTATCATGCATTTACATATGTATTTATATATATTTGCATTTATTGTTTAATGATTCATTGTGTTTACTTGTAAATTTATATGCATCTTCTAATTACCACAAATGACAGGAAACTATGAAACCTGTTTCTTTGGCTCTGGCTTACTTGGCTTAATATTTTTTTTCAAGTCTTTCCATTTCTTGCAATGAACATGGCTGTGTTGGTGAATTTAGTGTGGACTAGTTTGTGGACAATTGGACAAAAGACCAGGAGTGATATTGCACCCAGAAATGAGCCCAGAAACATATAGCCACCTACTATTATATAAGGGAGCCCAAAATACAGATTGGAAGGAAGTCCCTTCAACAAATAGTGTTTGCAAATTGGCTATGTGCAGAAAACTGAAGCTAGACACTCATACATCACCCTGTACCAAAATCAACTCCAAATGCATCAAAGATCTCAATATAAGACCAGATACTGTGATACAGGAAGGGGTAGGGAAATCCTAGGCCTTGTGGACACAGGGTAAAACCTCCTGAATAAAAATCCAGAATCACAGCAAATCAAAGAAAGACTGTACAAATGGGACTGTATCCAAATGAAGAGTTTCTGCATGGCAAAGGACATGGCTTGCAAGATAAATTGAAAGCCCATAGAATGTGAGAAAATCTTTACCATCTATGCATCAGAGAAAGGATTCATATCTAAAATACACTTAGAGCTCAAAAAATTCAACCTTCAACAACTCAAAAACCCCATCAGTAAATGAGCTTAAAGACTTAAAGAGAGGCTTCTCCTAGGAAGAAAAAAGAACACCCAATAGACACATAAAGAAGTGCTAAACATCTCTAGACATAAAAGAAATGAAAATCAAGATAACAATGAGATTCGAACTTATACAAGGTAGAATGGCCATCATCAGGACAACTAACAATAATAGATGCTGGCAGGGATGTGACCAAAAGGCAACTCTATTACACTATTGGTAGGAATGTAAACTTGTTCAACCACTGTGGAAAACAGTATGGAGTTTCCTTCCAAGATTAGACAGAGCTTCCCTAATTCTCAGCTATTCCATTCTTGGACATTTTTCTTACTGTTTTAAGGGTCTAAAGAGCAAAATGTGAAAGAGATGGAATTTTCACATAGGCCCACATGAGTCCTCAGTTTTACATTATGCTTATTTTATTTAAGACCCCCAAATGTCTTTGTTTTGGTTTTTCTCTTTTCAGAAGTAACATTAACATGAAATCATAAGAATTTTTCAACAAAACTATATAAGGATATAAACAGGGAAATTTGAAAATAGTTTACTGTACAAGAAGTTGCTGCTCCTGCTGAAATTTTAGAACTACAAATAAAATTAGTTTATAGATGGAAATCTCCAAAATTACAGCTAAAACTCAGTCACACATGTAGCATATTGTTATAAATTATGTATTTAGAAGTCAATAAAATTTTTTAATAAAAGGTATTATTTGAGCAACTTTCTGGCTTATTAGCTTGGCTTCCAGTTTTGTTTATTTTAAAACAGGGCAATTTGAATATTTAAGCAATGTTCAGTCTACAGAATTTAGAACTAAGGAAAACAGTATCAACTAAACCTGAACAGTTTTGTCAGCAATGCCAATTATCACTAGACACTCTGAGAAAAGTAATATCTGAATTGGCACCTTGTGTACCACCTTTATATTGTGAATATAAAAGAATGTAAATTACATTTGGCATTTTTCTCTTACAGAATTCAGCCCAGTCATTCTAAAAGTAGTCTTTGAAAGGTTCTGAACAGAGAATGAAAGGAAGAAAATGCCTCTTAATTTAAGATTAAATCTACCTTGCTATTTTTCTATTGGTTTGGATCCTACACAATGCTAAATACCATACTATTGCCTAGAGCATTGAAAAAGCATAGAACTGTAGAATTATATAGGAGAAATCTATCAAAAAATTTATTGTAATGAGTCTTAAGAAATTTTTGCTAAAAACTGTGCTGACACAGGAAAAATTCTAAAGATAACTGAGACCCTTTACATTATTGGGTGGTAGAGTATCTGGTTTACTTTTATAGATGACAACAAGCAACTTTCTAAATCTCTTTGATCTACAGTGTGCTTATCTTAACTTTAGAATTTTAATGACATTAACAGATTTTTTTTGCTAAAAAACAAAGAAGCATGACTAAATTGATTACAGGTCCTGAGATTTACTGGATGAATTCATGATAACTTTCTAAAATTAATGTAGTAACTCTAGACTTTCTGTTCAACTTGGGTCTGAAATTATTATTATTTACTAGAGTTACTATTGACCTTTTGGAATATTGTTAACTACTTATGATTTTCTTTTTCAAAGTTTGTTTCTTTTATCTGGAATTTCCTTTTTCTCTCTGTTTTTCTTTCTTTCGCCTGTTACATTCTTCTCAAGGACTGAAGCAGCCAGCAGGTGAATGTTCAATCTTGGTTTAAGTAGCCCCTCAGGAGTACTTCAGAGACAGAGAAAACCTAAAAAAAGAAAAGAAAAGAAAAGAAAGAAAAATGTAAGATTCACTGAAGGACAAAGGGAGAAAGTAACACAGGTAGTGGTGAAAATTCAGTTATGAGCTTTGGTCCCTTGTGAGACCATAAGTTACTGAAGACAGCAGAAAATGTTCATGTTTTAAGTTCCTAATACAATTTTAAATATTCTAGCAATATACTCTACAGAATAAAACAAATTACTCTCTTCATAATTTTGCCCATTTTGGTATGTAGTATATTTTGTTTCTCCATTTACTCTCCATAACTTTACAGTGATTATACTTGAAGATTTGTAAAACAGTAACAGAAATAAACAGAAATTGTGACAGCTGTTGAGGCTTAATAAGGAATATCATTAGAAATTCTCACTATTTTCTCTGGGCAGATACTAATATTCAGCAAGTATATTTAAATTCCTTATAATAATTTCATTTCACAAATGCCTGCAAGTCTCCCATGTGTTACAAAGATACATTTTCTTGTATAGTGAGCACAGTCAAATGAAACATTCACATTTTTTTGTTCTTTTTTCCCTCTTACACATTTGACCCAACACCATGACAACTACTTAAAGATCAAATGAACAAGTTTAAGAAAGTTTTCTCAGAATTAAAATCATATTTTTATCCAAGTTGAATTGTAGAGGTCTTTGTTGAGAGATGAATCTTAATTTGAATGGAAGTTGAGGAACAATTAAAGAAAATGTCTTAGGCATTGTTCAAACAGATAGAAAAGATATTTTACTGGTATTTCAGGGTTTCAATAAGTGTAAATTCTCTTAAAATAAGTCATTCTCTGAAAAATATTCTTGGCTAAATTTTCATGCAAGGTACATGGTACCAAATAACAACTAATAAAGGATTATCAGTTTTTGTGAATCTATCTTGAGTATCATTTATCTATATTTTTATGCTTTTAAATCAGCCTAAGTGATTTTCTGTGACAAAAAATATTAATAATTGTAGGCATTTCAGACTACTTGCCCCCAGTTCAATAAGTATGCATGATATTTTAACTAAGTATAGGAAAATGCTGTGTACTTTGACATGTTAAATTGTTATTACACCTTGAACTAAAGTTCTACTAAAGTATAGTTGGTAAAATTTAGCAGATGGAGGTAATGCAGCACAGACAAGGTACTAAGGTACTTAGCTAAATAATCACACCATAGGCCATCAAAAGCATGTTTCCCAAATGACAGTCTATTACAATTCTCAAAAAGTAATTGGGCCAGTAGAAGGGATGAGCATTTCCTTTTCCAAAATATCTCAACTGATTATCTTAAAAGGGAGACAAATTATAGTAGAAGCCACTTCTATATCATGTTTTATTATTCTTATTAAAATGGACTTAATAAAACTAAAAGCCTATTATCTTCCTAAGACAAGTATTAATTTGGAATGAATGATTACTTTTGCCTTTCTGAAAGAGAAAATAATTTTAAGAAATAGTTGAGTACTTTAATAATTTACAATTTAACTCCAATTGTTCTTTTTCTTCTGACATTGTTTAAAGCTTAATATGTTATAAACATATTTAAAATGCTTATGTTTTCACAGAACACACAAAAAGTTAACAAGTTCAATAACAATTTAAAGTTTATTCAGAAGCTTGTTAAGACAGTTACTAGAATTTCTTTGAGATATTTGTCCATTTCAAGACTATGTGCCCTGTTTTTATCTTTAACATTTAGTAAGTTAACTAATTGAATGCCAGAGGTTTATAAAATTATATTCAATGTGATCATCTTTCTTAAATTTTAAGTATAAGAATTTAAGATAAATATAATTTATAAGGATGTAAAATTTCATTGCTTTCATAAAATTATTTCATTAGTAGAAATATTAAAATTTATTAGATATCAAGATTATTATTACCAATTGTAATGAGAGGAAATAATATCTGTATTCTTTGAGGTTAGAACAAATGTTATAGCTTTAGAATGAGTTTGCCCATGGATTAGCTTGCAAATGAATCATTTTCTAGTCTTGATACCTTGAGTAATTTGAGACTTTAGGATTTTATCTGAAAATCTAAATAATGCTAAATTATAGTTGTCCTGGGGGTTGATGTACTATTCCCTATAAAGATGTTGTAACGGTGTTTTCATAACAAATATTTAGGGATTAACTAAGAGCTCAAGTATTGAAACTTTAGGGAAAACAAAGCATGTTGAAGGTTAATTTCTAGACATCACATCAGAAAGAACCACAAGGCCCATTCATAAGGAAATGGAAAGTCTCTGAAAACATCACATTAAGTGAAGTAAGCCAGACCCAAAGAAACAGATTCCATGGTTACCCTTATTTGTAATAATTAGTATGTGTCCGAGATAGCTTTAGCAGATGAGCAGAATAGCTCAATGTCTATATATATATGATCACATATGATGATGCTAACCATGGGATCTATGTTTCTTTGGGCCTGGCTTACTTCACTTAGTATAATTTTTTCCAAGTCTTTCCATTTCCTAACAAATGGGGCAATGTCATTCTTTCTGATGGAGGCATGGAATTCTATTGCCATGCAGAAGCTGGGCCCATTGCAAAAACAAGATGTACAAGTCTTTATGTCGAAAAAGGAACTTTCCAACTTTGGGGGGGGGGGTTGGGAGGGCAGGGATGATAAGGGAAAACACAGTAGGAGACAACAATGATTGACAAGAAATGTAGTCATTATCTTGCTCATGTAACCCCTCTGTATGGTATTTTCACAATAAAATAACTTACTAATAGAAAAAGATGATGCAAGATGTGGAAAGGATGTTTCTCTTTGTTGTTGTTTTTACTGTACTATGTAGTTTATTTTCTTTTGTGTTTTTTTCATATGGTTTATTCCATTATTACTGTAGTTGAGTTTGGTACCTTGGTATTGTATATATGTTTATCTGAATTAGGGAGGGGAAGGGGAACAACAAAATAGTGAGACAAGAGACAAAGGGTGAACCAATGCAATGGTACTCACAAGACAATATCTTGTAAATGGATTGTACAACTTTGGGGGAAAGCAGGGGGAAGAGAAAGTGTTATGAATACACATCCTAATTTCCAGAGTAGATGGAATATTATGGTATGGACCTAGCTCTTACAGTATTTCCTTTGATGACTTCTTTTCTGTTTTAAACTGTTCCCTTGCAGGCACCTTGAATATATAAGAAGTTTTTCCTACATAAAAGAAATTAAATGATAGGATCTATACATAAGTACTCTATTTTTACACGTTAATTTTTATCAAGTACTTAACACACTACTTGACATATTAGAAATTGTTTACTATTTTAATTATTAATAATTTCCTAAGATCATTTATTGATGGCTTTATCATTTGAGGGCTTATATTAATTTGCAATGGATGGACACAAACATATTCTTATTTTTTTACTACTCTCACCCTATTTAAACTTCCCTTTATTGGTACTTCAATAGAAGCTCATATACTGTTCATTTCCATTGATACAAACTTTATTCTGTTGAGCTTACATACTTAAATTTTACATTTTAACTTTTCATCTTTTTCCATCTGATTCCTGCATATATTGCTTCTGCATCCATGTCTAAGGATTCCTAACTTGATCCAGGTTTACTACACCCGTCTATTAATGCAGGTGATCATTTAAATTACCGTATGTAATTTTTCTTGTTTAAACATTTTCTTTTGTAAACATTTTCTTGTTTAAGGATCAATGGCAGATATAGCTCATATAATTTCAATATTAAGTCTTCAGGTTTTGGCTTAATACTAATAAAAATTGCAGGGGGTGTACACTAACTATACAAAGTTATTTTCCCATATAGTAATAATACTTAGCTCTAATGGCCATTTTATTTTTACCTACTATATGCCTATAATCTCTATCTACTAATTACCTACCTACAATCTTTCTGTCATTTTTGGAGATCAATTTTGTATATTTTTGGTTGAATAATATATGCATATATATACACAGTTGTACATTATATATCATATAAATATATCACCCACATATATATAAACATACATATTTACATATACATATAGAGTTATATAATATAGTTAGGACATATCATTCTCTAGAATAAAATTCTCTCAGAACTTCATCCTACAGCAGACATTATAATATAACTACATCTCATAAATAGCCTCGCAGTTTTGCTCTTGGCTTGTCTATCTAGTTTCATTTTTTTCTGATACTTTATTCCTATGTAAAGTATTACTAACCATAGTAGATTTGTTTACATTGACATGACCTTTATACCTGTGTTTTCTTTGTAGGGATTCTCTTTCACTGGAAATATTTATTTCTTCTGTGAAATGTTTCATTATCATAGTTGATATTTGTTATGAATTTACAGTGAATAATAGTACTGTATAGTTTCATTAATTTCTTCTAAAACAGTATCACATAGTAAGATTTTTATTGACAGCTGAATAAACTTAAGCACAAAGTTAAGTTTCTATATTATGACAGAACACACACATACTAAGTTTTAGGAAGTATTGGGGCCTTGTGCTTGCTAACCTGGAATGATACTGCAGAGTTATGCCTCCAATCCTGTTTTGCAATGGTTATTATTGGAATATCATCTTCTTGCTGCCTGTGCAAGTTTCCTGTGGTTGTTGATCTCCCAGAGAAGCGCCACTGTGTACAGCCAATCTCAGTGGATTCAGAGACTTACAGACTTATTCTGGCCCAGCTGGTCTTGCACCAATCTCAGGCTCTTACATACTTTCAAATGTTAGGCATGTTGTCTTAAGAGCATTGAGATGATAAACTTTTCTGCTTAAGCTGGATTAGAAGTATAATTTACCTATTGCCCCTTGGCACCTAGCTTAGTATTCATTCTTTTTTTTTCCTTCCTTTATTTGTCTGTTTTGGGGTTTGAGCTCAGAGCCTGAGCATTGTACTTGAGCTTATTCATTCAAGGCTAGCACTTTAACACTTTGAATCACAGCTCTAGTTTCAATCACACTTCTTGTTTGTTTCCAATTAATTGGACATAAGAGTCTCATGAACTTTTCTGCTGGCTTTGACCCAAATCCTCAGATCTCTTGAATAGCCTCTTGAATAAGATGACAGGTGTGAGCTACCAGGGGGGCCTTCAATATTCATTCTTAATGTCTCTACCACATTTGGATTTTCACAGTCCTACAATTAGGACATTGTAAGCTTTATACTTTTCATTCCTGGTTTCCAATAGTGTTTACTATATTTGTCTATTAATCTTCCAATATTTTGTAATTTGCCTACTTAAAACTTTCAATAACGGAAAGCTGTGGGATATGTCTTTGAAACTTACAATATGACTCAATCATCTTTCATCCAAGGTTGAGTTTACCTACAACTAAATAAAAGGCTTATTTTTTTTTTAATTAGCAATGATATGAAGAAAGAACAACTTCTTTACTCCTGGAGAAATGAGGGGAAATTATAAAATAAATGGTGGAAGACATATTTTCTGACCATAGATGCTTGATAACACAATATTAAATTGATATTTCTTTACCGCTTTTTTTTGGGGGGGGTCCGGTCGTGGGGCCTGAACTCTGGACCTGGGCGCTGTCCCTCAGCTCTTCAGCTCAAGGCTAGCACTCTACCATTTGAGCCACAGCGCCACTTCCGGCTTTTTTTCTTTTTGCTTATGTGGTGTTGAGGAATCGAACCCAATGCCTCAGGCATGCAAGGCAAGCGCTCTTCCACTGAGCCACCTTGCCAGCCCTATTAAATGGCTATTTCAATTAGTTGATTCAGGTGAAAGCTCAGATAGCAGCTTGTTCTATGAGTTTTGATATTTAAAAGGAAAATTGATGCAGAAGATCTTCATTCACTAGGAAGAAAGAGAAGAATCTGTAATCAATGCAAATTTCAACCCATGGTAATATCACAAAGGGTTGATTTTATACACACAGATTACCTGAGGTAAAGTAAGAGGTGAGGTAGAATAATGTCTAAGAGGCCCACTCTGAGGTTTGATGGGACTAATATGATAGGATATCCATAACTAAAGAAGGGATAGACTGAGGTGAGAAACTGTTCTGCTAAATAACCTATAGTTTATGTGATTGGGGAAATGTAAAATACTTGTTAATTTAAACCATAAAGCATAGGATAACTAGCAATGGCATAAAAGTGGTATGTGTAGAGAGGTACATATTTAAATAAGAGTATTCAATTTTAAAAATCAAATTTAGGAATTAAATTCTGATCTACCTATTAAGCTTTGTGAAAACAGGCAGATAATTGTGATTTTTCTTGTAACTTCATCATCCTACCTATAAACTATGGGAGAATTTTAATTACTGCTTTATTAAATTAAAAGGACTAATCAATATATGTTTTTTTTAAATTTTATTTTATTTGTGAACATACTGTACAGAGGGGTTACAATTACATGGGCAAGATAATGCATACATTTCTTACCAAGCATTGCAGCCTCCTCCTTTGTTTACCCTTCACCTCCCTTCCCAGCCTCCCCCCTCCCCCCCAACCAATCCTTCCCCCCCCCACCGACATTGTTTTCCTCATTTGTAATAATTAGAATGTGTATAAGATGTTCTTAGAAGAGGATCACAATGCTCAATAGCGATACGGATAAAATGAAGTGTATCAAAATGATCTCCAAGAAATAGAAGCAAGATGTTTTTACTTTCTTTTTTGTACTGTTTGTAGTTATTTCTTCCTTTCCTTTTTTCCTTTAGTCTATTCCTTGTTGTCACTGATGTTTTATTTTTGAACCCTTTGTCTTATATATAAGTTTATCTGATTTGGAGAAGGGAAATCACAGAAATGGTGGGACAAAGAGTGAATCAATGTAACATGATATTCACTAGACACTATGTTGGAAATGAATTTTGGGAGAGGGAATGGATATATGGGAAGACGTGGGAGAAAATAAGGGAGGGGTAGTTAACACTTTTCAAAAAAGAATGCACTTATTACCTAAGTTATGTAACTCTAACCCCTCTTTACATTACCTTTATAATACATTTTAAAAATAAAAAAAAAATAGTCTAATCCAGGAGCCAGTGTCTCATGCTTGTAATCCTACTTACTCTGTAAGCTGAGATCTGAGGGAAAGACTATGAGACACTTAACCTCCAGCTAATCACCAAAAGGATAGAAGTGGAGCTGTGACAAGTGGTAGAGTGCTAGCTTTGAGCAAAATCTCAGATATAAGGCCAGGTCCTACTTCAAGCCTCAGGACAGAACCAAAATAAATAAAAACAATTTAGCTTATACTTGACAATATCAATTACTAATAAATGATAGTTTACCTTGTTGTTTGGTGATGATGGTTTCATATAAGAACATACACTAAGTGTTGTAATTACACTCATATTCTTTCCCCAGAGATTATTTTCAGTGGAAGATCTTGAATACACTCAATATATTTGAACTGATTCTTTAACATTTGGCAGAAAAGTTAGAACATGTTTCTGTTTCTTGATTTTTTTAAACAAAATTATTTTTTAAATTATCATCTCAATCCTCTGTCTTCACTTCTCCAAGGTCAAGGAGATGTGAAACACAACAACAAAACCAATAATGTGTCATGGAGTCTCCATATGATCCCTTCAGATAATATAAAGAGTTTGCCAGATCCTGCAGACATAAAGATTTGTTTTCCCTGGGAGCTTCAATATTAAATAACTGTGAGATCAGATGGCACTGTTATTTTATGTCTACTACATTAAGGAAGAAAATGTTTAATGGCATTTTTAAAATTATATGTGTATATAATATGAAACTTTAAGTAGTAGTTAACCAGGAAGGAAAATTTACACAAATTTTTAAAAGGGTAAAATCAGTCATGATATTTTCCAGAGTTTTAAGGTATTTGTATATCTGTAGGTCTTTTTCTTAATAAGGTAAAGTTGAAATACTACATTCACAGATTAAGAGAGTTATAGTCTCAAGATATAGGATGGAAGAGTGGGGGGTGGGGGGAGGCTGGGAAGGGATGTGAAGGGTAAACAAAGGAGGAGGCTGCAATGCTTGATAAGAAATGTACTCATTATCTTGCCCATGTAATTGTAAGCCCTCTGTACAATATGTTCACAAAAAATAAAAATTAAAATTAATAAAAAAAGAATTATGACCTAAACTTTAAAAAAAAATAAAAAATAAACTATGTAGTGAGTATTTAAGTTTAAAAATAAAGCTCTAAAACTTCAGGATTCAGTGCATATATCTATAGACTAAAAAGAAATACTAGTGATGCAAGCACAGAAAAATTCACATTTAACAAGTCAATAATTGACTACATAAAAGAGTAAAATGAACAATGGGGAAAAGTTTAAATTTTCTGAAAATCTTTCATGAGCTAACTTCATTTAATAAATAGAAAAAAACAAGTTAAAAACTTAATTATCATGAATAGCCAAGTGACAAAGCATAAACATTTTATTTTACTTATTTATCTCATTTTTCTTTATCTATTATATCTTTAAATTTTATTGTAAAGGTGATGTACAGAGGAGTTACAGTTATACATTTCTTTTTGAACAGTGCCACATCTTGCCTCACTTTCTCCCAGTTTTTCCCTCCCACTCCCCCTTAGATAAGTATTTTTTTAATTGTTCATTCAGGGTTTTTTATCTTCTTGGTATTATGTTTTAATAAGGTGAATATAAGCTAACAGAAACACAAAAACATAAGCATGTGCCTTTAGAAAAGAATGCACTAGGCAATAATGCTTGATAAGAAACGTACTCGTTATCTTGCCCGTGTAATTGTAACCCCTCTGTACAATATTTTCACAATAAAAAAAGAGAAAAGAATGCACTTTACATAGATCTAAAACTAAGAAAGGCAACCAAGCCACACCAGTGTGCATAATATAACAATGATGAGAGAGTAGCTAAAGACTGAAAATACTATAATCACCTATCAAAGCCCCAAGTATATGAACAACTTTCTACAAGATTATTTCAGTACTTTTCCTTTCAGAGTAAATTTTTTAGGTGAGGTCCTTAACTCATGATGAATTTTGTTTAACCAATTATGTGGATTTAGTCCTAAGGAACTGAATCTCTTCTATTCACTGGGTATTGGAACTAACCAGGAGATACAGTTGCTTCATACATTGTTGATATAATACCAATATTCCATATATTTTTAAATAATTTATTTATTGATTTAAATGTTCACCTTTCTACTTAGGAACGAGAATTCCCTCCGGGCGATTAATACCCTTAGGAAATGTCATTTTTTCAGGAATTTTCAAATTGAAGGCATGATGTTCCCCCAAAAGCAAGTCTTACTTTGTATATTCATAGTGAAATATGCCCTTCCTGAACACAACCTACAACATTAGCAATAAAATTACTCACACTAACCATCTACACTTCCAAGTTTCTGATCTTTACTCTGCCTCCTAATTCATTCTTTTGCCTAGAATTCTTTTCCTCCATTATCCTCATGCTAACTTTCAAACTCTCTTTTGTCCTCCTAAAATATTTGCCATTAAGAATGCGTTTAAATGCCAATTTGGCTTTTGAACTTTCAATCAACATTTTACTTTGACTCATTTCAAAATAAAATATAATAACAACATAACAAACAAGGGATTAGTGTGTATGCATTGTTCTAAATGCTTTATAAAGAATATCTTTTTTAATACTTGAAATAACTCAATATTTTTTCAGTATTTCTTGAGCATTTATAATGTGCTAAAAACTCACCTGAAGATAGAATGCAATGAGGGCATTGTAAAAAGCCAGAGAATGTAGCCACTCTTATTAGTGGCTACAGAAGAAAGAAGAAAAAGAAGGAAGGAGGAAAAGAAGAAAGGAAATATCTGAAGAAAATAAATTTGCCTTACTCTGAGAGCTCTTAATATAAGCCCTGGTGTGCTTCTCTAAAATAACCAAGAATGTTTTACACACACACACACACACACACACACACGCACACACATACTCACATACTAAGTGCTATCATTCAGTCTTGTCATTAAGAAACAGATAAGTAAATTTAGTCACATTTGGCTCATGCCTGTAATCCTAGCAACTCAGAAGGCTAAGATCTGATATCACAGTTGAGAGACAGCCGGGTAGGATAGTCTGTAAAATTTTATGTCCAATTAACCACCAGAAAACTGAAGTGGTTCTGTGGCTTACTGAGGTAGAGCACTAGTCTTCAGCAAAAGAGCCCAGGCCCTGATTTTAAGCCCCAGTAACAACAAAAACAAAAAACAACAAAAACAGCTAAGTAAAATTTAAAGTATTTACTTAAACATAAATACATACTAAGTTACTGTATTTTAAGGACACAGCCATTCAAAATTAATAATTTTTTGATTATCATAGAAGTACAATAACACAAAACATGATAACAGTCATTACCTTTACAGTTTGAAATCTGTTTTTCCCCATAATTTTATAATGTGTTCATTTGCTTAAGACTATATCATAGCAATTGCTAAAGTACAATTGATGTTGATTATGATTTAAAATTATTATACAACATGGAAAATCATATTGCATATACTAAATTTCTATTTGTTTTAGTCCCTTAAATTAGCCAATATATGTATCAAATTTTTTAAGATAAGAGGAGAATGTAAAAAATTGTGTCAACAATTGATCAAGAGGAAATTTATTATTAAGTTCAATACATACAGATTAAAATTTACACTATCACCATCAGAATATATCTTCATAAAGCAAAATTTGAACTTCAACATGCATAATTTTTTCTCTACTCTTTCTTTGGTAATAAGCAATTGTAATTTTGTTTGTTCTTAAATACATGTGCTCTGTTGTTGGGAATATAAAATTGTTCATCCACTCTGGAGAGGAATATAGATGGTTCCCAAAAGACTAAATTTAAAGCTTCTCTATATCCCAGCTACTTCACTTCTAGGAATTTATCCAATACACCAAAAACAAGGCCATGGTAAAGCAACCAGGACAATTATGCTAATTGCAGAATTTTTTTTTTGCCATAACCAAGATATAGAATTAACCCAGATGCCCCTCAATGTACAAATGGTGGCTGGTATTGTGGCTTAGTGGTAGAGAGCTTGCCTAGCATGCATGAAGCCCTGGGTTCATTCCTGTGGTTCAAGTGGTAGAGTGATAGCCTTGAGCAAAAGAAGTTCAGGGCCTGAGTTGAAGCCCCAGAACTGACAGAAAAAAAGAAAAGTAAAGAATATATATATATATATATATATATACATATATGTGTGTGTATGTGTATGTGCATCCATCAGAAAAAAAAAAACAATGTACCACTCATAAGGAAATTGAAAGATTTGGAAAAATTGTATCAACTGAAGTAAGCCAGATTAAAGAAACAGGTTGCATGGTTTCCCTCATTTGATGTAATTAGAATTTGCCTACTAATTTACAAGTAAATAGACTGGATGGTAATAGACAAAATATGTACTTGGTTGTGAGAAATTATACAAGACTCTAGACATTCACATAGTGAGACTAAAAGAGGATTTTCTTAGGAGTGGATGACAAAGGCTCAATAGCTATGTGCATATGATTGTATAAAATGCTATTTATCTAAAGAAATTCAAGAAAAGAAAACAATAGGGATTTTTTGTTATTTTGTTTTTCTTTCTCCTTTGTTGTTTTTGTGTTGTGTTCTTTTTGCAAGTAAATTTATCTGCTTTGGGGACAGTGCAAGGGAGCACAGAACTGGTAGGACAAAGGGTGAACAAATGCAGCAGTGATATTCACTAGTCAGTGTGTGATGAAATTGAGAGTGCTGTCTAAAATCACATTAATTTATATTTGAAAATGCAAGCATATACAAAATGAAAAATCCATTAGAGCCTTATCAAAAAGTGCTGCAAATACATAGAGAACAATACAGATCTATAATTAATGACCAGTTCCCCCAGCCACAAAGCTTTCCAGGTCATTATTGAGTATGAAGGGAGATGAGCTGATTTGATCTGAACAAGGTCATGCAAGAAAGACAAGGTGAATTGTAGCATCAAGGTCCCTGTGTGGTTATAAAAAAAAGCTGTCATTATAATGAAGTAGAATAGCACATTCTTTTTTTTTAATTGTGAAAATACCGTACAGAGGGGTTACAATTACATGTGCAAGGTAATGAGTACATTTCTTAACAAGCATTGTTGCCTCCTCCTTTGTTTCCTTTTCCCATCCCTTCCCATCTTCCCTCCCACCCCCGCTTCCCCCTTTCCCCCGCCCCCAAGCCCAAGTTGTAAAGTTTGTTTTTGGACATAATGTCTTGGTCATCTCATTGTTGCAATGGGTCCACCTGTATCCCTAGTTAAACAAAGAAATACCACAAAGAATACCAACATCAAATCCAATGAAAACAGGGGTTATATCGTGGGGAGGGACATACAAAGCAACAAAAAAATCATCTTATAAATGTGTTAGAAACAATCGCAAGAAAGGAAAACATTTGAATCCTTATCTTAAGGTTCATTCTTATACAACCAGAAGGCCTTTCTCTAACCAAGGGTTAGCAAGTACCCTCATTATTCTGCAGACCCCTCCCCTCTCCACCCAGAGAAACCAACAAAACACTCACATGCACAAACAATTCTTCAAAATGTAATATATGAGGAACTGAAGGTAAAGATAAGGTCCACTGGAGCAAGCTTGATTTTAAACCTCAGTACCAATAACTAACACTCTATTTAATTCCTTGTAATCCATTTTTCTTAAATAAACACTTCATTGAAATTAAAGCTTCAAGTGTCCTTACTATCTGACCAAACCATAAATTCGGTGATATTTTCTTATTACTCATTCTATGTTAATTTTGTGTATATTTGATCAACTTTTTCTTTTATATTCATATTTCTGTGGAATCTTCTAGCATTATGTACTTCAATAAACTATATCATCTTATTTTTGTTTTCCAATTTCTGTTTTTTGTATCTCACTTCTTCAAGCAACAACACTTAAATATAACCTCCTCTTTTTTATCCACAGCCTAACTTTTATTTTACTGACATTCATAAAACCCTAATTGCCTAAATGTTAATAATCTTCAAAGCTGTCTCCATGTTGGGTCATTCTCTGAGTCTCATTTCTGTTTTATAATTGTATAATGTCTGTATCAAAAAGCCTCAGAGTTTCTTAAGTGACCAAAGTGAAATTGTTGTGTTTTGCTCCGTCTCAACTGCACTTCTATCAAACTTAAAAAAAATACTAAATTTGTTTCAAAATTCAACTGAACACTAAAATAAACTACCATTTGGCATTGTCTTATACCTAACTGTTGTCTTCAGTATCTCTTTTATTCTCATAAATGGTTCACAGAATCTTTTTAGTTCTCATTATTGAAAGCTTGATTATTCTGTGCAAATGTTTTCCTAGAATGAAGTATTTTCCCCAAATTTTTCCATATCATGGAAAACCATGTTACTATAGGGAAGGCCAATGCCATGGGCCATCTGCTTTCTGGAAAGTTTGCTTTCATTCAATCTCTTACCAATCCTTTTAATGTAGTTTAGACATTCTCAACATTGCTATTGAGGAGAAGGTGCACATGAAGGATAGAAACTGAGTGACTATGTGAATTACAGGGCAGTAGTCATACATGGCAGAAGAAGCAAATGTTCCACTGCATTCTTTTTATCCTCATGTTTTATGTAACATATTAAATAAATCAGTGTGAAGCTCTGAAGCTGAAAAAAACAAGTAGCTCAACCATAAGTTTCCTTATAAACTTAGTATTTCTTAATGACAGATAAGTTTCTATCTTCAAGTAATTCAAGATGGCAGCCCACATACAGGAGTGTTTCTACTGCACTTGGGTTGCGCTAGGGTATAATATATACCATCTTGACCAGTTCAGTTCTGTGCATTGGTATCTCGAACTCAGGCCCAAGGATGTATTTCATCTGTCTGTCACACTTGTTTGAGAGATGTACCCCATAGGGACATTTAGCTGCAAGGGTGGCTTCAAAATACAGAAAGGACATAGGTTGTTCAGGAAGAAGAATAGCTCTACAAATCCAATTTAGCACTCTCCTGACTGTGTTTGATACTCTTTGATTATTTATACTCCCTTATTCCTCTTTCCCTCCAAATTTGAGAGCTCTCCACAGGAAAAATTTTTTCAATTTTGCTTGCAATGTTTTCAATGTTGAACATAAAATGTCTGGAAGAGTCCTGGATACCTTCTAGGAAGACAATTGATGTTTGCTGAAATAAACACACAGATGAGTCAATTAATATATTCTCTGTGCTTTGTTAATGATCATTGCCTATACATACTGAGATTTAGGCATTGTAGATTTCAATTTCATAGTTCTAAGGAAATAAAAGATTAAATAATGTTTTAAACATCTTAAATATACAGTTATTTTCTTATTATAGTCTACTTTTTTGATGATATATTTTGGAACTTGAGGTGTTAGAATGATATGAGCATTATTTTTCTGATAGCATTACAACTCAGGTGCTTTGATATATCCCTTATAAGCAGCAGCTTCATTGCCTAATAACCTCCCAGAACATACTCCAATTGAGTGAAAAATGTTTTATTGTGTTCTTAAATTATACTATCCACAAAATATGGGGACATTAAGCTTCTAATGCCTTGTTTCCCAGATTTGCTATTACTATTTGTTATCAGAATAAACCCTCAGTAATTTACACTAATAACAAAGAAACTCACTAGAGATTACTGAATTTGGCAGATTTGTTAGTGAGAAAACAAATATGAGAAATATCAGTGCTGCTCTACCACGATATTTGCTTTATTCATTATTTTGATAAGTGTATTTTAATTATAATCATCGATAGTAATGTTTCACAGTATGCTAATAAACACGTTGCCATATTTTATGAAATTAATGAAATCTTAGGAGAAAATTTGTTTGCTAAATTTGTCCTAGTTTTTAGAGAAAAACACAAATCTGTGATTTAGTATGTTTTGAATTATTTTGGTACATAAAAATATGTTCTGTGTTAGGTGGCATTATTTCAGACACTTCTATTTTTTATTGTCTAAATATCCTCTGTAAGGGATAAAGGTTCATTAAAAGCAGATTTACTTTATTTCACATATATTGTTCATTTGTGTGTGTGTGTGTGTGTGTGTGTGTGTGTGTGTGTCCATAAAATGCCTCATAAATGGAAAGATTCTAAAGGCATTTGGAATCATATTAAAGTATGCATGGTTTTTTTAATCCTGATCTATGTTTTCATAATTCAGAGGGGGAATAACCTCTTCTCTTTTTCTTTGTCTATGTCTCTGCCTCTGTTTCTCTCTCTGTCTCTTTCTCTGTCTCTCTCTTTCTCCCTCTTTACTTCTGTAGTTCATTGTATAGAAGCCAGAGTATTCAATCACTGAGCTATATCCTGAATCCTTGTCCTTTTGAATGATGGTCTTATAGGCAGGTCAAGCAAGCCTTGAACTCTGTATATTTATACCACAATCATATCTGTTCGGAGATTAAAAGTATGTACTATTAGACCCCGCTTTAAATTATAAATTCTATTGCTAGGAATCTCCAATTACTGTTTAAAATATTAGGATATTATAATTGAATTACTGTTATATTGCTAAAAGGCCAGTGAAGATAACTGCATAGGTTATTGTTTTATTTTTTCTCCCTAAGAAAGTATTGTGAAGGGAGCCAAGAACTTTCAGCTATAGCTGATAGTGCCGAGGTTAATTGGTATCTTTGAATTTTAACTAGTCTTGATTTATTGATTTATTCAACCAGTAAATATTTACAAGATTCCTCATACACACCTTTAATGTGAATATAAAATAGCAAAAAAGGAAGTAAACAAAAATGTAGCCTTTGTGAAGTTTCTTTTCTAGCTATGAAGATTCAAAGTTAATGGTGTCTATAACTAAAAAATAACATAAATAAGGAAGATAAGAAGAATGAAAGCAACCTATGTCATATATTTTTAACTATGCTGTAATGTTACTTTGTCCATTTGTTCCTGAAAAGAGTGGTGTGCAATTTATAAAAGCACATCAATAAGAAATACAAGCTAAATAGTATATACTAACACCAGATTGTTTAAACAATGAGGTTTTATTAAATACATCATCGAAGTTTACCATCAACTTTATCATTAATATACTTAATATCTTATTAAATTTACATTTATTATATTAATTTTAGGTAAATATTCTTAAGCAAATTTCCAAATTGCTGTAGTACATGGCACAACATGATAAATTTGATTGTAGCAAGTAATAATATCTCTTTTACAAAGATATCTCTAAATAAGTGAAAGATGAAAAAAGAAAGTTTTAAACCTTCAAAGCATGACTTCCTTCACTATATTAGCGATATCTAATCCCTATAGAGACATACGCACAAAAGAAAATTTCAATTTATAGAAGTACAACAACATGAGAAGAAATAAAATGTTAAAAATATTGTGAAGAAATGGTTAAAATCATTGGAAATAATTGAAATGGAATTTAAATTATGACAGAGAGGATGCAATGGACTAATAGAACAGCAAAATGTAGGAATCTACAGGATAAACAGTCAAAGACCAACACTTTGGTAAGAATGCTCATTTCCTCTTATCTTAAAGAAATCTTAAATGAGCTCTTAGCAATTATTCACATTCAATACTCACACAAATTTGGTGTAGAAATTCTATTAATCACATATTTGCTGAAGAATTTCATCTGTTTCATAGGACAGCTTGGAAAGAGATGATTGTTAGAGCAAAAGTTGAGTTTTTCTTCATCAATTATCACCATGAGATCTATCTCCTGGATTCATGAACAAATTAAAATCAACCAAATGCATTGCAGTAGCACTAATGAATATTTTATAAACACATACTTAATTTGAAACTGAAAACATTAATAGCATTTATTAAAATATGATATACATTCCTTCATAACTGTTTGCTTGTCAAGACCTCACAAGCAAAAAGAGAAAGATGGAAGTGAGATACCAATGGTAGGAAGATTAAAAATAGTATTATAGCATCTTAAACTTCACCTATCATGATAATTAATTATTGAAGTCTCATCACACTAACAATGCATATTAGTAACCTTTCCAGATCCAGAGAACTCATGGTATTGATTTGTTTTGCGTAAAGCGCACACATAATTTACCTCTAAAACATTTATCAAAATTACCATGTATCAAAGAAAAAACATCATATTAATATAACAAAAATGATGAATAATTAACTTAGGTTCCTAGAAACGGATCGTTGTTTTATAAGCAAGATTTCAAAGGAAACATTTTTTTGGGGGGGGGTCGGTTGTGGGGCCTCCACTTGAGCCACAGAGCCACTTTTGGCTTTTTTCTTTTTGCTTATGTGGTGCTGAGGAATCAAACCCAGGGCCTTAAACATGCAAAGCAAGTGCTCCACCACTGAGCCACTTTCCCAGCTCCAAAGGAAACATTTTAAAATGGATAAATATTTACAACTATAAATGTATAGCAAAAAGTCCTCCTATTGTGATTATTGTTCACAAATTTGAGTAATTATCCTTAATTCAATAAGAAACAAAAATTAATTTAAAACTAAATTTACAATTCAATCTATTTAATTATATATGATAAATTTTTACAGAGGCTAGGGTATTCAATCACTATTTCATCTTCTGAGCATGATTTTTTGGGAATACTTACAATGAAAGAGATGTGTAATCGATGAGGGAAAGCATATTAACACCTTCATCAATAATAGTACTACAAGAAGAGAATGATGGATATAGCAGCAGACTTTGGGTCTTTCCTGATTTAGGAACTCAGAAATGGAATTATATGACCACTAGTAACTCAAGCTACAAATCAACACAAGGTGTACCTTAGGGACTAGCCTTGGATCTTAAGTTTATAAAACTGCCAGTAGTTATACTCTAGGGAAAATGCTTAGGGAAAATGCTTCCAAGAGAAAGTGGTCTTCCTTTTCCTAATTTAACACACAGATTAAATTACCCATCCCATGGAAATGAGTGATACCAGACCACAGAAAACCAGGAATGTAATTCTGGCAGACCTCCTTGAGAATGGAAGGACCGATTCTCTGTGAACAGAACACATTTCCACAAAAGTAATTTAGTAAAATATTCAATATATTCTGCTGGAAAATTGTAAAGAACAAAAAATGACTATTGAGCAGATAGAAATTATAGATATGGAAAAATAATCTTGATATGAACCAGAAATTTAACATGTAATAGAAATAAAAAGGGTCTATTCATAATAGCATAAAAGCTGAAAAATATCTGTTAATAAGCTGACAAGTCTGGGCCAGAAATATATAACATTTTATTAAAAGAATATAAAAGGATCCAAATGATATCATCCAATTTTTGTAAAGATGTCAATTTCATCAAGCTAGTCTGCATTTATATGCAATTTCTAGGGTATTTCCAATACCTTTGTCATATTATTTGACAACTTATTCTGTCGAGTACAGCAGATTCTCAGATGGTAAACTCAGACAGGCCTAGACTGTGTAATCTGGAAACCTAATTTTTTTTTTTAGAAGCCTATCTTTAGACCGCCAAGCAATTGAATGAAGAATATTCTTATTATTGAGAATATCTTGAGTTAGTAAAAGTCAACTGATTGCAAATGTGAACCATATTTACAAGATAACTTTCAAAAATAATGCCTAAATTACTGTTTTATAATTTGGTGAGATTAAAAATACAATTGATTGCTGGGATCTGGTGGCTCACGCCTATAAATCTAGCTACTCAGAAGGCTGAGATCTGAGGATCACGGTTCAAAGCCAGCCTGGGCAGGAAAGTCCGTGAGAATCTTATCTCCAATGAACTACCAGAAAACCAGATGTGGTGCTGTGGCTCAAGTGGTAGAGCACTAGCATTGAGCTGAAGTGCTGAGGGACAGCGCCCAAGCCCAGAGTTCAAGCCCCATGACTGAAAAAAAAAATACAATTGATTATTTTATTTTGTAATGAGAAAGGTAAGAATAACCATGAGTAATTTGCAGAAAAAATTAAGGGGAAAGTGCTAGTTTTTCTGGTCTCAATTTGCAATGGATGTAATTCAGACTGAGGAAGAATAGGTAGGTAACAAGTGGGAGATCAGAATTTTGAACATGTGTGGTTTTAGTACCTGTCAGAAAGATCAGTTTTGAAACCATGTGTAAAGATGGAGCAAACAATTCGTGCTGAAATCATTTAATGCATATTAAATTATGAAGGTGGAAATAAAAGCACACAGAAACACTACTGATAAAATATCTTCTCACAATATTCAGTATAAAAATAATGTCATGAAAAATAGAATCCAAAGATTTTCAAGCAAAAATTGACAACTGAAACATATTATATTAGATATTTGCAATTATTCCTTATTTCTTGATTTCCCTGAGCCTGTCTCCCATACTAGCATAATATACTCCTCTAATTTTTTTGAAGGATTGAACATTTGATTGAAGTTGTCCAGTGGGAAATAATTAAGCAAAATATGTCCAATGATTTAAAAGTGGCATCCATTGTGCATAGGGGTCTCTGTCTGTATAACAATGATATCAATAGTATTTTTGAATCTGCAGCAAACCAGTGAATTATAGCTGAAATTGATATTTCAGATGACTCAGAGCCCTATAGACAAGGTTAATGAATGTATGTTGTCAATATTACCTGAGATTATAATAAAGTTCTATTTGCAATAGAGCTTTGTTATTGTGACAGTGGGTAAAATAACTTTACAAAACGTTTGAAAACAATGTTTATGTGTATTACCTATAATGGATGCTTTCCTATATTCAACTATAAAGCAAAAAAGCAAACAAGTATTTGTTTCATCAAGAGAAAAAATATGTGAAAGAAAAGAAGAAAGTACTGAATATAAATGATGAGATAGACTTCGAAGGACAACTATATAAATTGAATGACAATATATGATTCAAAGAATCCTTGTGTTTACATTGACAAATTATAGAAAGGAAAAATAGGAAAAGACAATTTACAGATATAAGAATGGTAGAAAAATGTATTTAATATTTTCATCTCAAGTCAAAATATTTCACTATAAATAATCAAAATTACTATTATCATTTGATATTAAGTGTCACCCACAGGCTTGGGTTTTGGGTGTTTTGAATCATGCTGACAGTACTATTTGGGGATGGGATAAAAATTGAGGGAAGTGGGTCTTAGCTGGAGAAAAGCATACATTGATTGCACATATCTGATGGTTTTAACTGGTTCACTGTCCATTTATCTTTACTACAGGATTTTTTTTCCTTTCAGAATGTCAAACATAGAACAAAGTGAAAATGATGTTATCAAGATTGAGAATGATAGGAACTTGGGAAATATTAATTGCAGGGTCATCTGAAAATAGCAACTTATTTTTTTAATGCTCAGAATTTTCATTGAACAGTTCCACAGCTAAGAACTGATCTGCCAAAATCTTAATATTCATATTTTAAAGTATTTATAGGGAGTAATTTATCTCTACATTGTATGTTATAGCAAAAATGGAGGCAATGTAAATATATGAATTAATAATTGCTTACTTACACATAAAATTAAAGTATCTGGGATGCAGTGCATATTCAATAAGATTAGGTAATTTTCAATAAATAGGGCATTTCCAAGTATATCCAATGTTAAATGTCTATGTCACTGCACATGAATATGAGTTTAAGTGACATATTTATAATATAATTTTGCTATTCAAAGCAATATTTGATTTATACATTAAACAAAATCCCACAAGTTTTTTTCTTTGTGAAAATTAATAAAGTGATTCAAAAATTTTTATAGAAAGCTGTTCTACACAAATGCTCTGGGACAGTCAAAGAACTCTGGAAAAGAGGTTGAGAATAGGATTATTTATATTACACAAATTAAACTATTGTTAAGCAGGGGGAAAAATTGTTAAGCAGAGGGTAATGCATGTGACCCTAGACACTCAGGATCTGAGGATCAAGTTTATAGGCCAGTGGAGACAGAGAAATCCAAGAGACTCTTATCTCAAATTATCCAGCAAAAAATTGGAAGTTCAGGCATGGCTCAAGCAGTATGTGCCAGTCTTGACCGTAAAAATCAAATAACAACACAAAGTCTTGAGTTCAAGGCAGAGTACTGGCATACACAAAACAGTCTTATACAACTCTAGCATAGGAATATGCTAGCAGACAAATAAGCAGAATAGAATAAAATCGGACAACATATTTAGAGGTGTTACTTAATTTTTCACAAACAATTGTACAGAAAAAGAATAATCTGCAAAAAATGCTACTATGAGTTGGTTAACCAAAGGTAGAAAATAAAATGAAACTCCTTCATACCACATATCAGATGAACAACAAAATCCAGTTGTTTAAGATTATATTATTTGTTGATCCTAATTTGAAATTTTCAGTCATAAATTAGTTATAAATTATAAGGTTACAATTAATACAATGGAAAATAAAACAAACACATCGTCACTTCATTCAATTGTTGGTAAGTCTTAGAGAAGCAACAGTTAGAGAAATTGTGAGTAGTACTCAGATCATAACAGCTGTGTCATGCTATTAAATAGCTTCAACTGCCTGAACTGTGCCACAGAATTCTCTCACAGAATCCTTATTCACTTAGTTGAGTAGGGAACAGAACTGACTGGTTATATGGCAATCTATTGGAAATAATTGAGTTATTTATTAATTCGTGGAAGACACAACTAAGTTGGAAAAAGCAGTCAGAATCATTCACAATCAAGAAAATGTTTACTCTCTCCTAAAGAATGCTCGTCAGCACTTTGACCTCAAAATTGGCATGAGGCAAAAACTACAAGCACTCTGTGAAATGACAAGATGTGAAAACAGTTATAAAATGTGTGACAAAGCCCTTAGACCCTGTCGGTGAGTGGATTTCAGAAAGTCTTGCCACTCTGCTGCAGTGACTATGTCTCCCTTGAAGAGGTTGCAGGTGCCATCTTGAGCTAAAGACATCGACCTCGGCATTTTTGAAAGCTAATTTCTAAGAATGTGTGTGCAAAAATTACCATTTTCTTCTTCCCAGTCTTCCTAGATTTTAAAAGGGGAAGAAAAGGCATCCTAAACAAATGTATTTAGTTTCAAAAGATATTTGAATCTATGATGTATATTAAAGCATATATAAATATTTAACACATTTTCATTTTTTCATGAACTATGTACTGTCTGGAGCTAAAACTCAGGTACCTGTATTTGCAACTGAGACAATTTTACATCTCAGAATGAGATGAATATATTCTAGGATAACTTGTCCCTTATTTAATTCCCTACATTACAAAAACAGGAAGGTTGTTTCACACTTTAATAATGTGTTAGTATTATGTCAACCCTATACAAACACAATATCATTTTATTCTCTCAATAACCTGGTAAAGATATCGCATGATTCTCAATAAATTTTCAATACACAAAAAGAGAGAATTCTTGGGAAAAATGTCATTTCTATAATGAATAATAGTTGAAGCTTCAATTTATACCTCCAAACATATGTTCATGAAAGTCAACAGCAGAAAAATTTGCTCTTTTTTCACCAAAAATGGATAATCTGTTAATTACAAGTGTCTTCTTTCTTTGCATTTCCATCTCTCCTTTAGTCCCAATATTGTCAAAGTTGTACTTCATGAATTGATAAATACCTAGTATTATCTTCTTCTTCTGTCTACAAATATTCATTAGTATTTTTATTATTTATCAATTACTCCTCTTAGATTATTTCTATTGCTATTAAGAACAAAAGAAATTAGGAATAATCAAGTACTATCTATCTTAAAATATAAAAATAAATAGATCTGTGGTACCTATCTGTAAACCGAATTACAAGCATGGCAAGATCATGAGGTTTGACAATTTGGACCAAGCCCAGGCAAAGTCAGAAAGACTATTTTAAAAATAAAATATGAAACAAAAGGTCTAAGCTTCAATATTGAGCACAGTTAAAAACAAATAAAATAAAAAGAAAAAAACACTATCTTTCTTTAAAAATAATTCTGTTTCTGATCCATACTTGGTGAGGTTCTAAAAGATTATTTATCTTCAGGACCCATCCTCCTCTTTCTCCCTCATGGGGTATCCAGGAAACACACTGAAATCACTATTACCAGTATGATCAACCATCTTTGCAGTACATAAAAAAGTAAACTTGATATATATGTCTATTCAGCACTTTGTAATATTTCTGTGCTAATTTTGTGTTCAAGCATAGTAAATTACATAAAAACCGTGAGAAACATGCATTTCTTAACATGCATTTATTAATTTCCAGTTCTTTAAGACTTGAATCTGAGAGCCATATTTGTAGATTGCTTCTGGTTTCCCATAAACAAACACACAGAATCAAGAAATAACATAGTGATAGTTTGCAAATTCCCTTTATAATTGCCCAATTAGGTTGTAAACAAAATATAGTGAAAAAACTTTATTATGTTTACTATGAATCTTGAATTTTCGTAACACAAATTACATAAATATCGACCGAGGTCTGCTTTAAATGGTATAATGTATTTAATAACAGGCTTTAGAATGAATTCAGACTATTTGTTGTGTACATTGTGGCTTCAGGTTTTGTTAAGTGTGCTCAAAAAATATTTCAGGTTGCTGACCTGAGCCCTCCTTTATGCATTATCAAATCTCTTCTTTGAGAATATTTGCTGGCCTTAATATTTATATTTTATAAGCCAGAACTGCCCGAGAGAACTTTCTGTAAGATAGCTATGTCCTATTTCTGCTGTTCAAACACAGTGTCCATTAGCTGCACATGGCTATTGAAATCTGGAAAGGTGATTAGTGTGACTGAGGAATTGAATTTTTAATTTTATTTGACTTTAATTAATTTTAAATTAAAAACCACTTGTCATGTATATATTGGTCTGCACCCATTTCACATTTTATGTGCCAGTCATCTAGTAGTTGAAAATTACTGGAATTCCATTTGTGAATTGATTCAACTGAATTAATGTTAAAAATACGTTCTTCAGCGTTCCTTTGTAAGCATGACATTGTGCTAGTGTGAGTTAAAAGACAGAGTCAAAGAGTAGAAAACCCATATCTTTCTAAATATCAGTAATAAGCAACTTAAAGATTCTACAACTTCTAGATTGTGACCCCTAAAATCTGAAATACTGACTGAACTGCCATAGAGAATGTTTGCTAATATTGGTGTAATGAGTCATAGAAGTAAACAAACAGCTTCTAATGTGACACAAACCTCTCCACAGCAAATTGCATTCTCCTATTTCCTCTTTGGACAGGTAACATTTTTCTACTTTATATTACATTGGATTCAAATTCTGTATGCCTTTCAGAAAATGCAACCACTGCCTTTATTTAAAGGAAGTGTCTAAACTGGGGAGAACAATTGCCAAGCAGAGTTTGAAAAGGGAATGTGAATTTAAATGATGTGAAGCATTTTGGAAATTTAAGTGTGGACACTACTTCAGAGTATAATCTTAAGTAGCTAAGAAGGAAGAAATGGCCACATGTGTGAGTGTACTCTCATAGACATATGTCCTTGTGTTAGTGGTAGTAGGAAAAGCAATAAAGAAGGAGACAAGAGAGACAGAAATAAATGAACATGTTCTTCATTGGACAAAAATTGATTAGTTCAATGTTTTATGTGGGAAAAGGTTAATGACTGAAGATAAATGTTGCAATTTCTAGGGATAAACAATAACAGTCAATAAGTGTGCACCTGGACATTCAAGAGTTCTGTGATATTAGAGTAGTTTAGAATGAATGAATATTACAGTAAAAGTCCAGTATGTTTAAAAATACCTGTTTGTCTTTTCTGCTGAAATTCATTTTGCTATGCTGCACCAAGATTTGTTTTAGTCGCTCAGTGTTTTTTAACACATACAATAATTAGTATCATCATCATTATTTACATCATCATTATTTATTTCATGTTGAAGAAATTGTTTCTGGACAATTCATAGACTATATCCACTGCATAAAGTGATTAATGTGAAATTATTTAATAACAACTTTACACTAAGTATTTGTAGACTATCATTTACCTTTGAAATGCTTAGTCTATATGTTCAACATCAGGGAGGGAATTATGGTAAATAATTTAGTCCATAGCAGGACTAAACAATTATTAGGAAAATTTACTTAAATATTGTTTTATTTAAAATCATAATTGAAATTTGTAAAAGAAATATTTTATTTTCTATCATGAGAGTGAAAGTGAGAGAAAATCTACTCATCCATTGCTCATATCAATTGTTATATTACATTTTAAAACAATTACATTTAGGTAAGTTACATATGTATTTTTTATTTTAATACTTTTTTATTGCAAAAAATACAGAGGGATTACAGTTACATGAGCAAGGTAATGAGTACATTTCTTATTGATCACTGTTACCTCCTCCTTTGTTTTTCCCTACCATCCCTTCCCTCCTACCTCCACAACACTCAGCCCCTCTCCCCCTCCCCAGCCTAAATTGTAAAGTTTGTTTTCAACATGCTGTCTTGTACATCTCATTGTTACAATGAGGAGGAGAAGGGAAAAAACAAACTGCTTAAATAGGGATATAGGTGGACATATGTATGTTCATGGGGTGTTACTCTAAACCTAAGTTTCCAATTGGTCCATGTGGATTGTTGGTTACCCAGAACCCTCTGCAGGAATGTAAATGATCTAAGTCTAGAAAACCAGTAATATGTTTTGTTTTCCTAGATTCCACAATATGTTTTGGCATATTAAATATTTTGATAACCCCTTTTGTAAATACTGCTATTAAACTTCAGTTATGATAAATTTGTTTGAATGTGTTTAGCTGAGAGAATATTTTTGCATTCCCAAATGATATTAATATTCCTAATTGGAAACTAGCCCTTCCAAAGTTGTTGTTGGGACATGATTTCCTACTATTTATTATAATTTATTCTACACATAAGCCCCAAGGTCTTGAGTTTGGTAGGTAAACTTTCTACCAATGAAAAATACCTTTTGTCTCTATTTCCTCTACTTTGCATTTTGAATAAAAATTCATTTCTGAATAATATTATTGATTGTTTTTTGCTGGTCCTGGGGCCTGAACTCTGGATCTGGGCACTGTCCCTCAGCTCTTCAGCTCAAAGCTAGTGCTCTACCACTTGAGCCACAGCACCACTTCCAGCTTTTTCTGCTTATGTGGTGCTGAGGAATTGAACCCAGGGCCTCATGCATGCAAGGCAAGCACTCTACCACTGAGCCACCTTCCCAGCCCTAATATTATTGATTGTTATACTTGAGGTCTGCTGGTTCCGTTTTAAAATAAAAATTTCTTTTCTTAACTTATTCTAGTCTCAACTTTTCTTAATATATTCTAGCCTTGGTTTCCTTCACTGAAGAGATATTCCATTGCTGTAACAAAGCAAATAAGCTATATATATGACATTATATTGCCTTTTCTTAGTTATGCAATAATAGTCTCCCAGACAGATATTACAAGCATATATCATTAAAGGTTAGAAGACAATGAAAAACTTCTTCTATTTTGTGTTTAATATTTGCTTAAGGAAATATTTAAGTCCAGTTCTACTGTATGTTAAAGTTTATATTTTGATGTTATACATACATTTGATATATCATACATATACATATTTTCAATATATACACAGATATATCCAGAATTTTTCCACTCCAAAATCATCAATGAGATTTTTCCAACTTCATGGGTCACTTTTCTTTCCACTGATACTAGTGAAACTCCATCATTGGGATAGAAAGAAACATTTCTGTCTCAGTCAGGTGAGAGACGTTTAAAGCATTTGAGAATGTAATGCTGAATATGAGACTCAGATCATAGAAAAGTCTTGAAATCTGTCATGTGGTGTCCTTCCTGAAAAAGTACAAATACGTTGAATATCATATTTTTTATTCTAGAATGAAACATGACAAAACATTTTTATTCTGAAAATGAAATACTCATGTGGAAGATGGATGGATGATAAATACCATAAACACATCACTTTTACAAATCTGAAATGTTTTTCAGATCCTCCTTGCAGAGTGAAATGGTCTCTATTTGGATTAAAAATGTATTCGTTCTAATTGATAATTAATGTAGCTAGATAGCCACATATGTATTAGAGTTTGTTCAATAAAAACAACATATTTTGTGTTATTACCACACTTTTTTATTTGTTAGACTAGTGCAATCCTTCACTGAGTATATGTGCCGGTATTAAGTAAACACTATAGAATTAGACCATTAAAGGAAGGTACATAGTACTGTCAAAATCAGAAATGTCAGGAATGTAATAGCAGATGGATTAATTCTTGTTAGTTAACTGTAATAATGCCGGTGTTTCTCAAAAACAAATCAATAAGATATATAAGACACTATGTCGGAAAAAATGAACTTTACAGTTTTGGCGAGGCGGGGGAAGGAAATGTAATCGTGGAGATGGAAAGGTAGGTAGGGATGGTAGGGGAAAAACAAAGAAAGTGGCAACAATGCTTGATAAGAAATGTACTCATTACCTTGCTCATGTAACTGTAACCCCTCTGTACGGTATTTTCACAATAAAAAACTTATTTTAAAAGAATCAATTATATCATTCAGTTTGACTATGTCAATGGACTCATCATTGTATTCTCCAGCAATGTGCATGCCTTACAAACCATGCACTGGTTTTGTCAGTCAGAGATACTTAAGTTAAAACATTTGCTCTGCCTCTCATTCATATTCAAGTGTTTGGTGCTCTAGTCCATAAATACAAAAAGAAATAACTTGTGGCCCTTCCTTCCACTCTTACGAAGATTAAAGGAAATGTTGACACACCAAGATTTCTAATGTCAACCAGTTTTTCTCTTTCCATCCCTCTTATCTCTATCCTGGTCAGGCTACTGTTCGTTTTTCTTGCCAAGCGTAAGTTTTGTGCAAAATTCCATCTGAGTTTCAAATTTATTTCTCTTTCCCTTTCCTTTCTTTCCTTAATTGTTTTGCTGCAGAACCAAAAAAGAATATATCTCTTTATTTTTTTATAACAAAAGTAGAAGTTTCATTGGGAACATTTATATTTTCTTTGCATCTAAATTATGCAAAATATTTATTTGTGTTTATATATATTATACATCATATACATTGAAATTTAAAAGTTTCATTAAAATATGCCTGTCATTATGTCTTACTACTTGCTTGCATTAAAATATGTCTTTTTGCCAATTAGCCAATATTCTGCATTTATCTTTCTTAAATGTGTTTACAAAGAGTAATGTGTTGAAGAACAAGAGAGAATATTCAAAAATTAAAGATAATATGAAAGAAGAATTCAAGATATATGAGTGAATTTGGTATTAAATTTTTTTCCGGATTTGCTTGAGAAGGAAGAATGTTTTTTCCACTACTATGTCCATGAAGTAACAGATATATTGAGTTGAGAGTCTTAGTAAGAATCAAAATAAAGTGGGCTGGGAAGGTGGCTCAGTGGTAGAGCGCTTGCCTTGCATGCACGAGTCCCTAGGTTCACTTCCTCAACACCACATAGGCAGAAAAAGCCGGAAGTGGCATTGTGGCTCAAGTGGTAGAGCGCTAGCCTTGAGCTGAGGGACAGTGCCCAGGCCCAGAGTGCAGTTTTGGATGTGGGAAGGAAGGGATGGTAGGGGAAAAACAAAGGAGGAGGCAACAATGCTTGATAGGAAATGTACTCATTACCTTGCTCATGTAACTGTAACCCCTCTGTACAGTATTTTTACAATGAAAATGTATTAAAATATCTTATTGTTATATTAAAATTAACAGCCTTGCATATCATGTTTACTTGTCTTTGCATTGGTGATCTTTGAGTACAAGTGTTGCCTACATTCTGACTTAATTAGATAACAATTTCATAACTTGGTTATATCATATATGCAATAACCAAGATTTTCTAAGCCAAAGTTGTAAAGTTTGTTTTTGACATAACGACTTGTACACCTCATTGTTGCAATGGGTCCACCTGTCTCTGGAAGGGGAAACAAAGGAGAAGGCTACAATGCTTGATAAGAAATGTACTCATTATCTTGCCCATGTAATTGTAACCCCTCTGTACAGTATTTTCACAATAAAATTTTTTTCTAAGCCTCATAATTAACTGTGCTGAGATTTTGTTTATTTGTACTAGAGGGGAGCATTAAAAGAAAATATTAACATACAAGATCCATCACAAATTGTTTCACATCCTTCTGGTCTAGTGTGCATTGGTGATACAATGAATTCAAACATTCAAGGGCCCTGAAATAGCAAGAACTGGAGAGTTGACAGAGTCTACATCACTAATTACAATAGTGATCTTCTGCTAAAGTTTTCCAGAATGTAAAACCTTATTTCAGGGTTCTCATTTACACCAGTCCTTTGTAAGAGTAGGAGAAGAAACAGTAATATGCTTGAAATTATGAACAATTATGTATAGCCCACATTAGGGTTTATAGGATTGATTATTTTACATCTATTGGGGAAAAATATTTACAGACTATTGAGCAGAGCAGAAAGCAATCCAACGTGAAGTGATAGAATATTGTGAAGACACTAACATTCCACAAGGCTAAAACGTATAACCCTATCTGGAATATGGCCAAAACACTAGGATTTAATAGCTTTATATTAATTGTGTGTGTGTGTGTGTGTGTGCGTGTGTGTGTGTGTGTGTTGTGAAAATTGCCTAAGGTTCTGTAGTTTTTTCATTTCCCATTTGAAATATTACACCATTCTCCATCAGATGAAGCAAAGATACAGAGTTATGTAATGAACCATGCAGCAAATGCAAAAACTATTCCTTGCAATTTAGCAAATATGCTCTCTCTTTTCTTTATATATATATATATATATATATATATATATATTCTTTTCTTGAAAATGATATCATTGAGTAAATGACTCTGGGTGTCATACTGGATTTTTACACTCAAGGATGTTTTTTTGGGGAGTTTCATAAGTAGAAATGTATGCAGTTATTTTACTTTCATTTTAATCTTTCTTTTTTATTCTTTCATTGTATTTTATTTAGTAAGTAAGAGATTACACTCTGAAATTGCTGAATATAACAACAGTTCTACTTCAGTGCTCCCAGAACAACTACGTAAATGAGATTTGTATGCACTTAGAGTCTTGGTGGAGTCCATGCTGTCAGGAAAGATGAGACAGTATCATTGTCAGAGGTCAAGATTTCCATGAATCCAATGCCCATGACTTTTTTGAAGTTAATTGCAAATGGCTCAATGGAAGAGATTTTGCTATAAAATTTCGTAAAGGTTGATTACTGAAGGAATATCATTCTATGATGTTAAGAATAGCAGTTCCTACCTGGGTAACTTGCTTACACCTTTCATCTTAGTTATTCAGCAAGCCAAATAGGGAACTAAGATTCAAAGAAAGCCCAGGATGATGAGAAGTCTATGAGACTCCATGTCCAACCGATCAGTAAAATGAAAAGCTGGAGGCATGGCTCAAATAACAGAGTGCCATCCCTGATCAGGAAAGCCAGAAAAGAGTATGAAGTCCTGAGTTGAAGCTGCAGTAGTGAGATTGGATACATGGATGATAGATAGATAGATAGATAGATAGGCAGATAAAAATAGAATAAGGGCCCTTTTTCTTTTTTTTTTAAAGGACTTCCTATTAAGGCAGCAGGGTACATACCAAAATGGATGATTCTAGCTTTAAGTAAAGATAGACGACAGTATTTCTAATTCCTCTTTTGAAGACAATCACTTAAACATGCCTTTTAATCTTTGTGCCAAACAGATAAACAGATGTAAGCAAAAAAAGTACATGATGAGCCTGGACAGGCTAAGTGTGTACACACACAGGAAAGAGAAAATGTGAAAATTTGCACCTGCTCATGTACAGAAAAGAAGAGTGTTTACTTAATATAATTATAAACATGAGTCATTGAAATATCACTAGTAATATGAAAAATGACTAAAGTAAAAGCTAAATCTTGTTTAAAACAAATTGGCTCATTCCAGTTACAATTCTATTCAGACTGGAAACTTCTCTTTTTTATGTAAATGTTATTTCTGGATCAATTCAGTGCTTTCCCTTTCCTGAGATCTAGGCTAACTGGCCTAAAGTTCATCTTCAATGAGACAATTGTGATTAAAAGTACCACCTTGTACTCCTCATAAAGATGAACTTCAAGGGAAATCTCAACTTAGCAATTTGTCAGACCATTGTAAACTTAGGCTTCTATAGAAAATAGAGACCTTATATTTTTGTCCTTGATTTTGAACATGTTTTCAATTAGCAGAGTTTGTTAGTAAAAAAAAAAATGTTAATAAATTTCAATCAGAGTGATTACTGCTGCTTTATTTTATTTTTGTTAATAATAAATATTGTTTTATTTCCTAGGTGATAACTTCTTTTAAAACATTGCTCAAGGCTGGGAAGGTGGCCCAGTGGCAGAGTGCTTGCCTTGCCTACATGAGGCCCTGGGTTTGATTCCTCAGTACCACATAAGTAGAAAAAGCCAGAAGTGGTGCTGTGGCTCAAGTGGTAGAGCACTAGCTTTGCTCAGAAGCAAAGAACTGTCTGATTAGGTCTTTTTTTGCTGAAACACTATTGGGGCTTTTACAATTCCCTTGAAATTTAAGGTAGCTCTTTTATAACCTGAGAATCATGCTGCTGTGGTTTCTTGTGAGCATACAGCCCACGTAACCTGGCTGATTGTTCAGGAAGAACACAACCTATTCACAATCAATATCTCCTTTACAATAATCAGCTTATCCTGGCACAGACAGACACTGACTCAAAGGAATGAGCCTCATCTATCCAACTTCAACACAGTCACCTGAAGTGCCCCACAGTTTAATTCACCATGATTGTCCACACCATTTTACAGGTCAGACAATAAACCAGTGAAAACAAATTCCCTTACATCCCAGGAAGTGAATGTTGGAGCTCAAAATTCAGATATTGCAATATTTCCTAGCAACTCATTTAAAAATAATATTATTTTGCCATCTATGGTTTAATTTGTTCCCTTGACAGCTTGATCCCTTTGTGTACATATGTGGTTGTTTGTCTATCTTGTGTGTGTGTGTGTGTGTGTGTGTGTGTGTGTGTTGGAGAGTAGGAACCCTATTATTATCAAAAGGCCAGCAGCTCCAGAGGACTGAATCAGTGACCTGAAGGTTAAATTCCACAGCGGTAATCACTAAGCTGTTCTCCATTAAAGTTCCAATAAAAAGACTGGGCCTGCTGACATCAGGTACCTCCCCATCTAAAATCTTTTAAACTCTTTGAGGAAAAAAAAGGGCTTTTATTCAGGAAGAGAACAAAAGTCTAGGAATGGGTCACTTAAAGATCTGGAAATTTCCTCTAAGATACAAAGTTCAAAGTTGTTCGGAGCACATTTGTACTGGAGTAAAACGTTAAACCACATTTTACTGTTTCACACACGTTTCTGGACCTCCAGAACACTTAAGTTTTGTCATTTTGGAAAATTATTTTATAGACAAACATATTTTCTTTGTTGAATTCTAACTCAAAATGCATGAAGACATTATTATGCTTCATAAATTATAACTAACAGAAATTTTTATTGTATTAGTGGTTTGAATGAGTTATTCCTGATATTTTTATGCCTATAACTTCAAAAACACTTCAATAAAATAGATTTATTATGCAGATTTACACATACTAGCTATTTTTACTAAGCAATAAATGATCATTTATCAATAGATAATTGCAATTTAATCAGTGGCCACTGAGAAGTTTATTGAAATCAATTACAGATTTGTTTGTAAATATTTTATGGTATTAGAAAGATTTCTCTCACTTTTAGAATATTTTAGAAAACATTTTAAATCATAACATAGTTATAATCTGGAGATAAATTTCCTGTAGTAAATATGTGTAATTTTCTAGAGTGGATTCTATGTATTCCTATTACATGAAGAAATTAGAGAAAGTTGATTTCCCCTAGTAATAAAAAGAATTTTATTTTTTTAAAGCTAACTTTTAAACATAAACAGCCTCTGCTGTAGTAATAATAATATAATCTAATAATCCTCTTCTCACATGGTTGTGGTATATGTAAAATAAGATTTATATGAAAGGCAAATACAACCTGAAGCATTCTGTGTACTTAGAAGTTATTATTGTTTTTGATGTAAATAATTATATTACAAAGCAAGACATGTTTTTAAAAGGATACAGTGAAAATGTAATATAGTGACAGTAAGAAAGGCAAACACTTTTCCATCAAAGAAAAGTCAATGCTCCATGTCGAAGGAGCATTTGAGTTATGCCCTGAAGGATTTCTATTTACATTTAGTTTCAGAGAATGATTGCCATTAGGAAGATTACTCTAGGAGAGAGTTATTCAAATGGAATTTTGAATGAGATAAAGAATTATGGCCCATTTCGTAGGGAGAGGACAAAATTAGATTAGAAATAATATCATGTTCAAAGGTTCCAGAATAAACCTTCCCAGGCTTGAGTATGGAAGGGCATGAGAATTTGCACAGGTGGATATTACAGGGCTATGCTATATGTACCTTTAAAAATGGACTGAAACTGAATGATTATGTGCGTATTCAAGCTACTCTAGGGGATCTTTTTTCCATTTTGCTATATTGCACAAGTGTTTTCAAAATCAAAGAATTAAAATTCAGTATTAAGCATTTGCTTTATTAATGATATTCAGGTTCTCTACACTTTGCAAGACACATTTTATATGTATAATGAATAAAATAATGAAATCTATATTGTTTTCATAATAATTAAAAGAACAAAATGTTGGATAGCGATAAATCCTAGAGAGATCATTTCAATGTAGACTTCCACATTTTTCCTCTATAATCAATAGATGATTCTGATGTTATCTACTATTTAGCTAATTTACACTTCTCTCCATACTTCATTCACATTAAATTTATTATGTGCAATGGACTAGAAAATATCAAGTCCCATTTCCTAAGCAAAATCAGACACTTCGATCTTTTTGGTGTTATCTTTTGCTTAGTATTCTTATACTATTACTTATTTACAACTGCCATTTGTCCCAGAGCAAAGGTCTTGGTCTCTTCCTCAGTATCTCAGTTCTGTGTCTAGGTAGCTCAATATTTTTTTTAAAAAAAGGCCTGAACAGTCCGATATGAGTTGTGTAGTTAGCTGGCCCCTATCCACCTCTCAATTTTGAAATGTATTTGAGCTGATTTTACCATACTCTTCCCCAATAACACACAATCATAGAGAGATGGCTGGGTACTAGAACATGTGCATTTCTTCAGCCTTTTCCAAAGCTCCCTTATTGTACTTAAGAATCTGGCAGAGTAGTGTTACTAAATGAGGCCCTTTCTATGATTTTTCTTCTCTCTGAAAAAGTGTCATGCTATAGCATTACAGAAAGTTTTTTCTGTCTCTTTCTTCTATATTTATTGGCCTATGTTCTTCAATATCTCACAAGCCAGGTGTAAGGGTCTCTTGAAACCTAATTGGCACATTTCCTAAATTCTCAAACAACAACAACAAACAGAAGGTACCTAAACTATTTTGAAATAAGTGAGTGGAAAGTTGGATGAATAGATGGATGGATGGATGGGTGGATGGATGGATAGAAGTCTAAGTGAACAGTTATGTACAAGAATGCCAGCTAGAGAAGAGTGGAATTTTAACTATAATGAAGTATGAAGATAAACTTTAGTTATTCTTTAAGCTTTTGCATTAACTCCATATATTTGTTTTTAATAAAACCTTTCTCTGATGCCATCTATTCATTAGAAAAGATGGAGATCATTTCTGTTTGAAGCCAGCCTAGGTATTAAAAAGAAACTAGTGAGATTCCATCTCAACAAATAAGCTGGCATGGTAATATGCATCTGTCATCCCAACTAAAGAAAGCATAGATGAGAGAATTTCAATCTGAGGCCAGGCCAAAGCAAAGGGCTGAGATCCTGTATGAAAGTTAACTAAACTAAACTAGGAGCTGGGAAGGTGGGTCAGTGGTAGAGCGCTTGCCTTGCATGCCTGAGGCCCTGGGTTCGATTCCTCAGCACCACATAAGCAAAAAGAAAAAAGCTGGAAGTGGCACTGTGACTCAAGTGGTAGAGCACTAGCCTTGAGCTGAAGAGCTGAGGGACAGCGCCCAGGCCCAGAGTTCAGGCCACACGACAGCCCCCCCCCAAAAAAGAAAGTTAACTAAACTAAATAGGGCAAAAGACATAGTTAAAGTGGTACAGTACCTTCCTAGGAAGTGCTAGGCCCTAAGCTAAAACTACAGTACTATTAAAATACACATGCGTGTGCGCGCACACACACACACACACAAAAGGTCATTGTTACTAATGTTAAGCTACCTACTTTTGAAAGAAGTACAACAAAATAATAAGCAGCATGAGATAATTAAAATGCAAGTGTCACCATATATATGTACACATGCATATATATATAGACACATATATATATATTTTTCTTATATACTCAATTTAATTGCTACTTATCTCCTGCTACCGATAACATATTTTCATGTGTCATGTAACAAGAGATACTAGTTAGTGGACACATTACATCTTCAAAGAAATTGAAACTTTGTTTATTAAAAATGGCACAACTGGCAATAAAGGAACTGCTGTATTTTTTTTTTAAAGATTCAAGTGCAGTGAGGGGCATCTGGACTAATTCTGTACCTTAATTTAGTGAAAAGACCTGCAAATGAGCATGGCTATCCTGGTGGCTTGACTGGATCCTGTTTTATAATCTTTTGGATAAGTGCTTAGGAATGGAATTATTGGATCACAGATATGCAAGGTAATTTTACTCATCCATTTGAAGGAATGATATTGTATCATTTGTAAAGAAATCCAGACCTGGAAAAATTATGTTGAGTAAGTCATGCTTAGAGAGACAAAGGATGCATCTTTTCTCTTAAGTGTAGATGCTAAATTTCTATTATAAATTATAAGTAAATATGCTGGATGGTATGTAATTTTATACAAATGTATTCATTGAAATACACAGTGATCTCTAGTATCAGTCACTTTCTTATGAAGGAAATGATTACATTTTTGTCTTTATGACTGAAAAATAATACTCTATTATGTGTGTATACATACATTAATATTATTATTGTGATATGATATAATTATATGCTATGATATATACACACATACAGATATATGGTATATACACAAAATGGGCAAATTGTACAATCTGTATTTATATCTATCATCTACTCTATCTATCTATCTATCTATCTATCTTTTTTCTTATCAATTGATGTTCAATTTGTCTGACTCCAGAATTAGTTTTTTGAACAGAACTGCAATCAGTGTTGATAATCAGGTATTTCTCCTGTATATTGTTTTACATTCCTTTGACTATATGTCAGACATGATGTGACTGTCATGAGGTCTTAAGGTCGTTCTGTTTTTAGTTTATTGAGGAACCGCCCTTAACAATTTCCATGATGGTTGGTAGTTTACATGCTCCAGAGGTTACTTTAGGGACACTCTCTCTCATATGAAAAGAGCTGCTTGACAAGTGATGTCATTTAATAGCGGTACAGCTAGCAACACCTGAAAATCATTTTCATGCAGTGGTAAGATATGTTTTGATTTTTACACCCTCTACATTGTTTTTACACTGTGATAAAAGTTGATTTTGATCATAATTGTATTTTTAAAGAAATATATTTAACGTTCATGTAGAAATAATGCAGCACCAAATTAAAAGAATTAAAGGAACACATGATGGATGGCAGTTGTGTCTAAGTAAAACATTCCTAGAGCTAATGTAATTACACAAATGCTCACTTTATTGCATCCAGAGCCCCGAATTCTTGAACAGATGCAATAAATGGTCAATTACTTCGGTGACTGGTAACATCACGTAGCGTCAGGGACAGAATCTGGACTGGGTTTCCCTCAACAGACTTAGGAGAGTAAGAGCAACTGTTTTGCCCTACCCACAATTTTTTCAATTAATCATATGCTAATTGGCTTAGAAAGAAATGTGTTGGCTGTCTAAGTCATTTAGAATTATCGTGCCAGAGTTGCTGGTGAAACCAAAGTGCTCTTCCTTGTCACCATATGCTAGATAAATCAGTAAGTCAGGGAACATAGTCTGCTGATGACATGAGTGTGTTACTTTCTTCCATGTTGTTTAACAGACATTACAAGCTGGGGAGATAAGCTGGTTTAAAAAAAAAAAAAAAGAAAGACCTGGATACTGACTGCTGTGTTCAGTTTTAGAGACAATTCTTTTTTAAAAATTCTGCATTTGATTGTATTCAACTTTAAAAAAAAAGGTAAAGTCCATTGGACCACCCTTAACATGGAGGAATATTTGCTCATTGCCAAGAACAGGAGATGCAGACATTGGTCCTTATTTTGTAGGTGGCACTGAACTAATTTTTACACCTTCAATTTGAGATTTTTTACTTAATATCTCCACAATAGTTACAGATGGAAAGTAAAAAGTAAACCACAGGTAGTGGGTTTTCCTGAGAAAATGCTGGGAATGTTAAGCTCTCCCCACTGACTTGCTGAGTGATTCATCTTGAAGGGCCATTTTATTTGATGTGGTGTGACCCAGAGCCTTGACATGCTCATAATTCCCAGAGTCTCAGGGCACCAGGAATCTGTCATTCACTGCAGTAGTAGGCTGACTTATAATGTATTCAGTCACATCTTTGTTTCTTTAACTCTTTTCTCAAAGTTATTTTATGAAAGAAAACAAAATCACTGACTCCAAAAGAAAGATTTTTAAATTTGTCATAATTAGGAAATCTATGTTCTTGAGAACATTGAATCAGAGAACTCATGATTAAAATCAATGTTAAAATAATTTACTGTGACCAAGCTAATTTAAACAAGTAATGACTAATATTAAAATTGACAATATTAATGCACCAGACTTTTCACGTTTCTGTATGGGTCTACCTCCAAAACCAAGCTTATTAGAGGTGATTTTGTCTACAAAAGCAGAATTATTTCATAAACAATAACAAAAAACAATTGAATACTTTTAAATGGTAGAAAGAATTGATTAGCCAAAGAAAAATAGAGAAACTTTAACGTAAAGTAGCTTAATATTTCCCCAAACCGTTTATAATAGATTCATTTTAGGGGAGTTATTTACTCAATTAACTTAAATAAGAACCTGCTGTATCTATTATTAAGGGGATGACAAAAAAGGATATGTAATGCTTTCAGCAATTCTTGAGCATAAAATCTAGACATGAAGCAAAATATACATGCAATAGCTCAAAATACAAAACACATTCATTGATTCTGAGTGGGTTTGTGAGAGCTTTAAAAGCAATGGGTTACAAAGGAGAAAATAAGAACATTCCAATTATGACCTCTGAAGAAAGATCTAAGAATGAAACAGATACAGAGATAAAGGTGTACATGTAAGTGCATAAGTGTAAAAGATATATGTAGCCATGTACATGCACAGATAAATATATTATTTTTGCATTTTAATTTAAAATTTTAAAACACTGTTTACTACATATGTAATACATATATATTATATTATTATATCTTATATATAGTAGCAGACTAAATATAATACAAGTGTTCTAAGGAAAAATACTAAACTTTATATCCTTTTAATATAACTTATTGCTGCTCTACAGCAGCAGTAGCTAGATAACAGCAACGAATGGCATAGAAAATGGCTTGTTTTCTATTAGGACTAATGTTACCAAATACTATTATTAAAGCTGTAGGCATAAAATGAGTTAAGAAGGAATAGGACAAACTCTAGGGATCTTTGGCACAGGCCATAATCTTCTTAATAAACACCCAGAAACACAACAAATCAAAGAAAGGTTGGAAAAATGGGATTGTATGAAACTTCAGAGCTTCTGCATGGCAAAGGACATAACTAGCAAGATCAATAGGAAGCCCACTAGCCGTACAATAGACAAGGGTCTCATATCTAAAATATACCTGGAACTCAAAAAATTAAATCCCCCAACAACAAATCCTCAAAGAAACAACTGCCTGATTAATAAGTGGACTAAAGACTTAAAGAGAAATTTCTCTGAAGAGGAAATAGGAATGGTCAATAGACAGATGAATAAATACTCATCTTCTCTGGCCATGAAAGAAATGCAAATCAAGACAACATTGAAATTCCACCTCACCCCAATCAGAATGGCTATAATCAAGAACTCTAATAACAACAGATGCTGGAGGGGATGTGGCCAAAAGGGAACCCTACTGCATTGTTGGTAGGAGTACAAACTTGTTCAACCAGTTTGGAAAACAGTATGGAGGTTCCTCAAAAGACTCCACATAGAGCTCCCCTATGACCCAGTAATACCACTTTTGGGCATTTACCCAAACGATCACAAACTAGGCCACACTAAAGCTACCAGCCCAACTATGTTTATCACAACATTATTTACCATAGCTAAGATTCGGAACCAACCCAGATATCCCACAGTATTTGAATGGATCAAGAAAATGTGGTATCTCTATCTATCTATCTATCTATCTATCTATCTATCTATCTATCTATCTATCTATCTATCTATCTATCTATCTATCTATCTATCCATCTGTCTAATGGAACTCTATGCTGCTAAGTGAATTATATGATGCTAATTGAAATGCACCCCAAGATAGGGAAACAAAAGATTTTATCTGGACTGGGAAGGTGGCTCAGTGGTAGAGCACTTGCTTTGTGTGCATGAGGCCCTGGGTTCGATTCCTCAGCACCACATAAGCAAAAAGAAAAAAGTCGGAAGTGGTACTGTGGCTCAAGTGGTAGAGCACTAGCCTTGAGCTGAAGAGCTGAGGGACAGTGCCTAGGCCCAGAGTTTAAGCCCATAACATGCCAAAAAAAAAAAAAAAACAAGAAACAGAGGACAACGGCAAAGCCAAATTTGCCAATGGTTTTCTTCAGCTTTAAATAGGAAAGGGCATACACACAAAAGGTGATTAACTATCAGATAAGGTGCCATAATTGGCACTGATGCTCCTTATATTAATACTAGTACTGGCTTTTCCCATTAGTTTTAGTTTGCTTGTTTTCTATTAAACACTTGACACCAAGAATTTGTATAGCAGAAGTATGTACTGAGGTCCTCTAGCTAGAAAACCACTTCTATTTATGTGGTCACCAGTGTAGTCTTCAATGTTTCTGCCTTTCCCATGCATTTTCAACAGGCTCAAAATATTTGGAATATTCATTCATGTGTAATGAAGGTCCAGTATTTTCCAATAGAGCATTCTGTGGACAGTTAGTCAATAGCTCTCACAATAACAGTAATAGTGAAGTTGTTACAGGATACCAGCAACAAGACACACATGATGTCTGAATGATTCGAAATTTGAATTTACGTCATTACACTTTGTCGAAGCAGTACTAGTCTGTGGTCTTCATTTTGAATAAATATCAATAGCTTAAAAGATCACTCTTTTTTTTTTTTTTGGTCCAGTCGTGGGGCCTGAACTCTGGGCCTGGACGCTGTCCCTCAGTTCTTCAGCTCAAGGCTAGCGCTCTACCACTTGAGCCACAGCACCACTTTTGGTTTTTTTCTTTTTGCTTAGGTGGTGCTGAGGAGTCAAACTCAGGGCCTCAGGCATGCAAGGCAAGCACTCTACCACTAAGCCACCTTCCCAGCCCTAAAAGATTACTCTTATTCACTAAACTTTGAAACACAGGAACAACAAAAGATGAAGTTTAGAAGGACAGAATATAGAAGAGAATTGGGTATACCGAACGAAATCATATTGAAAAAGAAAAAGTTACTTACATAAATACTTTGTATAGGTAAACAATTGGTCTTGAAGAGGAGATTAGATATAGATTTAAAGTTCCATGTTAATATTTATACTATGCCTCCATCAGAAAGAATGGCATTGCCCCATTTGTTAGGAAATGAAAAGACTTGGAAAAAATTATATTAAGTGAAGTAAGCCAGGCCCAAAGAAACATAGGTCCCATGGTTTCCCTTATTTGCAATAACTAGTATATGTCTGAGTCAAGCAGAAAAGGTCAGAAAAATTGATGTTAAGGGAATGAACCCCAAGATAAGTTTTCAATTTTTTTTGTTTTTTCCCTTCCATGCAATCGTTTCTAATATATTTATAAGATGATTTCTATGTTGCTTTGTATGTCCCTACCCCAAGGTATAATCCATGCTTTCACTGTATTTGATGTTGGTATAATTTGTAGAGGGGAAGGGCAAAAACAAATCGTTTAACTAGGGATATAGGTGGACCCATTGCAACAATGAGATATACAAGTTGTTATGTCGAAAAATTTACAACTTTGGTGGGGGGTGGGAGGATCAGGTGGGGGGCGGGGGGGAGTATGGGAAGGGGAAACAGAGGAGGCAACCATGCTTGATAAGAAATGTACTTGTTATCTTGCCCATGTAATTGTAACCCCTCTGTACAATAAAAAAACTCCTCTCACAATAAAAAATATATTTATATTTAGATAAACAGATGGTAGAATACAAAGATAGATTAAAAATAGCTAGATGGATAGATGTGTGTGTGTGTTTGTGTGTGTGTGTGTGTGTGTGTGAGAGAGAGAGAGAGAGAGAGAGAGAGAGAGACATCTTCGGCCACCTGATCTGTATAATTGAGGTGGAAAACATAAATGATCAGTTCTTAAACATATAAGGAAATATTTTTCTCCAAGTACTTCACACAGCAGCATAACAAGGGAAATTCATTTGCAAACAGAAGAATCAGATTCAATATTGCTACTGCATTTAAACTGTTGGTCTTCTATATTCTGATTAGATTTGATTTATGAAGGTGTGACAGTAACACCACAACAGCAAAAATACAATAGTAGTTCAAGATGGTCATGTATTTTATTGAGACAGTCTTTGGTCAAGGTTTCAAAGACATAAAGCATTTGCTCTTCATCAATGTCATCTCTGTTGTCTTCATGCTCTCTGGTGACAACAGTCATATTTCATTGTTATGCTGACCTTTGGAACAAGTTTGCTCATTGGGCATTACTTTGAAAGTGAGATCATCCTACATTTTGGCTTAGTACCAGACTCTCAAGCTGTTGACCACTCAGTATCAGGTGTCAAAATGTTAAATGGTGAGAAAGGGCAGTGTTAACCATTGTTTTTATTTTTTATTTTATTCCTAATTTTTCACTCATTCGCTAATAATTTTGATGCTTTTGATAACATAGCCTTCACAAATATTTGGGTAAGTGGATTCAAGGATAACACAAGTTATTCACTTTTATATTTAAGGTTTTTATTTAAGAGAATGTGGGATGTAGGTATGAACTTGATAGTGTGCTGTATATGAATGAAAATACCACTAAGAAAACCCCTCATCTTAGAAATACATGTTAAGTATGCAAAATAGAAAGAGCTGATTTAAATGTTTTAAAAGAGTTCTTTATGTGAAGAAAGCCAACATACTTAACCAATTCTAAGACTCCATTTTACTTTGCATAGTAATTAATTAAGGAGGAATAAAATCATAGTTTATCTCCTGGTGAATAATTTTAAAGTTAAATCCACATGCTTTAAACACAAATCTATTCTGTTGAGAGTGCTGTAAAAGGCTGTGTTGTAATATTCAAAGATTACTCGGCTGTGTTGCATTTTGCATTCTCAAGATAGTACTTTTTCCACAAATGCCCTTTGAAAGCACAACATATACTCTGAGGGTCCCTGTAAGAATTTCAATAAGAATTCTTCAGAAGAAATAGTGTTGCAGAGTATTAACATTTAAACCTCTACTAATCCCTGAATAGCACCAAATATCTTTCCTTTTGAATCAAGATACTGTATTATGCTCAAAGAAAGCAAAACTGAGCAAGTAGCTCACAAGGAATACATATGAAGCTCCTGGATAATTGTAGATTTCTAGTCATGTCACCACAGTGGAAGTTAGTGTAGCTGTAGGATTTCCGTTGTAAGCTACTTGTCCATAGATAGAAACTGAAAACATTTTTCTTTAAAAAATAAGCTCTTAAAAAATGAATTTGGTAAGAAATATTTTATGACTTTCTCCTCTTTTGTGATGTGGATTGGATTAATTCCACATTAATGGCCATTTAATAGAAAGAAATGGCTGAAGATTTAATACATTGTGATATGCCCTTTCTTAGAATTCAAAATATTATTTTTATAAAATAGAAAATAAACAATGCAATTGCACTAAGGGTATGAAGTTCACAAGGAAATGCACATATTTAACACTAAAGAAAAATGTAAACTTATATTATTTAAATATTTTTCTTATTTTTAAATTCCTTTTAATTATTTTTTTCCAATAAAGAGATGAGACTTGAGTTTTGCCCATGGCCAGACGTGGGCAGCAAGTGTCCTACTTGTATATCACCATATCTGGGACAGTAGGTATGTTCCACACTGTTGCTTAAAGGATGGGGTGGGATGTCACTAACTTTATTTGCAATGGCCTTGAACTAATACACTCTCCTCCTCTCAAGTGTCTGGGATTATAGTGTGAACCAAGACACTTACCTATTTACAATTTTTATTTTAATAAAACTGCATTTTATTAAAAGCATTTTGAATTAATATTTCACTTAAAGCCTTAACTTTCAGTCTGCCAACTGTACTCACACCAGTCTTGTGTTTATGGATCTTTCAGATTGATACAGTGACTAAGGTACGGTATAATTCAATGACTTGTTGAATGGCTACTCCCAATTTTGTTTATTATATTCATGTTTTAACTAATTAATGCATATTAATGATACAATGGATTTCATTGTGTTATTTCCATCTGTTTTATTGTATTTTTAGCTTAGCTTATTAAAGCAATTTTATTGAGATATAAAATACAGTTAATATATCACACAATTCAAGAAACTGATTTTTAAGTGTATATCCAGAAGTTGTGTGACTATAAATAAAATACACAATAAACTGTTTACATTACCTATAAAGAACTTTGTAAGTTACAGACTTTTTAACCTTTAAGTAGTTGTACCAAGGAGTTGCCATTTAACAAAACAATTTATGAATAAAATGCAACTTGATCAATGTCACAATTTTCATCACTAAAGAAAACTTTTACTCATTAGCACCAGTCTATTCTCTGCCTTCCTAGAACTGCTGCTTCCGGAAAAATACGATTAAGAAATAATGTGTGGGTTTATTGATTACATTCTCTTACTGAATAGTTTTGAGAGAAACTATTCAGAAGATGACTTGGATGTAGCTCCCCCTCTTCATATATTGTGGTCCAGAAGGAATAGTTTCTCATCAATATTTTAATTTCATTTTTTGTTGCAGACATATCTTGAAACTTAATGAAGTAGCAAGAAACACTACATATATTTCTGTTCCATTTGTTTCAGTGTCATTATATTTGATTTGGAACTGACAAGGGTAATGTCACTATGCGGAAATATACAACTTAATATAATCATAATGTCATAGGCACTGAAAATATATGCAGCAATTTCTTTGTTGTTTCTGTGTTCAGAAATGACACCAGCATTGAGATAATATTCAAAGTGAATGTTGTAACCTGAGTTAAAAGTGTTACAATGCTTCCTCAAATCAATGTCACAAAGCTTGATATAAGCAACATGTAAATTAGCCCATGGGGAGTGTATGTGAATCACAGTTTCTGACATTTATTTCAGGATGCTCGGTACTACCTTTCAACTCCATTTATTTTCTTTTTCCTTTCCATCAAATGAACAAATCTTTTTCAATTATAAAATTCATTCTACAAAGACTGCCACACTTAGTATATCATTTATTTTAAGTTGTCTTAAAAAGAATGTTTCAGGTTTTAGTTGATTAATTCTTTGTTATCATGTAAATAAGTTTAAGTGAGGTCCATTTATATATTGTAACTACATTTTTTTCAGCATTACAAATCATTTTCTTAATTTTTAAATTTTCCCTATTTTCTCTGTTTTAGCCAATATTTTACTTCAATATAAAAATGTGCACTGCTTAGGCACCATTTCCTTGTCATTAATAACTTTTATTATGTTGACATGCCTTAATTTTTGGATTTTAGTAATCATCATGGCCACAGACAAAAGATGTTTGGTGATAATGTTCTCTGTGGATTTTAGAAGAAAAACAATCCCAAGATAATAAAAGAAGTAATTTAAAGAGGTATTGAGCAATGTGCAGTGTGCGGATAATGAGAAGATAAAAACTGTGACAATTATATTTTTATATTACTAAGAAGTCTGATGGGCACAAAGTGTTTTTACTACAGAAATGATTTTTACCATAAATCAACATGTTGTAGTATTTATTTTATCTGTTTGTTTATAAATATTTTGTGGGTCATGCATCTTGAACTCAGGTCCTGGGTGCTCTCCCTGAGCTTTTTGCTCAGGGTTACTGTTCCATTACTTTGAGTCACAACTCCATTTCAGGTGGTTAATTAGAGATAAGAGTATGGTGGACCTTTCTGCTGGCTAGCTTTGAACTGTCATCCTCAGATCTCAGCCTCCTGAGTAGCAAGAATTAGAGATGTGAGTCACTAATTCCCAGCTGTGTTGCAATATTTGTATTTCCATGTTTAGTAATAATTATACACTAATTGCTGGTAAGCATAACTTAATCTTTTGTTTACTCTAAATTTACAACTGTTGTTGGTTTGAATGGAAGGAAAATATGTACTCTTGAAAAATCCACTTCAAAAAAATCCACTTGACTTTTCATAGAAGATAAGATTTAAATTATATAAAGCATAGTATTTGTAATAAGCTATTAATATTTAGACAAGGTTTTTGGGCCACTTTATATGTTTACAGGAACATATATGGACAAAGTTGTGACACAACTTTGCACAACTGGATGTGCATCAGTTTAAGTTCAAAGCATAGACTAATTTTATTTTCCATGAGATGATGAATCATAGTACCAGTACGTTAAAGAAAATAAATAGCCTACAAAATTCATGGTTCTTAAGCTTTATTTCTAGAACTTTATGTGCTTTTTGTTGTTGAGTATTAGCTGTATTTCTGAAGTGCGGTTCCTATAAATTCCACCAAGAGCCACATCTGTGTGGCTATAATATATGTTCATTGAACAAAGTGATTTTTAGGACAGTCCTAAATTTTAGGATTTCAGTAAAAAGTTGGTTTTGAGGGGTGGAAATAAACTCTTCACAATTGAATTCTATGAGTATCTGGGGAAGTTCATTTTGTTACTATCTCATGGAAAACTTTCTTTTCGGTGTAGAACATACAAATGGAGAGAAAGATAATTCAAAGTATAAAGTCACTGAAAAATAATTTCAATTGAATTACTTTCACTCAATTATTCTTCGGTGTGGAATTTCAGCTCAGTTTCAAAACAAATGTCATAACTATAGGATTTATAAGGGCAATGAAGAATTTGAGGTATGCTTTGAACTACTATTCAACAATACTGAAAATAATAACTTGCTAATTATTTAATTTTTAAGACACCCTCCATCTCATTCTTGATAATTGTTTTCTTTTCAATCAGAACCAAATACAGACCTAAACAAGTCAATAAAATATCTTTCCTCTCTGATTTATCTATAAAGTGGGCACTTCTGTTACCCCATTGATCATGCAACCATAAAAGAGACTATTTTAAAATAATAAATTTTCTAGTGGAAGAATCACAACACAGAAAACATTTGCAAGACTGTGCAATTAGTGATACTCAGAAGTCACAGCCAGATACACACACTTACAAGTGTCGTGATTGTACAGTTTATTTACTTTTACTTTAATATATAAGCAAATATCAAATGCGTACTTAATCCTTTCACAATGATTTAACAGAAAATTTTAAAAAGTTAAGGTAAATTATTACATTTCCTGATCATAGCCATTCTAACTGGGTGAGGTGGAATCTCAATGTTGTCTTGGTTTGCATTTATTTTATGGCCAGAGAAGTTGATCATTTCTTCACGTGTCTATTGGACATTCTTATTTCCTCTTCCGAAAAGATTCTCTTTAAGTGTTTGGGCAGTTGTTTCTTTGAGGATTTGTTGTTGAGGGATTTAATTTTTTGAGTTCTAAGTATATTTTAGATATGAGATCCTTGTCCGTTGTATAGCTAGTGAAAGTCTTCTCCCTATCAGTGGGCTTCCTATTGATCTTGCTAATTATGTCCTTTGCCATGCAGAAGCTCTGCAGCTTCATGCAATCCCATTTGAACAACCTTTCTTTGATTTATTGTGTTTTGGGGTCTTTATTAAGAAAATTTCTGCCTGTGCCAAGAAGCCCTAGAGTTTCTCCTATTCCTTCCTGTAATGTTTTCAGGGTCTCTGCTTTGACTCAAGGTGTATCATCCCTTTGGAGTTGATTCTGGTGCCCTGTGTCTTGTATATACATTTTTCTAATTTGGGAAGGGGAAGGGAAATAACAAAATGCTAAAGCAAGGATACAGGTTGACCCATTGTAACAATGAGATGGACAAGACACTAGGTTGAAAATGAACTTTACAACTTCCATGGTGGGTGATGGAGATGTTGAGGAGGTGGGAAGGGAAGGGATGGTGGGGGAAAAACAAGGAAGGGGATAGCAATGCTCCATAGGAAATGTACTCATTATTTTACTCATGCAACTGTAACCGCTCTGTACAGTATTTTTATAATAAAAATATATACAAAAGAAAAGAAAAGGTAGATTAAAATAACTTCATATATAAATGTGTGATCCCATTTGAACACAGTTATAAGGGAACTGCGCTGCATTTGAAAGTGGGTAAAATAGTGGTAGATAAGATAGATATGATTCATGCCCCAAGTAGAAGCTTGAATGGATTTGGTTTCTTGGTCTTGAATCTTCCAAACTAACTCTGGATTTCTTTCTCTGCAGGGGAAACTTAACAATGCCAAGCTATAAGGACATAATCAATTGTCCATGCTTTCATGCCTTAGGTGCTTTCTGAAGCTAGGAGAATCTACCTACGTGCAGCTGAGTGGGCTAGGAGTTAAAGGCCTTAGGATAGCTCTAAAACAAAGGAAGATAAATGCACCAGCCTTCAGATAAACACAAGTTTAAGGACACTTTGTACATTCTTTTGTTTTTTGTTTCTTTTGGGTCCGGTTGTGGGGCCTGAACTCTGGGCCTGGATGCTGTCCCTCAGCTCTTCAGCTCAAGGCTAGCATTCTACCACTGGAGCCACAGCGTCACTTCCGGCTTTTTTCTTTTTTTGCTTATGTGGTGCTGAGGAATCGAACCCAGAGCCTCAGGCATGCAAGGCAAGCCCTCTACCACTGAGCCACCTTCCCAGCCCACTTTGTACATTCTTTAACAATCACTGCAAAACATAATGCAAGAACTTAGATTGACCATCTTGAGATTTTTTTCTCCCATTTTCTTCCTGATTATATCTCTCTGTTCCTTTGCCCTTAATATATTCAAATCTTCACTTGAAGATTCACTGTTGGGGAATCCTGAATTGATATGATATGAAATGGAGAATATTGGTAATGTATTTATAAACAATATAATGTTTTCTTCCAATCACCAACACAGATTTAAATATTGTCAGTTATGAGTCACTATTCAAACTGATTCAGAGGAAGATTTTTTTTTGCTTTATTTATGAAACTACTAATTGACTAGTCGATAGTTGTGTTACTGTGCTATGGTCTTTGTAACAAATTCCCATGACTTTGGATGCTTAAAACAAGATAAGTATACTATTTCACAGTTCTTTGGATCTGCAGTGTGAAATACATTTTCCCCAGTACAAATCATTCTTTCTTCAGATCCAAAGAGTTTCTGTAGCCCCTGGGGGAAGCTTAGTTACTTACTTATCCCATTCTTAGATGGTACATGCATCCTTTGAGTCATCTTATGGCTGTCTTCAAATTAGAACTCTCCAACTTCTGCATCCATGTCACATCTATCTCATTTTCTCTGATGCTATGATTCTGACTTCTTCATTTTAACATGATTATCTTTTCCAGTCAGATAATAAGGGATTGTCTGTGACTCTCTGGAGCCCAGACTGACTCAGATGTGAAGTTTCTATTCCATTCACGTCGATAGCATGCATGTGTTTTGGAATCTGCACTGGATTATCTTGGGCCAATAGTGGGAGCTATGTTAGTTTGTCTATCAGAGTAGAGAATGCTGATTGACAATGGCATAGGATTTTATTTAACTGCAGCAAGATGTCTCCCAGAATTGACACAAAAGACCCGATATTACAAACTGAATGAGGGCTGAGAGATGGCGCAAAAGACAAGTAACAAATGTCACTAGGAAGAGAAACCATACTTTGCTTGTATGTGCTTCTTTCTCCCAATCTTCCTTCTGAAAAATAGCAATTAACCACTCATTTTATACCAATTATTAAGTGAAATCACAGAGGATATTCCTGCTTTCCTTTAAATCACTTGTAGCTGAATGTACTCAGCTAAGGATTAGGCTTGGAAGACATTATATCAATTTTACTAGTAAATGGAACTCAATAGTGAAATTTTAATTAGGAATTTCAGAGAAGTAGCATAACTAACCTTTGACAAAATTGTGCTTCTCAACTCTTAAACAGATTTGAAGAGTTGACTCTACAACTGACAATCATGGTTCTGAACACAGACATGCACGCACACACACACACACACACACACACACACACACACAATTGGTTAACTATATCTGAATATTAAGAAATAATCTACTTTGTTTCAAAATATAAAATAAATATATGCAGGTAGTTAAAAAACAAAAATCAGAATTTGTTGGAAAAGATAGAGATAGTTTCTTGTGTGGAGACAGGTAAACAGTCAAAGAGGAGGGCCCTGGTGAAGAACATGTCGAAAGATTAAAACATGTTTAGCAAATAAATGAGAATGGAATGGACACTGAAATTGTCCTTCTGGCTACAGATGGGAGACTTGGGGTAAGTAGTGACAGAACAGAAAAGAGTTATTGCATATATACACAATGAAATTCTATGCCTCCATCAGAAAGAATGACACTGTCTCATTTGTTAGAAAATGGAAAATATTAAGTGAAATATACCAGGCCCAAAGAAACATAGGTCCCATGATTTCCCTTATTTGCAATAACTAGTATATGTCTGCGACAAGTAGAAAAGGTAAAATAAGATGATGTTAAGTGAACTGAACCCCAAGATAAGGACACAAGTGGTTTTTTTTCTTCCTTGCTATTGTTTCTAACATATTTATGAGGTACCATGTGACTTTTTGGTTTCTTTGTATGTCCCTCCCCCATGGTATAACCCCTGTTTTCGCTGTACTTGATGTTGGTATAATTTGGGGAGGAGAAGGGAAAAAACAAATTGTTTAAATAGGGATACAGGTGGACCCATTGCAACAATGAGATGTACAAGACGCTATGTCAAAAAATGAATGTTACAATTTAGGCTGGGGTGGGGGTGTGGGGATCGGGGGAGTTGTAGCTGAGGAGGATGGAGGGATGGGATGGTAGGGGAAAACAAAGGAGGAGGCAACAATGCTGGATAAGAAATGCACTCATTACCTTGCTCATGCAACTATAACCCCTCTGTACAGTATTTTCACAATAAAAAATCAGTTAAACAAAAAGAAGTTTAGTTAAAAATAATACAGAAATCTCATTGGAAAGGTTTGCAGGGTGAGCAAAGAAGTTACATAATGTATTTGAAAAAGAGGCAGCTTCTCTATCATGCTCTTGTACATGAAATAGTTTTAATAGCAACATTCATAAACTGCATTTACTTTAATTAAAACTCATTGAAATGGAAGATAACCAATTGTTAAGAAATTTGAGGGGCTGTTAAGCAGCATATAGTGAGCAGATACATGATTTCAAAGAATACCATCATTTGTGAGTGTGTGTGTGTGTGTGTGTGTGTGTGTTATAAAGAGGGGAAGGAACAATTGGAGCAAGTAGAAGTTTAATATAATCCAGATGAAGGGAAGTTAGGAACAGAATTAGTCCTGTGGCTGCTCTCATAGGATTACTAATTTTAAAAGCATCAGTGTGGTTTAAATATTTTGCAAAACTACATTTATTCTTGAAAACATTTGCTTAGGTCAGGTTGTTCAAGAAAGCTGCAAAATAAGAAAAAGAAAAAGAAAAGAAAGAGTCTCCAGATGTTATTCGGCTAATCTGCACAGCAGCAACAAAAGAAAAGAACTGTTATTACCATGCTTATTCTTGCTTGCTTTTCTTTCTTCTTTTTCTTTTTTCTTTTGCTAAGAAGGGATGAAACCCAGGGTGAAGTGCATGCTGTACAAGCACGCTTCCACTGCGCTGCATCCTCACCCCAACTGTGCTTAATTCTTCCTCCTCAGACTTCAATTGTGTTTTGAAGTTGTTTAATTTAGTCTGACTTTATGAATTTGTTTAAAAGTTCTTTCTGGGAAGTCTCTAGGCAGTTGCATGCAGTCTTTCCCACTTAACAAGTGCTAACAAAATCATTTGTTGTTATAGGCGACAGTACTTTTCAGCATATTGTTGATCCAGGGATGTTATCAGCCTCTGATTATTTGCTTCCACTTGATCCTTATAATTGTTACCATGGAGATAGGGAAAATATTTTGATTGTGCAGGAAAATATGTAGGGAAACATAATTTCTTTTGATTGTGGGGGGAGGAGTCTTAAAATAAAGGGATCAAATTCTTGACACTTACACTTTGTCTAATTTTTAATACTTTTTCTTAATAGTAAATGGATGAGTTCTTAACATTACTGGAAAGTACTTATTTTCTGGTTTTCAAAAATAGCGTTTATCTTTTAAAATTCTGTTCCTTTTTTATGCTTTATTTTTTATTGTCAAGGTGATGTACAGAGGGGTTATAGTTACATAAGGAAGGTAATAAGTACATTTCTTGTCAAACTTATTTTCCTTCTTCCCTCCTTTCCTCCTGTACCTGTTCCTCCTTCTCTCTCCTCCTCTTCCTCCTCCTCCTCTTTTTTCTTCCTCTTCCTCCTTTTTCTTCTCCCCTTCCTTTTATTTCTCTTCCTCCTCCTTCTCCTCCTCCTCCTCCTCTAATTCCATGCCTTATATTAGCTTAAAGTTTGAAACTACCTCTTTCTAAAATACAGATAAATCGAGTTCTGATATTTTGCTGTTTAATTAGAGATAAAAGTCTAAAGGATTTTTTCTGCCCACTCTGGCTTGAAACCATGATCCTCAAATCCCAGCCTCTGTATAGAAGTGAGCCACTGAACTTTGTTTCTTTTCTTTAAATATGATAGTAATAACAGTGATCATATCATCAGGTGGTCTGAAAATTAAAATAAAATTATACATGTTAAGATGCTTAGAAACAGTATAGAATAGTATAATCTGTTATTAAATATAAGCAAAAATTGCATAGTTTTCACTTTATGCTAATTTTTACATAATGTACTTTATATAAGGGTTTCCATAATTTATCTATAACGGCGTAAGTGTTATACTATCATATAAGTTTTTTTTAGAAATTGTAATATTTTAATAATATATTTTGTCCAAATTAACATAAAAGCTCCCTTCTTCTGGAATGTTGTTTAAATAACCATTGATATTCAAGTTCTGTACAGAAATATTTGATGTCTCTATGGCACATATGATATATTCTTGAAAGTGAAGACATTCTGAGATGAAAATTTGAAAAGGCCAGATGTTTCAAGATCCAGGTGCTTCTAACATACACTTTCATTGTATGTTAAAGTTTCCATTTATAATTAGATGCATTGAAGAAATCTTATTGTATTTATAATTAGAATAAATGATAATGAATGTTTTGTTTCCTATTTTAGAATTCATGTGAAGTTATCTCAACATTGCAGATTATAGAAAATTGTGATGTATTGGTTTCCTATTTGGATAATCTGTACTCTGAGAAACAAGCTCTGATAATTTTAAAGTTGGACTTTAATTTTGTTAATGGAATTAATATCAACTTTAGTTGGCATTTCAAAAATTGAGTAAAGGAAATCTCTTAAATGATCTAAATGCAAAGAAAACTCTTAAATCATCTAACTGCAATGGATGAAAATAATTATAGGTACTCAAGTACATGGTGATGGCTATTGATTCCTAAACTCAATTTTTGTATGCTTGCCTTGAAAAATACAAAAAATCATTCTTAATTTTACATCTCTCTAGACTAAGGTAGAATACTGAATTTGGGGCAACATAATCATTGATCTGTATCTTACTGGCTAATTAAAAGGAATGAGAATTACAAGTATTCCTGGAAGAAATTTTACATATTATCTCCATTTAAGACTGTTTTATATACTTTGGATTTCTAAATTAAGTTTTAGTTAGCAGTATAAAGTTTCTAGTGATCTAAATCCAACATGAATTTTCTTGACATGGAATATTCAATAATTAACAGAAAGTGATAGATAAAAATAGTCAGTTCAAATATAGTTCAGGGTAGGCCCAAGTTGATAACTTAAAGGAAATATATATATATATATATATACATATATAGATATATATAGATATATATAAATCCATAACTGCCTACACTCTGATTTCACTCTCCTGAAATACAAGGAGAATTATTTATCTATACTACTGAAACTTCTTCAAAGAAGCATGAGTTGCCCTATGATTGGAACTCCCAGACTGGAAATGTGGGATCTAGTCTGCAAGATCTTCATCTCTCAAAGAGAAATCCAAATATGTAAGAACCTATGTTACACCTGGTATAGACAGGGGAAATTTGTTTAACATAAACTTTTCTCTGGACCAGTTTTCTATGCTGAATTAGTGATCACACATATTTTTTTTTGCCAAGTTATCATACTACATCTCTCAGATGCCAATACCATCTGGTCATCCCTGCCCAGTTTTGGATTTCACATGTCCTTCTGTATCTTTCTTGTTCAGTTCTCATGATGCTCAGCATCTGCCCCGAGTTAAATGTTTCCTCTACAAATCACAATTAATAGGAAGCATCCCAAATTGTGAGTAAAAAAAATATGAAAAAAGGTGTCACACATCCCCAAAATAAAGCCACAAATGTCATTGAACAGATGTTGAATTGAAATCAGTGTGATAATCTGAGGAAACAAAAGTTCTGTATCTTGCCAATTTAACTAGGCTGATCTCATTTTTGCTCCCTATTTGTTTGAAAACTGCTGAAGAGATTTTTTAATAATACATTTTAGAAAGTAAAATCAGAGTGTTGAAGTAAAATTGACAATCAGGATGATCATGATCAATGAAACCATAGCTAGGTAAAAAATCAGCCCAGATGACCATCAGTGGACAAATGGATCAAGAAAACATAGTGTATATACATGATGGAATTTTACTAATTCATTAAAAAGAGTCATATCTGTCATTTGTAAAGAAATGGAAAGGCCAGTAGGAAAATATATTAAGGTAGTCAGAATCAGAGAGAGGAAAGGTGAATGTTTTTTCTTTAGATATAAAAGGGTAGGTTAAGCTTATGAAATTAAAAATAAAGACATTGAATGGCATATAAATTATTAACTGAAAATTGTAGACTCAAGGGAGAACTCAGATAGCCTAATTCCTCGGAAGGGCAAAGTCAGAGTTCAACAAAATAAACACCTGGAAGCAAATCCTTGAAAGTGGTGGGTGAAGTCAATGGGAAATAGATAGACAATAAGAGAAAAGAAGGAGAATACAGTCAACAAGTCAGTGTACATAAGATAAGAAAAATGAGGGAAGGAATGAATATGGAGGAATGAATAGGAATGCTGAATGGAATGAACTATGATACTGCTATCAAAAATTAGGATTTGGAATAAGGGTGGGTGTATATAATGGCAATTTAATATATGTGTCATATTAAAAAATTAACATTGAGCTCAGCTTGTAGCTAGTGGGAGAGAACTTGACTAGCATACAAATGTCCTAGGTTTAATTCCAAGCACCCAATACAAACAAACAGACTCACAAATAAGAAAATAACAAGAGAATCTGGGAGTTTGGTGGTAAACCACCTAAACAATTGTAGTTGTGTTTTTTGTTTCTTTTTCACAACAAAACGTAACTCTTGTAGCTCCTCTAGCTAGAGTTCTTTAGAGAAGACTTGTTGAGTTAACTACAGTTCTCTTCATAATGGCAAGCCATTTTCTTTTCTGGTTGTTATCACCATAACTAACTGTCCACTCGAGGACAGATGTTGCATTTCAAACTGAAAATGAGTCCTTAACATTACATAAATTTTGTTTCTCAGAGCCACCCAATTAAGATAGTTTGACCATGTTTCATGTAGGAAACTATTATGATTATTAATCTTCTATCAATGTACAAAGGATGACTTTTTTTTAGTTTTACGTATTTTTTAATTGTGAAAATACTGTACAGAGGGATTGCAATTACATGAGTAAGGTAATGAGTACATTTCTTATCAAGCATTGTTGCCTCCTCCTTTGTTTCCCCTTTCCACCCCTTCTCATCTCCCCCCTCCTCTCCCCTCCCCCTGCCCCCTCCCTTCTGCTTGTCAAAGTTGTAAAGTTCATTTTTAGACATAAAATCTTGTACGTCTCATTGTTGCAATGAGTCCACCCGTATCCCTATTTAAACAATTTGTTTTTTCCCTTCTCCTCTACAGATTATACCAACATCAAATACAGTGAAAACAGTGTTGTTGGTGGGAGTGTAAACTTGTTCAACCACTTTGCAAAGTAGTATGGAGGTTCCTCAAAAGACTCCATATAGAGCTCCCCTATGACCCAGCAATCCAACTTTTGGGCATTTACCCAAATGATCACAAACAAGACCATAGGAAAGCTACCAGCACAACTATGTTTATTGCAGCATTATTTACCATAGCTGAGATATGGAACCAATTCAGATGCCCCTCAGTGGAGGAATGGATCAAGAAAATGTGGTATATATACACAATGGAATTCTATGCCTCACTCAGAAAGAATGACATTGCTCCATTTCTTAGGAAATGGAAAGACTTGGAAAAAATTATATTAAGTGAAGTAAGCCAGGCCTATAGAAACATAGGTCCCATGATTTCCCTTATTTGCAATAACTAGTATATCTCTGAGAGAAGCAAAGGATGATTATTAAAAAGATCAGTTTCTACCTACAATAAATCTTGATTGATGTCACATTTTTTTAATCATTCTCCATTCCCACCAATTCTATCCCTCTCCTTGAACCAAACTTTTACCTTTCAAATAAACATTTCCTGGTAATCATTATGTTGGAATGTACATTAGCATTACTAATAAATTATATCATTTGAAATCTCCTCGGAAAATACCACAGTTTGATGAATAGGTATGGTTGCATGAAACCCCAAAGTTTTTATGAGTACATTTATAAATTAGTTCTAGTTTCCACATATAAGCAAAAAACATTTGCTCATTATCACTTAACCTTATTTTTTCCAGATCCGCCCATTTACTTGCAAAGGATGGAATATCATTTTTCCCACTGGATGTGTAAAATTTTATTTGCATATATATACTATATTTTCTTCATCTATCTGTTTGTTGAGGAGCATCTGGGTTGTTCACATAAATCAGTGATGGTGAATCTTGCTACAATGAACATCGTTGTGCAGATGGCGTCACTGTATCATAGTTTGTAATCTTTTTTGAATAAATACCCAAGAGTGGTAATGCTTGATCACAGGGTAGTTCTATGTTTAGTATTTGAAGTCCCTCTTACACACAATTGAGCTCATTTTCTTGACTATTTGATTTTTCATATTACTCAATTTAAGCTGACAGTATAAAATGCTCTGCTTATTATTCTGCATGTTTCTAAGAGACAGCATGAAGAATATAATGTGAGGAAAATTACAATATGTTTTGTAGAAAATTTTAAAATGGATTTTCCATGCTTGATTTTGGAATGATGACTGTACTTTTCATTCATTTGACATTTCTTTTGCAAATTCATACTAATGGTTATATAACACATCTGGACTTTAACTGTTTTTAAAAACTCAGTAATAACAATACAAGTTTACATTTATTCAGCATTAGGAACTGTCTCAAGAATGGTGCATGGTGTTTTCCTTTTATAGTGTGTTTTAATCTTCTTTGCACTGCATAGTTTAAGTTACTTTTTTGGTTCCAAAGAGCTAAATCAGCTACTGACAGGTATTAATTTTTAACTGCTCAGTGTAATTGCTCTTCCTTTAAACCATAACTTATGCTAAAGAACTTACATTCTAAATAACTTCTAAATAAATTGCTCTAAAATTCTCTCATATCTAAAATTTTCCAGATAACTTTAGGTTTTGTTTAATTGCAATCGGCTGAGCTAAGGGGTCTTATGAGGGATAAAGAAAAATCACCCAACAAAGTATATTGAACTTCCGAATGATACAAGAACTCTTCTTCTTTTGTACTTAATGTAGAAGTTATCAATTTTATTCATGACTTACTATATAGTTTGTTTTCAAATACTCATGTCATAAAGGATATATGGGCAATACAAATGTCTTCATGTTTGATAGTATTATTTTGTTGTTACTTTATTTAAATACTTCATTTATTGCACTGATCCTGGGATTGAAGTCATGCTAATGGTATAATGACAGCAATTGAACTAGCTGACAATCAGGTTTTCATAAACAAATTCCTTTTGATTTTACCATGTGTTTGTCATAAAGAGATGCCTAATTAATTGCAAATTGCAATGTATTACAATACCTATCATAGGTATCTGGGAGTAATCAATCTGTTTTGTTGGGATTAAATAATTTCATTAGTGTTTTGGTGAACAATTCTTCAATCATTTCTAATACAATACTTCCAAACTCCTCTATTTGCACCAAGGGAATTAAATAGGTGATATCTTTAATCCACTTGAATTTTTTAAAATAAATTGACAGGATATATTTTTTGTTTTTTTAACATATTTTTTTATTTTAAAGATACTGTTCAGAAGGGTTACAATTACGTGAGTAAGGTAATGAGTACATTTCCTATTGAGCATTGTCACCCCCCCTTTGTTTTTCCCCTATTATCCCTTCCCTCCCTACCTCCTAACCCCCCCCCCCAGGTTGTACAGTTCGTTTTCAACATAGTGTTTTGTTAAAATGGGACAAACAGTATTCATGTTTCAGCATTTTGATATTTCGGATCCCCTCCCCAAATTATAAAAATGTATATACAAGATGCAGAACACCAGAATCAAATACAGTGAAAACAGGGGCTATACCTTGGGGGGAAGAAGTTACAAAAGAAACAAAAGAATCACACAGTATAAGTACATTAAAAACAATAGCAAGAAAGATGAAACTTCTTGGGGTTCATTTCATTTAGCATCATCTTACATGGGCATATGTAGATAGCTTTTGACCTTTTCTGCTTGACTCCGACATATATACTAGTTATTGCAAATAAGGGAAACCATGGGACCTATGTTTCTTTGGGCCTGGCTTTATTCACTTAATACAATTTTTTCAAGTCTTTCCATTTCCTAATAAATGGGGTGATATATATATATATATATATATATATATAATATGAATTCTATTCCTTCATCAAAAAGAATGACTTTTTTCTTTTTTTGTTTTGTTTTTGGTCGATCATGGGGCTTGAACTCTGGGCTTGGGCGCTGTCCCTCAGCTCATCAGCTGAAGGCGAAAGCTCTACCACTCGAGCCACGGCGCCATCTCTGGTTTTCTAGTGGTTTATTGGAGATAAGAGTCTCACGGACTTTACTGCCTGGGTTGGCTTTGAACCGCGATCCTCAGATCTCAGCTTATAAAGACAATTTTCCTCCTACTCTCTGTTGAGTGTATAGTACTGGGAGTTATATTTTCCTTCAGCAATACATTGGGGCAGCTGATCTCTATGCTTTGTATTTACCACTTTTCCAGTACATTCTGAGAACTGTGTGTGTGTGTGTGTGTGTGTGTGTGTGTGTCATTAAGAAACCTTCTAGAGCCAGGCGCCAGTGGCTCACGCCTGTAATCCTAGCTACTCAGGAGGCTGAGATCTGAGGATCACGGTTCAAAGACAGCCCAGGCAAGAAAGTCCATGAGACTCTTATCTCCAGTAAACCACTAGAAAACTGAAAGTGGCGCTGTGACTCAAGAGGTAGAGGCTTCCTTTGAGGACAGTTCCCAAGCCCCACGACCGTCCCCCCACCATAAAAAAGAAACCGTCTAACCTATCATAGCTTTTGTGTTTGCTTCTATTTCTACAATTTCAATACTTCTTTTATTTACCCTACAGAGGGGTTACAATTACAGGGGCAAGGTAATGAGTACATTTCTTATCAAGCATTGTTGCCTCCTCCTTTGTTTCCCCTACCATCCCTTCCCATCTTCCCCCACCCTCTACCCCTGCCCCACTTCCCGCTTCCCACTTCCTCACCCCCAAAACCCCCACCCCTGCCAAAGTTGTAAAGTTCTTTTTTCGACATAACGACTTGTACGTCTCATTGTTGCAATGGGTCCAGCTGTATCCCTAATATTTAAACGATTTGTTTTTTCCCTTCCTCTCCATAAATTATACCAACATCAAATACAGTGAAAGCAGGGGCTATACTGTGGGGGAGACACATACAAAGCAACAAAGAAATCCTCTTATAAATGTGTTAGAAACAATCTCAAGAAAGAAAAAAAAAACATTTGAGTCCTTATCTTGGGGTTCATTTCACCTAACATCAACTTATCTGACCTTTTCTGCTTGTCTCAGACAAATACTAGTTATGCAAATAAGGGAAACCATGGGACCTATTTTTGGGGGGCCTGGCTTACTTCACTTAATATAATTTTTTCCAAGTCTTTCCATTTCTTAACAAATGGGACAATGTCATTCTTTCTGATGGAGGCATAGAATTTCCCATACTAGACTTTTCGTCTCTCATATGTGTATTGTTCACTAATGATTGTAATAACTTCATAGTTTCTTTTCATAATTTTGGGAATACTTCACAAATATGAATTATTTGAAATATTTTAGCCAATTCAGTATCAACTCAATTATAATTTAAATCATTTTTATACTCATGTATTCCATAATTTTATTCCTGAATGTGAATAGTTTTATACTGGTTTTCATATAATTATTTATGATTTTTTCACTGCAAGCATTCATTGATTTTATTCATGGATTTCTTTGTTTGATCTACCAGTACTGTGCTAAGTATTTTGTGCATATTATCTGATTGTTTCTAATATTATCTTGGATGTTTTGTAATCTTTGTAGGATTATTTCTTATAGTTTTTGACACACATTCGTAATAGTTTGTAACTACCATTTACTGAAAAATCTACCATTTGCTGAAAATATTTTGGTTATGTAGAAAATTTTAAAGAATGACATTGCCCCATTTGTTAGGAAATGGAAAGACTTGGAAAAAATTATATTAAGTGAAGTGAGCCAGGCCCAAAGAAACATAGGTCCCTTGGTTTCCCTTATTTGCAATAACTAGTATATGTCTGAGACAAGCAGAAAAGGTCAGATAAGTTGATGTTAGGTGAAATGAACCCCAAGATTAGTATTCAAATGTTTTCTCTTTCATGGGATTGTTTCTAACATATTTATAAGATGATTTCTTTGTTGCTTTGTATGTCTCTCACCCACAGTATAACTCCTGTTTTCACTGTATTTGATGTTGTTATAATTTGTGGAGGGGAAGGGCAAAAACAAATCGTTTAAATAGGGATACGGTGGACACATTGCAACAATGAGATGTACAAGTCGTTATGTAGAAAAATGAACTTTACAACTTTGGCGGGGATTGGAGGGGAGATGGGAAGGGATAGGAAGGGGAAACAAAGGAGGAGGCAGCAATGCTAGATAAGAAATGTACTCATCTTGCCCGTGTAATTGTAACTCATCTATATGGTATTTTCACAGTAAAAAAAATCTATAACTATTATTTTTTTAAGTAATTTTGCATATGATATTTGAGTGAATCCCCATTATAACCTTACAATCTGGAGAAGACTTTCAATTTTACAAGTAAGAAAATGGTGCTTTATTTTACCTTTTAAAACTTATCTAAAATCTCAGCTGTGTCAAGTGAAAAAATTATAAGCTTCATCCAATCTTGTCTGATTTCAAGTAAATCAAATATGTCTCCTTGTCCCTCGTTGTTTCTCCTTTACAAAAAGAAAATGACTGATTTACTTTGATAGGAACCAAAACTTCATTTCCAGAAAACTTAGATGAACATTGAGACATTTTAGAGACAGTTCTTGTGTAAGCCTGTTCCACAACTTCTGTAGACTAGCCTCATTTTTTGTGCTATTTTTCATATTGATTATAGAAAAGGGTTTGATTAATACATTCCACACATGCATGCTCTGCTCTGTGAACAGTTTAATGCCCTTTGTTGTTTTCCTTTCCCTTCCTCCTTACGCAAACATAATAATGTGATCGTGACCAGGAAATTAATATGGATTTAATATAGATCACCTACAGACCTTGTTGAGATGTCATCAGTGTTTCTAATAATGGAGTAAAGGCAGTTTTTCTCTTCTATCATGTTAGGCAAGAAAAGGATTATATTTAGTGGTTATTTTTCAACCTCCTATCTATAGCAGTTGGTTAATTTATTATTGTACTTAATGTTATTGGTCAGATATTTTACTAAATATCCTTGAATTGTTGGTTGTCTATTATTTCTCTGTGACTTAAATAAACTTATTCACTATGTAGTACGATCACCTTAGGTTTGCTTAATTCTTGGTGTATCATCCAGGAGTTATTAATGACTTATGTTACTGTTGCTGAAACCCATGTTCTTCGGATAAGGTTTTGGCCACTGTTTGAGTATCTGTTTCAAAATCTCTGGAAAAAAAGAACAGTCTTCTTCCAGAAGCTTTACTGAACAGTGTTCCTTGATTGTGCTTTTGTTGTGGGTTGCCACACTTTCATTGTGACAGTGAGCTGTGAAAAGGGCAAGGCTATTCACATCATATCTACAATGTCGTAACAATGGCCCATTCTTAACCACTTACATGCTGTTTTCATTAGAAAACTCAAGTCGTATTTTCTGTGAATTTGAAGACAGAATGATTTGGGTTGGGGATGAAGACATAGGAGAAATGATATATTCATGGAATCCAAATCCATTTCTTCATAAGAATCAGTAATATATATATGTATATATATATATATATATACATATATATATATATATTAACCAGGCTGTTTCCTCTTTTCTAGATCTAGTTCTGAAATCCCTTCTTGCTATGGAACTGTGGGAACAGCAGAAGTACCAATGCTGTTTGGTGGAAAAGAAATAACAAAGGCTGCTTTCTAGTTTTGTGGTTGGTGGAAAAACTTCAGTTCAAATGTAAGAGCAAAATGTAGCATGTGGCTACAGAAAGTAGAGGATCTTCCTCTCTGGACCCTGTTTTCTTCCTTACTGTTTGGCATTAGTTCATTTCCCCAATCCTTTTAGAAAAGAACTTAATTAATAAGCTCCATTCTATTTGAATGGCATCAACCAGCAGGCAGCACATGAGATGGATTAATGCTGTCAGACAATAACAAAATCCAATGGTTTACAAATAAAACTTAATAAAAGTCCCTATAAACTATACATTCATTTTAAAGATGCCAAAATAAGCCCCTTAGCAAATAAGAAATTATATATAATATCATAAATTTGAGTCCAGTCTGTGCACACTAGAATTTCATGAAGCAGTATAGAACTCTCCGAAATTTCCAAAAAAAATGTGTGCCTTGTTTAATCCTAAGCAAGCATTTTTTTTCAGTACCACAGACACATTATTATGATTAACTGATTAAGAAATAAACAGAATAGCTGAAGAGTTTCATAGCATATTTTCAGAATTGGAATATTATGATTTTATTAAAATGTATTATAGTCTCAGAGAAACCTTTATGCAGTCTCTTCAGTCATGATTATCAAACACAAACACATAAAATTCTCATTGTTTCCAGATAAGAGATTTTCTCTTAATTTTCCTCACACTGAGAATTGAAATATGCAATACAGACAAACAGGTCTAACCTATAATATACTCATTTTATTTTTAAAATGAATATAATATATATAATTCAATGAAAATGTTACCTAAATTTCAAATACTTGCATTAAGTCATTGATGGAAAAATCAATAGAGAAAGCAATTATGAGAATAATATAATTTTCTATATTTTTGAAGAGCTAGTCCTGCTTTCCAGGTGTATTTACAACTACCTTAGAGTATCAACTTGCTAAATTTATATTAAATTTCCAGCCTTCTTTCTCTCTGTGATCTCAAGAAATGTATCCTTTTTACATTGAGCCATGTCTTTTTTTTTAGTTGGTTTTATTCATTTATATTTTGATTGTGAAAATACCATACAGAGGAGTTACAATTCCATGGTCAAGATAATGAGTATATTTCTAATCAAGCATGGTTGCCTCCTCCTTTGTTTCCCCTTCCTATCCCTTCCCATACTCCTCCTCCTCCCGCCCATGTCCCCCAGCCCCCAACCAAAGTTGTAAAGTTCATTTTTCGACATCTCATTGTTGCAATGGGTCCACCTGTAGCTATCTTTTGGGATAGAAACAAATTTGTTTTAATTTAAGGTAAAAACTGTTATTCTTTAAAAACTGCAACCTTCAAAATGTGTTTGTCTTTTCTCTTAGTATAGTTAGAATATGTCCATCATTCTAACCTTAGTGAAATCTACTCCATAATACAAAAATTATATTGGCAGCTCATATAAGTTAAAGACCTTTAGGATCTCTAAATAGCCTCATTTCTTAGGTCAGTCATAATCATTTTTTGTCAGTTTTTCTATGTGTCTATATATTATTAGATTTTCATGATTAGTACAATTAAACTCTTCCCCTCTATAATGAGTAATTATGAAGGATTTAGTAAAGCATATAATCTGCACCATTTATCTTGACATTTTCTCTGTGCTTGAATTCCAGCTTTAGAGTCCTCTTAATAGAAAATCAGTAAAGATATTGAGAAAATACATTGAGTCTGTCAGAATTTATCCTGTGTTTCAAACATAAACACACATAGAGCTGTAATTTGGTCCAAAGGCTTAATTCTCTATTTTTCGTTCGATGAAGATTTGTTGGGTTAATAAATTAATATAACAAATGTCAAACTATTGCAAAACATCTTAACTATAGAGAACATCACATAACTATTAAGGGTTTTTTTTCCAGAAATTTCTAAGTTCTAATTAAAAAGTTAAGATTTGAATATTATTGCTGTTACTTGAATAGCATTTTTTTTCTCCTCTGAAACTCAAGTTGTAATTTCCTTGCCTTTCTGGAAATATTTGGGAATTGGGAAGTGTAATAAATATTGTTCAAGTGGGCGTTCTTTCTCAAGGGAATGTGTTCATTCTACAATGAGTAAACAAGCCCTCACTTACATTATAACAGATCAGTTATCATATAAATAAATTGTCATTACATAAGAAAGTCTTCTATACATCTGCCTACACATCCTTTAGCTCTTCTACTAACTTATGACACATCAGGTGGCTCTTAGAAGATGCCTTCTCCAATACTATTATTTGCAGATTCCAGATCAAGAGCTAAACATGCTTTTCCCTGTATTCATTCTGCTGTAATGACAACAAGTAGACTAGAACAGTGATGACCATAGAGATTCAAAGAATTTTATGAAAACCTAGTACAGAACAACATTTCCAATGTACAATAATTGGGGCAAGTATTATTTCCACTCTTGAAGGATGTACACAGATGCTCTGGGAATGTGGCAATGCCATATGCAAAGTCAGATGCACACCTCTGAGCAGGTTGTAGAAGAGTGATGTCACAGCACAAATCATAAAACATGCAATCATTTCCTTATCAATTCTTTATCAATAAAGTAATATGAAGCATCAGATACAAAAAAAATGAGTGTGCTTGAAATAACTAAATTCCTAGACAAGTTTTGATTCCCTTCTAGGTGCAAGAAATCAGTATATAAAATATTTCAATAGAAATCAAAATAAAGCAAACCCTCATGCATTTTTCTGTGGACTCGTGTCTTGTCATTCTTCTCACAGTCCCTACTATGCTCTGCACTAAAGTTATTCAAGTTATATTGTTCTGGTTAAGCTGTTCCATATGTCTCTTCCCTTTATTCCAACCTGGAGTCAGATTGCCATTCTTGAATTTCCAACCGCAGTGGTTCAGTCCATTACAAGAAATCATATTCTGTATACCTTGACATTTTGAACATATCTTCTCTTCATATTATAAGTTCATACTAGTGCATGACATCTCCTTAATGTAATGTATAGCAAGCTTTTTGACAACAATGTACTATCAATATTATACTTCATGGCTCCTCATTTTTCACTTAAATTAGTCCTTGCTAGTATAAATAAGTCCTGGCCATGGGAGACAAAATATATCAACTCAGTTTAATATGATTTCAAGTATAAATAAATTTTTTCTAAGATTACTGCATATGATATTCCTGTATGTCTCCAACTATCTTATGACTCTGTTAACTCCACTGAACAATAATTTTACAAAATACAAACTATGTTAATAGAAAATTAATGATTTGTCTTACGCTACAAAAATGGTTATTACAATGCATGGGGATACAATTCCATAGCCTTTCTCTCTACATTGTGACTCTATCATTTCTCTAAGTCCAGTGGCCTACTTAGGGTTAAAACAAACAAACAAAGAAACAAAAAACACTTTCCACTATAGCATTTATTTGTTTAAATATTGTTATACTTTCTTCCATAAAACTCTCAGTAGTACCTGAATTATAACTAAATGTATTGAGAAAACATTATTATATCACTAGATTTGTTAAAAAAATCTGTTAGTTACATTATTTATGTTTTTTCATTTGATGTTCTGCAGCAAAGAAATTTTAAAATACACAACAAATAAGAATTGATTGAAATTCTAAAGTGAGAGATAAAAGAATCTTGAAAGGGCCTACTGTGGACTAGGTAGTGTGCTAGATAATTTGTCCTTTTTATGTTTGTCAAACCATTCATTATAGAAAAATAAACCTCATTTATCAGGTAAGGAAGATGAAACCTACAGACTTCATCTGGCTTATTTTTTATTTTAGGGTCATTTTGATATGCTTTTATTGTGAAAATGACGTACAGAGGGGTTACAATTACATGGGCAGGATAATGAGTACATTTCTTTTTTTGGAGGGCGGGTCCGGTCATGGGGCCTAAACTCTGGGCCTGGGAGCTGTCCCTCAGCTCTTCAGCTCAAGGCTAGCGCTCTACCATTTGAGCCACAGTGCCACTTCCGTTTTTTTTTTTCTTTTTTGCTTATGTGGTGCTGAGGAATTGAATCCAAGGCCTAAGGCATGCAAGGCAAGCTCTCTACCACTTAGCCACCTTCCCAGCCCATGAGTACATTTCTTATCAAGCATTGTTGCTTCCTCCTTTGTTTCGCCTTCCAGTCCCTTCCCATTTTCCATCCCCTCTCCCCACTCTTCCCCCGCCCCCCCTGCCCTTGCCAAAGTTGTAAAGTTCGTTTTTCAACATTATGACTTGTACATTTCATTGTTGCACATTTCATTGGGTCCACATGTATCCCTATTTAAACAATTTGTCTTTTCCCTTCCCCTCCACAAATTATACCAACATCAAATACAGTGAAAACAGGGGTTATACCATGGGGGAGGGACATACAAAGCAACAAAGAAATCATCTTATAAATATGGTAGAAACAATCGCATGAAAGAAAAAAAAACATTTGAATACTTATCTACATCAACTTATCTGACCTTTTCTGCTTGTCTCAGACCAATGACATAGCTAGCAAGATCAATAGAAAGCCTACGGATTGGGAGAAGATCTTCACTAGCCATACAACGGACAAGGGGCTTATATCTAAAATATACCTGAAACTCAAAAAATTAAATCCCCCAACAACAAATACTCAAAGAAACAACTGATCAATAAATAAGTGGGCTAAAGACTTAAAGAGAAACTTCTCTGAAGAAGAAAGAAGGATGGCCAATAGACTCATGAAGAAATGCTCAACCTCTCTAGCCATAAAAGAAATGCAAATAAAAACAACATTGAGGGGCTGGGAAGGTGGCTCAGTAGTAGAGCGCTTGCCTTGCATACATGAGGCCTTGGGTTCGATTCCTCAGCACCACATAAGCAAAAAAGAAAAAAACAGAAGTGGTGCTGTGGCTCAAGTGGTACAGCAATAGCCTTGAGCTGAAGAGCTGAGGGACAGCTCCCAGACCCAGAGTCCAGGCCCCACAACCGGACCAAAAAACAAACAAACAAAAAAAACCAACATTGAAATACCACCTTACCCCAGTTACAATGGCTATAATCAAGAACTCTAATAACAACAGATGCTGGAAGGGATGTGGACAGAAGGGAACCTTACTGCATTGTTGGTGGGAGTGTAAACTTGTTCAACCACTTTGCAAAGTAGTATGGAGGTTCCTCAAAAGACTCCACATAGAGCTCCCCTATGACCCAGCAATCCCACTTTTGGGCATTTACCCAAATGATCACAAACAAGACCATACTAAAGCTACCAGCACAACTATGTTGATTGCAGCATTATTTACCATAGCTAAGATCTGGAACCAACCCAGATGGCCCTCAGTAGATGAATGGATCAAGAAAATGTGGTATATATACGCAATGGAATTCTATGCCTCCATCAGAAAGAATGACATTGCCCCATTTGTTAGGAAATGGAAAGACTGAAAAATTATATTAAGTGAAGTAAGCCAGGCCCAAAGAAACATAGGTCCCATGGTTTCCCTTATTTGCAATAACTAGTTGGCTTATTTTCAAGATCAAATTTCTAGTTAGTGAAATGTTCTACATTTGTGCAGATGCCTTTGAAATTATGAAGACTCTTCATTATTGTCAGTACCTCTCAGTAATGGAATTTATATTATCTTTACTTTGTTACAGTTTAAGTTAATCTGCTTTCAAACACCATGTTATATATGAACCCATCAAATAAAAAAAAGCAGTTATTGTGACCTACCCAAAGAGATTGGACAATCTTAGTACATTGGATAGAAAGCGTGTAAACTGAATAGGTATGAAATCCTTAGCTGCAGTCAATGATTCCATGAGATATTTAAATGATTTTTTTCCTGATTGCATATTTGACTTTGAGTTGGAAGGTGTATTTTCCTTTATTGAAAGATGAAGATTATAGGATATTTCATTTTAGTAAAAAAAAAAAAGACTGAAATCATTAATTGATCATTGGTTTAAGCCATATAAAGATCCATACTTATTTAATCAAAACCCATAAAATGTGGAAACAGTCATGCAGAATCACCAGAGTTTTTGCTGTATATTCTTAGCAGAATCCAGCAGGATTGTAGCTGTGAGTCTGGGATTCTTCTTTTAAATGAGTTCATACTTACCTTTAGTTCTTATGTACTGTCTTACACCATTTCATAATACTCCCTCTAGTATGATCAGACTTATCATCAGGTCAAATGAAACAAGGTTGCATTTCATTTTCTGGCTTTTTTAGTCAGATGACTAACTATCGGAAGTGTTACCAGTCTTTACCCCATTCCCTGGCTTTCCTGCTGTCGTGCCTAATCAGCAATGCTGACTGTTCTGTGAATGACAGCTTAAATTCTCCAAAGGGAAGACATCTCTCCCATTCAATGCATCTCAATGCAGCACATGCTCATAGAGCTAATCTTGCCTATCACAGTGAATTCTTTAGGTTACTAAGCTCATAATTAAAAGTCTTCACTAATGACATGGTAATTGTTTTAATGGATTTCCAATGAAGTGTGAAGTTCCCTGCTGATATGTCAACAAAATATGAAACATTATGGAAGAAAATGAGGAGACCTTAAAATAATCAAGAATAACCTTACATTTCCACATTAGAAAAGAGAAAAGTTACCCTAACTAGTGTAGTCTGCCATTGAAGGTCATTAAAATAAATGGAAATTCTAGGTGTCCTGACTTCTGGGAGAGTGATTTGTTTCCATTCCAGTTGTTATTAATTTCGACTTGATTTTTATTTATACTGTCCTTGTTTTAAAAAAAACCTTGGATTTATGTTTCTCATTATATCAATGGTAATATTTATTCTCTTAGTTTAAAGGGTCCATATAAAATAATTTTATTGTACTAGCTTTTATGGGAAGATGGCAAAGGTGAATTAGAGGACAAAGCCTACAGCGTTTTGAATTCCTTGGTTGAGTGCTTCCAAAATAAATCCTTTGAGAAGTCAATTTCCAAGAGTTCTTGAGTGAGTGTTAGAGTAATTGACAGGAGAGAATATTAAGAAATCAAATGTGTTTATATTTTGCAATCTTAACATATACAGATTTTTAAAATTATTTTAATCTCAGAAATATAAAACAAAGCAGGACGTTTAGCATAACTTCACTCAGGAAAAATCTAAAGAAACCCAAACATGAATTCCTCATTCCAGGTTCCATCAGCTAAAATCAGATTGAATTAAAATATTTTACAGAACACAAGATTTAATTTCAATTCTTAATTACTACTGAATTGAAATGAGTTCTTTATAGAATTTTTTTAATGGGTACTTTATTACTATAGGCAAAAACTGAGAGTTTGCTTGATTTTGCCTTGTTCTGCTTTGATAATTTAGAATGCTTTATAAAATATGACTGTTTAGGGGTTTAGGATTTGAAAACATGACTTGAAAGACTGTTAGGAATTTGCAAACATAAATCCATGCTGAATGTCATGCATGCATCTATTTCCAAAGTAACAGAAGGTAAATGTTCTCAAGGAATGATAATCATTTGTTTTTCATGTTTTGTACTATGACAGATTATTTTAGAGTAGGTAATTGACAAAGAGTTTATATTTGCTCATGTTTCTGGAGACTAGACTATCCTAAAAAGAACTTCCTAAGGTCCCAGTGATGCTTCAACTCAGGGAAGAAAGTAAGAGGGCAAATGAACACATAACCCAAGAGACCAAAACACATGGAGGAGTCTGGCATTTTAACAACACACTTTCAGTAATTAATCCATTCTCAGGAGATCAGGGCAAGAACTCATTTTAATAAGCTGGCATTAATCCTTTCATGAGATCCAACCCCCACAATTCAATACTACCAGCTCCCCCTTCCTGACACTGCCACAACTGAATTCCCACAGTAATTCCAAGGGACACTCAGCCAGCACAGTTGTTATCAATTTCCAGCATATTCTATAGGTCATTGAAACTGCCTTCAACATCGATGAAAATGTTCGTTCTAATAACTTTGTCTCACTTTAAAAAAAAATTTAAACATTTTTAATTGTGAAAATACTGTACACAGGAGTTACAATTACACGAGCAAGGTAATGAGTACTTTTCTTATCAAGCATTGTTGCCTCTGTTTGAAGTCAGGGCCAATGTTCTTCTGTCAATCTCCATGCAGGAAACTTCCTCAGTGTGATAGCACTCATTAAAATTAAAAAAAAAAAGTTCTTCCTAAAGTATCCACCATTTAAATGCAAAATACTCATATTGCTATGTCAACTCCAGGCTTTTGTACAGTGAGCAAAGCTACTGGCTTTTCCCTTGCTTCTAAGCCAAATGGAGTCTCATGCTGTTAAGCTAACTGTTGACTGTTTTCATTATCCTCTTTGATGAGGGAAAGCGACAATAATTTTAATTGGGTTGCTGCATGTCATCATTGGTAAATTCCACTGCTTACACTTTTCTCGCTGATAGATTTTATCAGAAATCAGCCCCAAACTCAAGTTTATAATGAAGATTCTCCACTTTTCCATAATGATATTCATATATAAGCTTGAAGAGGCTCTTTGATTCCTTATGGAAGAAAGCAATGGGATATTATTTGACTTCATAAAAAAATGCAATTAAATAAATTTGCTCTCAAAGACAAACCTCGTTATTTTTATTTTTCTTCTTCTTTAGGTGCCTTTCTTTCACCTCTAGTAGTCAGGAATAATAGTTCCTAACATACCTGCAGCATCTTGATCCATTGTGGTTGGCTACTCACACAGTATCTTTAGACATTGAATATCCAACAAAGATCCTGGCACTGAAGGCCAGGATGGTACACAGTGTGGTACATTAAGAAATGCTGTGGATCTAAGGGAGGTGGGCCTTTATGGGAGATCTTTAGGCTAGTGCATTCAGAAGATAACAAACAAGTCTTGGACATAGTTTGTGCAGCCACTTGGCAATCCCAGCTATTCAGAAGGCATAAATCAGGAGGATCGTGGTTAGAGGCTAGCCTAGAAAAAATGTTATTGTGACACTTATCTAAATAAACAGAAGTGGTATGATGGTTCACATCTATAATCCTATGTATGTGGAAAGTAGCCAAACCCATGAAAGTTAGCTCTGGACAAAAGAGAATCCCCCCCCCCCAAAGACAACAAAAGAAAAACAAAACAAAACAAAACAAAAAACAGGATTGCCCTGTCATTCAAGTGAAAGTGAAGATTTGTGGCCTTGAGGTTTAACCCTACTACTGTCAAATAAAAGCAAATGGAAAGAAGGGAGGAAAGGAAGAAAAATGGAAGGAAGTGAAGGGGGAAGGGAAGAAGGGAGAGATCAAAGAGGGAGGGAAGGAGGAAGCAAAGGAGGGAAAGGAAGGAGGGAGAAAACAATTTGTTTTTATTAGATTTAGAGGAAATCATGCAGGAGAAGATTGCACTTCCAGATTTCACTAGAGGCTCTAAATAATAAAAACACTCGAACATTGGGACTCTGAACTCTGACCCACTTTACTAAGCAAGGTGCAAGTAAAATTATTTTCTTTTCCATACCAAAATCATGTGTATGAGTGATAGAGAAGCCAAATTTTTTATTGTCAAGGTGATGCACAGAGGGGTTTCAGTTACATAAGGTAATGAGTACACTTTTTGTTAATTTTGTTACCCCTTCCCTCAGTTTTCTCCTACTATCCTTCCCCCAAACCCCTGACCAAGTTGTACAGACCATTTCTAGCATATTGTCTTGTGTATATCACTGTTGCATTGTTTCCCTCTTGTCCTTTGTCTCACCATCCTGTTGTTCATCTTCCCTTCCCTAATTTAAATAAATGTATATACAATACCAGGGTACCAAAATCAAATAAACACTCTCCTAAACACAAGCAATTTTTAAATTTTGGAAAGTAATAAACCAGCTTTAAATTTATTCACTACAAATCAGTATTAAATCTTAAATGTTTACTAAGAACTTAGTAATTTCTTGTAAGAGAAGCATAATATTGAACAACACAAGAGAGAAAAAGATGTTTCTATTGAACAACACAGGAAAGAAAAGGTCTTACTCTTAGATTCATGTTATGAAATTTCACAGGGTACAGCACAGTAAAAAATCCTGGAACCTTCATGCCAATGTTCACCAGGAAATCTAAACGATTAAATGAAAATGCAATCTATTATTATACACACTGGACACTAGCCAGGAAAACCGTTCAGCAATAATGTCATGGGGCATTTTATAATGACAAGTGTTCAGAACTTAGGTCTTACATTTCCTGGGACAAGTGTTCTCTGAAGAAAACTAACTCATTGATGAAAAAACTAGATAGGGTTTAAATCTTTTGTAGTTCTCAATGATCCAGTTGTTAATCTTTCCCACTAAAAGGAGAACAAGGAAAAACAAAAGGTCCCAACATTATTGTGCTTGTCAGTTTTCCTTGATTTTGATAGGATTATCCAGATATTGTGTTCCAAATTGGGCTTCATTATTAAAAGCTTCACTACCTGTTAATATCATCATACTGGGGGCCTGGCTTCTGATACCTTGATCTTTGAGGAGCATATGAGAATCATTTTTTTTCAAAAGTAGCAAACTTCATATTTATAGTCTAGATTCAATATAATCTGGAGTATATTAGACCACAAAATTTCTTGGAACAGGAAGAATCCATGCCAATAATGCTTACATTAAGAAAACATTTGTTGTCATAAAGACAACAGAAAAATTGACAGTCTTGGAAACTCTGGTAAAGCCTGAGACACTAAAAGACTGTAAATGTACTAATAAACCCACTCCTGCCACCTCTAAATTAACTATAACCCTTCTAGAGAGAGAATGTAACTGATTCCTGTACAACTAGATCAAAATATCAATCCACCAAGTTCTCAGTGTAAAACAAACTCCCCTTAACACATTCACTCACAAATGGCAGAAAAAGGTAAGATCAATCTTTTATTTGTTATAACAAAACACTTCTTACCTTGAGCTGTGGAAAACCAATACAGAAATACAAAAATGATACAAGTATTATTTTTTCAAATATATTTTTGCCACATTATATATAGTAACTTTTTTTTTTTTTTTTTTCCGGTTGTGGAGCCTGAACTCTGGGCCTGGGCGCTGTCCCTCAGCTCTTCAGCTCAAGGCTAGCTCTACCACTTGAGCCACAGTGCCACTTCCGGCTTTTTTCTTTTTGCTTATGTGGTACTGAGGAATCGAACCCAGGGCCTCAGGCATGCAAGGCAAGCGCTCTACCACTGAACCACCTTCCCAGCCCCTATATAGTAACTTTTAAAGGTATCAGTGTCCCAGTAATTCAGTAATTCAATTTTATTTTAAAATATCTTCCAGTTAAACAAATGCATGTTGCACAAAAATGCATATAAAGTATTTTATGTAAACACTAGCACATTCAATTTAGCTAGATTAAATGGTAAGTATACAATCAGGCCAGCTTTATTTGAAACATATATTAACATTTCACAACATATATTAATATTTCACATTATATACTAATATTTCACATTGACATCATTAATATTTCACATCACCAAACAATTCTCATTAATACAATTCCAATTACTAGAGTAACATGAATATATAAACTTGTGGATGTGTATTAAAAAGATGAAATGTGGTTTCTGTAATTTTAATTTTCAAAGATGTTTCTTCAAACCCATTAAAACTTAGGTACTATGTTGCTTTGTATTTTCTAGAGTAGACTTGGAAATTAATAGAGACTCTTAATACAACCTGAAAAAGATAAATGAGGGACCCATATAATTCTCATTTTCCTGAAGATTTCATGAATATATAATCCTGAATAGATACACTAGACTAAAGCACAAATATAAACGTTTTAAAAATATTATGCTAAATTTATAGAAATCAGTCTAATTTACATGACCTCTGGATATAGGCAGGTACTGACTTGGGATCAGTCTCTATTTCAGCATTCTAAGGCCAGATCAGTCCCTTGAAAGCAATACTGATATGTATCAAGGATGCCTGCATCTTTTACTCTTTAAGGATGAAATAGGTGTGGCTCAAACCTATTATAATCCTCTCTATTTACAAGACTGAGACCTGAAGATATAGGTTGTAAGCCAGCCTGAGCAGGAAAGTCAGTGAGACTCTTTATTTTTTTTCTTTTTGTTTTAGTCGGTCGTGGATCTTGAACTCTGAGCCTGAACGCTGTCCCTCAGCTCTACAGCTCAAGGCTAGCGCTCTACCACTTGAGACAATGAGCCACTTCTGGTTTCCTGAGTGGTTTATTGGAGATAAGAGTCTCATGGACTTTCTTGCCCCAGATGGCTTTGAATCGCCATCCTCAGATCTCAGCCTTCTGAGTAGCTAGGATTATAGGCGTGAGCCACCAGCAAACGGTTGACTCTTTTATAAACGACCAAAAACCCAGAAATGGGGCAGTGGCTCAAGTAGTAGAGTGCTAACCTTGAGCAAATAGCTTAGGGACACTGCCAAGGCTCTGAGTTCAACCCCAAGACCGGTGCACACACACCCACACACACTCACACGTACACACACCCCTAGCATGTACAAAATGCTGATCTTTTAAAAGAATTTCTTTTCCAGAATTTTACTACATATATTCATCTATTGTTAAACATTTAATTTTGTTTTAGAGTATATAGATTGTATAGTTTCCAAAGATGGAGAAGTTAGGATGGGAATCGACAGAAATATTATTTGTATAATTTTTTAAATGTCTTCTGCACTGAACAGAATTAAAATGATTTTTTGGTTATTGGTATTTTGGAAGTTTATTGTAACCTTGTAGACTTAAAGACAAAAAGAAAGAATATTGCAATTTCTGCCCAATTTAATAAATACTCAATTAATGTGCACTATTGTACTATTCACTATAAATGTATTTATTTCAGTGTGGGCAAAATTATAGCTGAATCAGGTCTGTTCATTCAATTTTCTAAATGCTTTCCTTTGCAAGCAATTTCATGGGCTTTTTACAGATTAAAAAATATTTCCTTTCCCATTTTTATCTTTATTTCTCTAGAGCGAACTAGTAAAATAGAGTTCAGAGTAATAGTGCCTGATTGTGAAAAATATGTCAATGGAACATAAATGCTTCTAGCATATTCCTAGAAAACTTAAAATGTTGTTACCAATTGTTTTCTTCTGCCTCATTGGTATATTGAAATCTGGACAAATATTCAAACTTTTTCAAAACAGAGCAATTGCTTAGTCTGCTATATTTATTTATAAAAACCCAACAACAACATACAGATTAGGGCCAAATGAAAAATTCAAATTCAAAGAGTCTTAGGTCTTGTCACACAGTTTTTTAAATTTTATTTTTTATTTTTATATTCTTTTAGTCATGGTTACATATAAATCTACTCTGGCTCCTAGACTAGACTGTCATCCTGTTGATTTGCTGTAATATGAATATGTATGAGAAGATCTGCTCCAGAAGAGCAGATTAATTTAAGATATTTAGCATTTGTATGGCAATGGAATCATTTGACTCATTCAAAAATATTGAATAAATCTATTTTATACATTAAGAAATGTGTTAAGACTAAAATAAGACTAAAACATTGTCATAATTTCTAAGGAATAAAAGTTTTGGAAAACCAAGAGTTTGAAACAAAAGAGACTAGTTTGATGATATTATGGTAGGGCAAACATTTAAATAGGTTATAGCATAAACAACAAGAAAAGCTGCTTTGAACCTTTCAGTGCTTCCTTTTCTTTGCATATTTCAGTATATGAGAAAGAGAGATTTTTAACAAATTTAAGTTTAGCCAAATTACAGAACAACCAAGTAATCACTTTTGTCATGTTGTGTCTTTCTGTAACTATGCAACTTCTTTAGAGGTAAACAGGGCAAAAAATTAAATGGTTGAATACATTGACTGAGATTACTTTCATTGTTATAATTCATTTCTTAGGAAAAATGAGAAAGAAAATATATCTAGAAAATATAAGGTATATGTTCATTTTTAGTTTATTAGGAAGGCAGAAAGTTCCAAGGATGCTAAGAATATTAACATATGTATATCTATCTATCTATCTATCTATATATGACAGGCTTAAATAGAAATATTCTCTTCAAATTGGTCATGAAATACTGATATTCATGTAGATGCATAATAAAATGTAGACATGTCTCTGTACTCTATTCACACATTCTTCAGTCCAAAGAAATTTAAGATAGTTACAGGATTCTTCTTCCCCAACAGAAATAACTGTTCAAATAAATGCTTTTAAACTGACTCACTCACTTAAATTAATGACAGGGTTCCAGCTGACACAAACAGTTGTTCTAGCTGATGTGTTTGATTGCTCTTGTGCAAGCAATTTACAAGGCTGGGAAGTGCACAGTATTTGACTTCCAATCACAACCTGACTGTGGTCTTGTCCTATCTTAATGGAGGAAACCTGGAGGGAGCCACTGCAAAAATAAATCTTCAATAGAAATAGTAATGGTGGTGTTTAGAAACTTCTTTCTCTCTCTCCACCTCTCCCCAACATGTTTCTGTGTGTGTGTGTGTGTGTGTGTGTGTGTGTGTGTGTGTGTGTGTGCCTTAGTCTCTCTCAAGGAAAGATCCATAACTAGGAGGAAGGATTACTGACAATATGAGTAAGTATGAATTAGATTTGCTTTGTTTTAACTATAGTTTCTAAGACAACTTTATTTTAATTTTGTATCTAATTCCTGGTTCTCATTCATCCTTTTACTTCCTCCTCTAAAACTCCTTGAATTACCAAAACTTCAGTTAAGTCAGGCAGAATTGATTTCTATACCATTGTGTTTTATGTTCAATTTAATATCACATAAACTTAGAAATATTAAGAAAATATGTAATAAGCATGTCTCAATATTTTACTTATAATTTGAATTTATAATCTATATTATCTACATAAAAAGTGTTTACAATATTTTTGTAGGAGAAGGATATGTTACCATATATAATGCTTTAGAAGGAGCCTTTGGGGGGTTGGTCAATGTATATTTTTTCTTTTGTTTACCTTGTTTCTCAATATGATAAACTTAATACAAAAATGTCCACTTCCCATTAGATACCACTATGTTTTTTCTTATGAATTTAAGTAGGAAATTTCCATTTCAAGAAGAATAGAAAAGCATGAATAAAAAACTGCTTTTAGTTACCAACACCACCTTTGAACTGGATTTATACTGAATTAAATTGTGATGAGTTGGAATACACTTGTCATCATATTTCTCCTTGTCTCTTTTATGTCAGGAAAACTATTTTTTAAAATGTATCTTCTCATTTTATGTGGATATGCTGGATAAAGCCAAACCCCAAATTAGAAATTCGTAAATGAGGAAAACTTCACAGTTGCCATACTAATACGCTGAAATCAGATACAAAAGAAAACCATAATATAAACTAGTTTTCCAGTTATAACTACCTAAAGCTGAAATGTTCTATTCAAATGAGAAATAAAAGATGCTTACAAGTTAAGGTGAAGGAGCTGCTTCTGCATTTCTGGAAGGCATATTGCATTTGGATATGTTGGAACCCACCTCAGTGTCCATCATCTATATGTGTTCCCTTCCGTGAGTTGATCGTGCCACATTTTAATTGTTGTCTCTCATCATGAACTGACATTTTCCATAGTTTACAAGAGACAGAAGTCAGAATTGACCTGAATATGTTGGTTTGTGGAAACCACAGAGCATGCAAACACCAGCTGGTCCTGATCTGAGCTAGTGGAATGCAGTAGAGATAAATGCTTTTATTTCAACTTTAATTGGATTCTTCAGCCATATGTGGGGGGAAAAAACAACAAAAACTAGTTACAAAGTTTACAAAGAAGGCTGAGTGGAGGGCAAGGAGCCAGAAAACAACCACAAAAAATTATATCCCAAATCTCATGTTCCTCAGTGGAATAGCATGTCTTTACAAAGCTCTGTGGCTGCCAGTGGAGACCTCAAAGAGCAATGATATTGATCCCTATACGGTGTGGTTTGCTTTCTTCTAGATAAACACCTCTGCAAAAGTTTAGTTTAAAGATTAGGCAGAGGAAAATATTGACAATGATAATTTAAAATTTATGACCATTGGCTGCCATAAAATCATGTGATTCTGTTTCTACAGCAGTACTGAGAGAGTCAATGTGCTAAACCACTGGGTGCTTCGAAGGACTATTGCATACATAGAGTAAATCCATGGCAGAGAAAGATCAACAGCATCTTGGGGGACAAAGACCAGAGTTACAGAACCTTTCATTGTGCTACTGAGAATAACATGTGTGCTGTCTGTTTGTGGAATTTTCCATTTAACTTGAGTTTCACTGAAACAAGATAAAAGCTGAGTTTAAAGAGGAGCTACTGTAGTACTTCTGTAGAGCAAACTGATTTGATGATGCCTCCTAACTATTGTGGAGCTTTAGTGAACATGAATTGTGTAAAAAAAAAAGTAATACAATCGAATACCTTTAATTTAGCTAGTGTCATTCTTATGCAATTACTATTATAATTCGATCTTGTCTAAGAGCAATGTTGTTTATCTTTCTATTACTGTAACAAATACTAAAAATGGTGAAGTTATAAAGCGGGATTGTTTATTTGGGCTCATGGTTTTAGATGTTCCAGTCCAGTTAGTTGATCCCATTGATTTTAGACCTATAACAAGAAATCATATTATAATATCATGCAAGAGAGATAGCAGAGCATACCCTCTTATCTGATAACCAGGAAATGAAAGACAAAGGGGGATGAGATGGGACTCCTATAATCATTGTCATGTGCATGCTTCCAATACCTAACTATCACATGCCCCATCTCTTAAAGTTTTTGTGACTTCCCAATATATTGGGCTTGGGACAAAGGTTTTGTTTTTGTTTTTTACCCAAGGGCTTTTTGAGAAACTCAAGTTCCAAACTGTAACATTTACCTCTGTTACCAAGATTTGTGTGCATCTCTCAGTACAAAATGCACCCAAGTATCCAAGTTGTAACTGTTCTATCATTGCCCAACAACCCAAATATATTTTTGATGGTTTTCTTTGTTATATGTAAAAGTCAAAAACAAAGTTACCTACTATCAATGTTGGGGCAAGCAGAGGGCAAATTTCTCCATTCTAAGAGACACATACAAAGAACAACAACAAAATAGTAAAGACGGACTGGACCACATCTCTGAAACTATCAGAACATGGACAAAATGAATGCAAATTCATTACCACTGTATAACAAAAATGGATACTATCCCAAACACAGACAGGGGGGGTGAGTTGGGGAGGTGGTTAGGGAAGGGATAATAGGGGAAAAACAAAGGAGGGGTAACAATACTCAATAGGAAATGTACTCATTACCTTACTCATATAACTGTAACTTCTTTGTACAGTATCTTTACAATACAAAATATTTTTTTAAAGTGCATTGTCATCTAAAACATTATCTGCATTCTTTCTCTTTCCACTCACAATTTTCTCTTCCGGTCCTCCAGCAGAATCATCTTTTATGCTCCTTGTACAATAGCTGACGTTTTGTAGCCTACTCCTCTGAAATTTGACAAAGTTCGTTTGTAAACCAATTCCAAAGATTTCCACATTGTCTTAGGAAGAGCATTTGTCAACAGGTTCAAATAGTTCACTGCGAATTTCCTGCCTTAGTTGTGCGGTATAATAACAAATATATAAGATAATCAGTTGTTAAATAAAAAATATATATTTTGGCTCACGGTTTCAGAGGTTGTGGTCCATGACTGGATGACATCATTGACATCAGGCAATTGAGGAGATGTTCATCTTAGCAGGTGCATGCCGAACAAAAGTATTCATCCCTTGGCTAAGAAGCGAAAACCAAGAAGAAACTGGAATCCTAATATACTTTCAAGAGTATGCAACTGATGATCTAAAGTCCTTCTACTAGGCTTCATCCCTTAAAATTACTACCACCTCAAAAGTACCATAATATGAAGACTGATCCTTCACAACGGGGCTTTTAGAGAACATTAATTTCCAAACTACTTGTAAGTAAGTAGTAAGTAAATGAGATCCAGGAAAGTTCTTAAAACTATCTTACCATAATAGTAATCTTCCTATAACTTAAGGTGTCACTTTACAAATAAAAAGAGAGAAATTACTGCAGAGTATATAGCTACTGTGGATTTTTATTGATGGTGAAACTGAGACCAATATCCAAATCCATAAACTCTCAACCAGGATATTTGTATGGCCTCCTGTTGTTGCTCTTTGCAAAATCTGCCTATACAATTTTTACAAGAATTTATGGAGAAAACAAACTCCTTATATATAATTAACAGTAAGAGCCACTTTTGTGTTGTAAATACAAAGTTATTTCATCTTCTTACAGTACGAAAGCTTTGAATTGCAGTAATTTATTTTTTTCCATTTTTTATTGAGAAAATACCATACATAGGGGTTACAATTACATGAGCAAGGTAATGAGTACATTTCTTATCAAGCATTGTTGCCTCCTCCTTTGCTTCCCCTTCCCATCCCTTCTCTTTAATTTTATCCAGATTTTTACAACTTAAGATTTTTATGTACTAAGTAACATTGTTGCCCATAGAATATTTTGAGTTTGATTAATGGATTTTATTGCTCCATTAATATTATGCCTAATTTGAAGTGTTAGCCTATTATTCATGCTTTATAACTAAAGTTCATTGACTTTAACTCCTTCATCCTTGTTTGACCTTGAATTTTTAGTAAGTAAAATTACATGCTTTTTAAAAATTGTATTTGTATAGTTGATATATAAAGGGGTACAATCAGTACAATTCTTCCTGAACCATGTCTTCCCTTCCATCGCTTGCTCTCTCCCATTCCTTCCCTCCTGTCCCTACCCACAAGACATTCAGTTCATTTTTCACACACTCTCTAGTGAGTATCACTGTTGTATTTGTACATCCTTTGTTCCACCTTTTATTTGTTCTCCCTTATCCTCCCAAATACAAACAAACTATCAAACAAGACCAAAGGAAAAACAATCAAAAACAATAAATAAAAACTGGGACATGATAAATTATATCCTAGTCATTAATATTCAAAGGAGGCGGTGCATAGGAGTGGTGGACAAAACTTCAATAGCTATGGAGAGGTGATCATACAAAATATTCTATGAAATGAACCTCAAGGGAATGAGACAGGAGGGTTTCTTTAGTTGCCATTAGATGCTTCCGAAGATTGAAAAATGCCGTTTGTATTATTTTGATGACACATTATTTTTATGTAAATGTATTTAAATCTTTAACTCAGAGACTTCTACATAGATCCCAGAAAATAGTATAAAAAATAACCTCCAAGGAAATTTAATATTATGTAACCTGCCAGCTGCTATTGAATTATATGTTAAGAAGCAAAGGATTCTGATGATTTAGACCCCTGCTGGCTTTGAACCTTGATCCTCAGATCTCAGAGTCCTGAGTAGCTAGGATTACAGGTGTAAGCCCCAGCACTTGGCTACATTTTTAAAAATACGCTTTTAATTGTAAAAATTATTGTACAGAGTGGTTACAGTTACATGAGCGAGGTAATAAGTACATTTCCTATCAAGCTTTGTTACCTCCTACCATCCCTTTGTTCCCCTACCATCCCTGCCCTCATATTCCCTCCCACCTCCACAACTATCCTCCCCTCCACTCCTCTCCCTCCTTTCTCCCCCCAAATTGTAAAGTTCGTTTTCAACATAGTGTCTTATGCATCTTATTGTTACAGTGGTTCAACCTGTATCCATATTTAAGCATTTTGTTTTTTCCCTTCCCCTCCCCAAATTAGAGAAATGTATATACAAGATTCAGGGCACCAACATCAAATACAGTGAAAACAGAGGTTATACTGTGGGGGAGGAACATACAAAGAAACAAAAAAAAATCACATGGTACATTATAAATAGGTTAGAAACAATAGCAAGAAAGAAACAAAAACCACGTGTCCCTATCTTGGGGTTCATTTCGCTTAACATCATCATAGCTATATGGTCATATGTACATAACTTTTGACCTTTTCTGCTTGTCTAAGACATATACTAGTAATTGCAAATAAGGGAAACCATGGGACCTATGTTTCTTTGGGCCTGGCTTACTTCACTTAATATAATTTTTCCCAAGTCTTTTAATTTCCTAACAAATGGGGTGATGCCATTCTTTCTGATGGAGGCATAGAATTCCATTATCATTTTCTTGATCCATTCATCTATGGACAGTCATCTGGGAGGGTTCTGATCTTAGCTATTGTGAATAATGCTGCAATAAATATAGTTGTGCTGGTAGTTCTAGTATGGCCTTGTGTGTGATCATTTAGGTAAATACCCCAATGTGGTAAAGGAGCTAAAATAAAAAAAAACAGAATGGAAAAATGTCAGCCTCTTCAGTAAATGGTGCTGGCAAAATTGGTTAATCACCTGTAGAAAACTAAAGCTGGATCTGTATATATCATTCTGAACCAGAATCAACTCCAAATGGATCAAAGACCTTGGAGTCAAAACAGACACCTTGAAAACATTACAGGAGGGAATAGGAGATACCGTAGGTCTCCTTGGCCCAGTCTCAAATTTTCTTAATAGAGACCCAGAAACACAACAAATCAAAGAAAGGTTGGACAAGTGGGATTGCATGAAATTGTAGAGCTTCTGCATGGCAAAGGACATAGCTCACAAGATCAATAGAAAGCCCACGGATTGAGAGAAGATAAGGGTCTCATATCTAAAATATACATTGGTTGTTTTGATTAAGTATAGCTTTTTATCTCCTCCAGACATAGACCATGGTCTCACTATTTCAACTTTTCTACTGATAGAGTATTTACTATGTTTCCTTGTTTTTTTCCCAATATCTAGAAAAACATTTAAAAAACAAACAAACAAACTTTCTCCATGAAAGATTGACACACTTTTCTATAGAGGCTGTCACGATGAAGGAGATTGAAAATAAGTGGGTCAGTGCTGCATGATCTCAAAAAGTGATTAATTATATAATTTTATTTGTCTTTCTTTTTTGCTTTATCAGCATTATGACATATAATTTCTTTCCCTTTGGAATTGGAATGTTGGAGGATAGACAAATCAGAAAATTCAAACAAAGAAAAAAGACTACAAAACTACTTTTAACATGATTCTTGACAAAGCTGAATATTCATATAAAATTTTGTAGTTCTAAGATGTTAATTAACTATACTACTTTATGGTACTTGGTTCTGTCAGCTTTGATAAAGGAATAGAAATCACAGTAGTAAATTGCAGTAATAAATGATTCATGGTATACTGATTGTATATATCTATCGAGGCACCAGTATGTACAAGATTAATATGATTTCTATGACACTATAAATGGTGTGTGTATATGAGTGATTCTGGTCAAGATGCTGGCATGGGGCATGGTATAGTACTAATGGGGAACTTAATTTTTCCAATAAGCTTTGATGTAATATTAAAATTATTTCCTGTAACTGTGAGTTAGCAGGGAAAACTTAATCTTTATTATAGCATCCTAACTGCCTCCCAAGTTTTATTTATTCTCAAAAATATATAAATATGTAAATAAATAAGTAAATAAATGGAACATACATTGAAGCAAAAATAATGTTTCATGAAGGACTGGCATTGAACACTTGACTTCAAGTTTTCTAGTCAAATATTTTACCATTGGAGCAAGTGACAACTCCAAGATAATCCTTAATGAACATTTATATCTTGCCAAACTCCATTATCTTTATTCTGTGATAAATCCCTTATTTCATGTATCTTATAGAATGCTTCATATTATTTATTCCATATTTTACATTACAAAAATTATTTACTATAGGGTATGTGTTAGAACCACTTGTAGTGATGTGTCAGAATTCCAGGTCTAAAGCACTGGATGGGAACAAAAATAAATGCAATTTGCTTCTGATATACTTTGGGGTATATCAGTACAGAAGCAGGCTTAACTTCATGTTCCTTTCAGGATTTGAAACTATGATGTCACTATGGTCTCATCTCTCTCTCTTGCCGTCTTCCGTTGTTTCCCTCTGATATCCTTCTGACCAGTAGTCTCCTTTGGCAGTTAAAAAATCTGTAGAACTTTAGGCTTTTATAACATTACGAACCATAGCCTTAGGAACATGGAGATTCTCAGGTTTTTAGAAAGCTCTTATAAAATGTCCTTATTTCCTTATAATAGCTATAAAGTTTGTTTCCGGTGCCCTGCAACTTTATATATATCTATATATCTATATCTATCTATCTATCTATCCATACATACATATATATATATATATATATATATATATATATATATATATATACCTAATTTGGCGAGGGAAAGGGAAATAACAAAATGGTTAAATAAGGATACAGTTTGAGCCTGTATAAGATGTACAAGACACTATGTTGAAAATGAACTTTAAAACTTGGGGTGGGAGTTGGAAGTTGAGGAGGTGGGGAGGGAAGTGATGGTAGGGAAAAAACAAAGGAGGAGGTAACAATGCTTGATAGAAATGTACTCATCACCCTACTCATGTAACTGTGACCCCTTTGTACAGTATCTTTACAATTAAAAAAAAACATAAAAAAGGCAAAGTCAAAATTCATCAAAATGAAGCACTAGGAGGCAAGAACTCAAATGGAATAGGATGGGGTCAAGGGGGAAGACTAGGACAAATGAAGAAGAGAAGAAGCGTAGAATGACGTCAAGAATCCATTGTATATACTACAAAACTAAGAAGCATGAGGAAAGGGAAGGGTAGGGGATAAATGGTGGAGAATGTTGAAATAGTTTAGATTCATTAAGACACATTGTGTTCATAGGCTCCTTTTTAAATTGGCAACTGTATTGTACAACTACCTAAAGATTATATGTGTATATATATATATATAATATATATAATTTTCAGCTATAAAAATGTTGAAAAGATGGAGTAAGTATCCTTCTGTTTAGCTTCTACCAGTTGAGATTTTTTTTTATGGTAGGGGGTCAGTTATGGGGCTTGAACTCTGGGTCTGGGCGCTGTCCCTCAGTTCTTCAGCTGAAGGCTAGCTCTCTACCACTTGAGCCACAGTGCTACTTCCGGTTTTCTGGTGGTTTATTGGATATGTGGCTCATGGATTTTCCTGCTTGGGATAGATTTGAACCAGGATCCTCAGATCTCAGCATCCTGAGTAGCTAGAATTACAAGCATGAGCCATTGGTGCCTGGCCCAGTTGAGAGTTTTAAACAAAACTTTTTTTTTATCCCTCTGAGGCTTAGAACCAACTTAATGATAGTCAAAAGAAAAAATGAAAGTCAAAATGTAAACCACATTTTTAGTTTCATTGTTGACAGAGTTGGCATGATGATATGATTTAGCCAAGTTAGTCACCCTTAATTCATAGTTACAGGAAGAATGTGTGGTTTCCTGCAAGAATAGAAAATGTCTGGTCGTTGTAGCACAATACCAGAAGAGAACATGGACACACCGCCCTGGAAGAGACTTCATGGATAGTTCCTTCTCACAATCTCACTGGTGAGATGCAATGTCTCTCCTTCTCGGCAGAGTAATGAAGCCTCCAAGTAGAGTCCACCCTTATCACAGTATGGTTCGACTCAGGGTAGGTTTTTTTTTCAATGTTACTAGAAATCTACATGTTAACCACCATCTGGTAAACCTTTTATAATGTAGCTTAGAATTCAGAAGGCCAGAGAATTTAATATGGGAAAATGAGTAAGGTACTTAAACTAAGCTTTGCATTATATATATATATATATATATATATATATATATATATCAGGAAATGAATAAGATATAAGTCAAGAAAAAAGCAGCACGCTGACTTCAAAAGTCCTACAGTTTGGAAGAAAATAGGTTGGTATTTTCTTAAAATCCTGCAAATAAGAAAGTCCATTTTTAGTTAGAAAACATAAAACTATTCCCAGGAAATAATCCTGAAGCACTTTTTCTCTAGTAAGAAATGAAAGATGAGTTGATGAATAAGTAGCACACCTTCTCTTTCTCTCTCTCTCTCTCTCTCTCTCTCTCTCTCACACACACACACACACACACATATACTGAAATGACATTCCAGCTCATACCTAACTCTGCAGACACAAAAGAGAGTAGCAAGACAGCAGAACATATTTGAAGTCTGAAATGAAGTTGTTTATCTATAATTAGTGAAACATATGACAAGTTGAAGAATTATATAATCATAAATAAGCCTAGTGTACTTGTTTCTCTCGGGGATTGTTATTAGAAAATATGAAACAAAATCATTAAAATTGAGATAAAAACACTCTGAAAATTCACAGAAGAACATAGAAACAACAGATAATACATTGATAATAAACAAGACATTCATAGGAGATAGTGAAGTGGGTTATATCAATATAAAAAGAAAGCAAAAAAGAAAGAAGATTTTTTGAGTAAGGAAAAGAAATAGAAGTAAAAACAAATTCATTATTATGTGTTACACACACACACTCACACATACATGTCTACACACACTATCTTTACAGACAAATTGTACCCATAGTTTTTCAAACACAATCTCTGATATTCGTATTTACTGTGAGCATCTATTCTCTATGTTTCCCTAAATGACAATAAATACAGCATGTGCATTCTGGTGGGAGAAGCCATCTTGTTACCTTTAATTTTATCCATTAAATATTTCTATTGTTTAAAAATAAAGAGGGTGGATATAGAATTCTTTTAATTAATGAGTTTCAACAATACAATAATTATCTTATCCAACGTGAAGCTTTATTGCATCATTCAGCCAGATATTCACAGTTCATAATTCTAGAATCAAATTTGAAGTTCATATGGGACTAAATGAAGGGCAACAGAAATAGATTTATATTTGCTTCCTGAAGCTAACTCCAGTTCTGATGAATGAGTACCTAGGCCAAATTCTAAAGTTAACCTCAGGGCACCTGATTTGTAGTATGAGGCACATGGTCATTTTTGGAACCCTTGTCCACACAGATTTCTTTATGGTAAATAATTCTGCCTCCTTTTACCTCCCTCAGAATCAGTCCAGCTATTCTCTTTCCTAGCCGCGCTCTATAGCTCCTCTAAGCAGTTTCTGGGATTTTTGTTTGTTTGTTTTTGTTTTCACAGATAACAGCAAAAAAACTCTTTCCCTTTATAACAGTCATACCATTTGATTACTTGGAAAGTATTCAGATTACACAGGCTCAAGAGAGATATGCAATCTGGTTCAACTGCAGTCTTCTTGGTACCAGTAGTGGGTAGGATGTCTGTAGATAACCAAAATGGAGATGCTCAAATCACGTATGTATTATTGTAGTATTTACACATTCTCTATATAATGTTGTGGTAGGTTTCAACCATATATATCATGTTGTAGTAGTTGCAAATCCTGTATATGATGTGGTAATGTTGGCATATAATCTAGTTCAGCCCGTGTATACATTAATTAATAGAAATATTTTACTATAAATATTATTATACATGGTGTGTTAATAGTTATACTATGTTGTTTAAGAACTAATGACAAGAAGAATATCTACATTGGGTAAAGCTACATTCAGTTGACAGAATATTCATCATGTAGATTTGGTCTTGTGGATTAAATCAGTGACCAAATGTATGAAATTACAAAAATAAAATAATGAGAGTTTAACATTAGAGATGGCAGGCTGGCGAAGTATGGAGCACATGAACTTAGATTTGAATTTCTGTCTGTAAATGCTATATATGGTCTTATAGCCCTATACTCTGGTTCACAGAAAGCCAACACTAATCACCCAGGAAAAGGTCAACTATTTATGGAGAGTTCTATGTCCCCATTTGTTTTATAACTATATATTTATATATAATAGGTAGAGTTGTAAAAATCTAGGAAACTTGTGAGGCAGATTCAATTTCCCTTTGTTCAATCATACTAAATCAGAAAAAAAACAATCTAGTAAAAAAAAAAAAGCATGTGAGCAAGAGAGAGAGAGAGAGAGAGAGAGAGAGAGAGAGAGAGAACATGGTGTTTCCCCCCAGGTAAAATTAAGAAACAAAAATTAGTTCCAGAATTTTTCACTTAAATAAATGCCTTTTTTCCTCACAGAATAGGTTCTCCAGTAGACGTATTTCTTTTGTTCAGACTATAGTCTCCCACAGGTAGCTAATCGATGCACTAGTACCATAATTTCTTTATGGGACTTACAACAGGAACATGACTTAGCTTAAGATGAAACTGACATTTTGGAACCCTGCTAAGGATTTAATATCCAAACCCTCTGGATCCATTTTTCCTTGTAATATAAAAATCACTCAAGTCTACCAATGTGCAGATAAAGGTAAACCCCTAAATCTTTTCTCGTACACCTGCTGTAAACATGCTTCTTGCATTTAGGTCTAAAAAATAGATGCTCAAAGAGGGCAGGGTCAATATAAAACTATAATATATACCCAACTCTACATAGCTCACAACAAATATTACTTCTGTCAAACTTAACAGAGGTTTTCTGTCCTTATGTAAGGAGTGTGACTTGGATACAGTTCTTAATATTCTTGTCATTAGCTGCTATTTTATTTATCAGGAAGAATAATCAATAAATGAATTAAGGTTCCCATAGTATAAAATTCATACCATCTTTTTCATTATTTAGAGAATACTTTATTTCTGTAATCAAACCCATAGATAAAACTTTACATTCTTTTTTTTTTTTTTTGTCGGTTGTGGGGCTTGAACTCTGGACTGTCCCTCAGCTCTTCAGCTCAAGACAAGCATTCTACTGCTTGAACTATAGCACCACTTCTGGTGTTTTAGTGGTTTAATGGAGATAAGAGTCTCATGGACTTTCCTGCCCAGGCTGGCTTTGAACTGCAATCCTCAGATCTCAGCCTCCTGAGTAGCTAGGATTACAGGTGTGAGCCATCATTGCCCTGCGACTTTACATTCTTAAGAATGAATTTACCCATGTACAAATGGAAAAAATAAGTAAGTTTCTAAACTAAGGTGGCTATTAATTTCTACAATGTCAACTTTATACAGTAAACTGGGATAATTTTTTCCAAAGTTTACAGCCCAGATACAGTTTCCAATTCAAATGATTTATATTTATATTTATAGAAAAGGCCAATAATAGCAGTATGTTATGCATCAATAGGAGCAAAAGTCTTTTTTTCAAGTTCTTCAGTCATCGGAACAAAATTAGAAATCTAGCACATCCTATTAATAGAAAGAAAAGAAAGATAAAACACAAAACCTAAGAAATATGCAAATTTCTGTTACTGTTGTGGTAACTGGCACCTATTTGTTAACTTCTCAATCATCATCTGGAAAGAGAACATTCTTGAGTAACCCCATTAAAAATAGTTCCTATAAAGCACAGTCACTACTATGCAAAATAAATCATACATGTTATTTTACATCCCAGAGGTACGATGCAGTACTCTCCTGTACAATACTAGAGGAGGCAATCATAAAGGCATTAATAGCCTACATTTTTAGCAGTGGGCCAAAAGCATGGTATGACAGAGCTCTTTAAAGAAATGCACTTTCTTAGACAGGATTTCTTTCTATCTGCAGCCTGGTTCTAAGCATTCATTCTTAATGAATATCAGCTACAAACCACTTGAAAATGGCGAAGAGGGAGAAGAATAGCAATCAACACAACAAAACAAAAACCATTCCCCACAAACTCCACATACCCTCTTATGTTAAGAAGTCCTGGAAATTTAGGAATTTATGTTGCTTTGTATGATTCATAACATGTGTGTCTCCTGCGATGTGTTCCTCATCTTAGCTTGACTTATGCGAAAGCTTACCTCCCACCTTCTCTGGCAGGCACACATGTATTGTCAATGACCACTACTAATAAAGCACAGGCAATATTCAACATCATTCTCACCATATCTTATTTATAAACTCATTAGTTAATATAGTTGTGCAATTGACCGTACTTCTTGTTCCTCCATATAAATAAATGCTAATTAAAGCATTATTTGTTGTTTTAAAAGTTAACTTTTGGGGCTGGGAAGGTGGCTCAGTGTTAGTGTGCTTGCCTTGCATTCATGAGGCCATGGGTTCAATTCTTCAGCACCACATAAGCAGAGCAAGCTGGAATTTATTGCCTGTGTACAAACTTTGCAAACTCACAAACAGTTTTAGTCTCTTCATATTTGTTACTATTTTATTTACAAGTAAATCTGGTATACTGATCAACTTAGCTGGCTTTTTCCTTGCTCTGAGAATAAGATTCATAACTTGCCTACCATTCCAGAACTACACAGGTGCAGTTTTGTAAACAATGTTCCATTCTCTATTTTTATTTGCCTTCACATCTGCACTCTGGACATTGACTTTAGGCCCTAAGCTTGTTAAGCATTTCCTTTAACAAGTGAGTCATATCTCCAGACCTTTTTTGCTTTTTTTTTTCTATGAACAGCCAGTGTTGGACAGTGATCCTCCTACTATGCCGCTCTCAAAGCTGGGGTTAGAGCCATGGAATGCAAAGCTTATTTTAATGAAACAAGATCTCACTATGTGTGCAGGGACTGGCCTAAACCAAGAGTCATTCAATCTCAGCCTGCTCAATAGCTAGAATTAAAGACATGTGGTACCATATCTGGCTTTCTTCTTCTCTTAAAATTTGACACAGTAACAATTCTATTCAGAACTCATTCACACACACACACACACACACACACACACAATCTCCCTCATTATCACTGCCCCCATACATTCCTAACTCCGCTCTACCAGCTCCCTGAGAGTTCAATAGTTTATCCTTATTATGTAGCTTTTGTTATTTTACTTCCTTGCCTCTAACTCTAGTCTTTGAGCCTTTGGGAAATAAATTTTGTTTTGTTGTTGCTTTGATTCCGAGAAGCTGCTGCAGTGCCCACGCACAATAGGCAAGAGCACAAAGCAACATGTATTGTCAATTATAATCCTTATTAATTTAACAGATTTCCTTGTCTGGCATTATTTGCTTCTTAGACTTATTGCTGTCCCTTCTTGTATCCTGGTCCATTTTAGTTTTTCTAGAGGTGAACTTTTAAAGAATTTTCTGTCATGTTTTTGTGTAGTTACTCAAAGAATTATTAACCGTCTTCCTCTTTTTTCCCTCTTTGGCATTGGCATTCACTTGTATTACATGTACTCAAAATTATGTTTTTGAAATATGATTTCCTTTAACCTGCACAGTCCTTTCTCCATTAAATCACCTAAGACCTTCCATGCTAGTTTGCCTGAGGGAAGATATGCAATAGAATAGAGCACAGAAAATAGGAATCTATTCCTGGGTTTTAATTTTCTAGATCTTACTCACCAGGAGAAATGGAAAAGAGCTAAGGAAAGGACAAAATATTTATAAAGATACAAAATGGCTTAAAGCAATACTTTCTTCCCCATTCCTGCTGCAGCTGGAAAAGGCTCCTCTAGACTGGGGAAAAATGAAGAAATTCAGTGGGAAAGCATAATCTACAGGCTTATCTTAAAGGATCCTTGAATTATGAAGATAAGGAAAGTTTTACAAGAGTTGTCTGTGTACAACTAAAAGACAAGACATAAAAGTAACTCTCTAACATAGAAACAGCTGTGAGGTATAGGTAGGCAGGTTGAGGCAAGGTGTGTAGTGTGGTTTGAGGAACACAGACTATTGCAGATGACCTGGGGCAAATATTGGTGAATGTCTAATTCTAAGAGCAGTGTTTAATATCACTCTTATTTATCACATGACACGGTTTACACATTAAGAACTGAGACTAAGAGAGAGGCCTCAGAGAGAAATCAAATAAAAAATGTGTGTATATGCTGTGAGCAGAAATCAAAAAGGGATTGCAAATAAAAATGGTATTCACCACAGACCCTGATTATGTTTTGGTCCTTAGCAACATGAGGTATCAGAATGAAAGAATATAATTTATTGTATGGTAGCAGCATAAACACATAAACCTATCTATTAAAAAGTGAATAGAAGCTCCTAAGTGAATCTATATTTAAATCTGAAGTGTTGTGTATCACCTTACATATTGAAGTGATACTAATTGGTTAAATTGCTTGATATTCCCATTATCACATCATAAGGCATTGGCTTTGTAGAACACAGGAAGGAAAGATTTAAATATAAAGAAGAGGGTTTTTTTGGGAAAATTTTATTGTAAAAATGCTGTAAAGAGGGGTTACAGTTACATGAGCAAGGTAAAAGTACATTTTCTATCCCCCTACCATCCCCTCCCTCTCACCTCCACAACTTACCCCCCACCCTTCCGCGGCCGAAGTTGTATTTCATTTTCAATATAGTGTTTTGTACATCTCATTGTTACAATGGGTCAGCCTGTATCCTTATTTAAGCATTATTTTCCCTTCCACTCCCCGAATTAGAGAAGCATATATACAAGAAGAGGTTTTTAAGGAATTGACTCTACCAATCATGTGTTTAGAACTACGATCACAAAAGATGACAGAGAAAACAAGTGCAGGGTACTTTGTGCTTTAAAGATGCTTGCATTCCATTCTAACCAAATAATTTCTGTAAACTTTCTAGATATAAATACTACTTTCCCAAATGTTGACAAAATTGCAAATGGCCAACACAATAATATGACTAGTAAGATTTGGTTTGCATTTTTGTCCCCTTAAATAACTAAATAAATTCTGAATACATTCTCATTTAATTTTGAGTCTGAGTCATTTTAGACCTTTTTAATCAGTTTAAATTTGCCCCTGAACCCACTCCATTTTCCTAAATTCCTGTAAGTAGTCTTCCAGGTTATCATCAACCATTTCTCTTGCTTTTAGAGTTAGGATCTGTTGCTATGACTCTTTTCAGCAGACCTCTAGGCTGTGTTTTGAGGCTATTTATAAAAACATGGATGCTTTGCTGTTGTAAAAAATACAATGTAATGATTTTTAGTCTATCTTTACTAGGTTGCCTCTGCCTCCCTATATTTTAACATCTGTCATGTCATGTATGGATCCATGTGTCTGTCTGAACATTGTGTAGGCGGGGAGGGGAAGGGGATTTGAATTTTCCTTACAGGCTTTTTAGCTACAAATACTTCAATTTGTACAAAAAATTCGCTGAAACAACAAAACATAATTTACTTTTAAATCTTTGTTCCAGACAAGAACTCTACTGAATGCTTTTGTATCATTTAACTCTTTTATAAAAAGTAAATCAGCATTATAAACATGGCACTGCTATAATTTATGCTTACTTCACACTTTCATTTAAAAAACGTGAATATTTCATTAAAATCCACAAAAAGTAAAAATTTGAGAATAGACTGAGATACATTACCTTGCATTATAACTTTAAGAAGACTAGTAATTATTTAATTTCTTATCCTGAAAGTTCACTCACCTAGTCAGTCGACAATCTTTGGAATTTGTTTCTGTTTGAAGCCTACCAATAAATTTGTGTGTGTGTGTGTGTGTGTGTGTGTGTGTGTGTGTGTGTGTGTAGCATTCCAACTTAATAGTTTTCAAAAGAATAACATTTATTGAAATGAAATAATGAAATAGTACTAGATAATGATATAAAGGAATTTGCAACTATGTTCTTATCAAATGCTTGTTAACAGGTTTGAAGTGTATTCATGTATTATCTATCATTTAATTGATTGTAAATTTAAATACATTAACTTAAAATCTGAATTTCATGGATTCATGAATGCCATTTTTTGATTGTTTATAGATGTGGTGATTATTAATGTATTTTCTGCCTTTTTCTTTTTATTGTATTTCCTTCTGTCTCTTTTCCCCAAGTGGTATGTTGCCATCATAATTATTTTTGCTAGAATACTTCATTTTCCCTAATTATGAGATAATAGAATTGAATGTAGCTAAATATTATAAATTATTTATTTTTGTCAAGAATACCACCCTCTACTGCTTGAGCCACAGCTCCAATTCCAGCATTTGCTGGTTAATTGGAGATAAAGTCTCATGTACATTCCTGCCCCAGTTAGCTTTGAACTATGACCCTTACATCTCAGCCTCCTGAGTAGCTAGAATGGCATGTACAAAACACCAGCTCTCAGTTAAAAATGATTTTTAACCCCACCAGAATAAAAAATAATTCTACCACAAAGCAACATTCATCTAAAATGAGAAGTCAGACATGGTAATGCTCAAGTGTGACCTCAGCTTTTCTGGAAGCTGACACATGAAGATCTGGCCAGTTGGAGGTTAGCCCTGGTAACCAGTGTACTAAAGAACAAAGAGCTGATGGAGGGGTTGATAGCTGAAGTGGCTGAGTGAGCCCTTGTTCATTCAAGAACTCACGCCATTCCTCCTTCATCATATAGCGCAGCAGTACATATGGGAATTATCACTCTCTTTCATACTCAGGAGGAACTCAATTATCTGCAATTGTTTCTAACATAAGATGATTTCTTTGTTGCTTTGTATGTCCCTCCCCCACGGTATAACCCCTGCTTTCACTGTATTTGATGTTGGTATAATTTGTGGAGGAGAAGGGAAAAAATAAAGCGTTTAAATAGGGATACAGGTGGACCCATTGCAACAATGAGGGGTGTGGGGATGGCGGGGTAGGGGTGTATGGGGAGGATGGGAAGGGATGGGAAGGCATGGGAAGGGGAAAAAAAGGAGAAGGCAACAATGCTTGATAAGAAATGCCTATGTAATTGTAACCCCTCTGTACGGTATTTTCACAATTAAAAAAAAAAAAAAGAATCCCGGGCAGACAAAGAAGAATCATTCAGTTATTGTCATATAGAATTGTGCTCTGTTATGTCTCCAGATGCATCGCTGAAACTCTAAATCCCATGGCTAATCAAACTAGGCCACATTTTATCATTTTCTCTTGGATAATTTGAAAAAAAAACTCTTAAGACTTCAATAGCATCATATACTTGATATAGATAAATGATTATATTCAAGTGTAACAGGTTGCACTGCTATTTCATAAGTTCAACAGATAGGAAATGATTTTGCACTTAAATTTTGTGCTTAAATTTCAGGGCATTTACATTTACTTAATCTATGAAATTCTACATATTCTGCCTAATATTAATTCACACTTCTGGTTCAAAAGACTTAAAGTAGAACAATAAAATGTCTTGGTAAAATGAAAAAAAAGCACTTTTAAAATGAAATCAAAATCAGTTCAAGAACAATAGAATTTCTTCCATGAATCACATATTTATACTCTTTATAATCTCTCATAGATCGTTTTAACTCTCTCTCGGGTTAACAAAGATCTGTCAGTTGAATTCGTTATAGGACTCACAATGATATTATTTCAACTTCTCTGTGTTCATAGCTACATTCTTCAATAGAGCACCGAAGATAAACTATGAGGTATTCATTGTTTTATTTTTAGCAATTTTATTTATCACCAGCTTTCTGCTAGCTTCTCTGAAGCCATAGATCAGGTACACTGAATAATTTTGGCAACTATGAAATCCAGATAAACACATCTAGATTCATTTATACATATTCTGTGTGCTCAGCATTTTGATTAGGCCCTTCTATTAGTTTTAAATTACTTTTGATTTATCAAATGAATACATATTAGGATGACTACTGGACACTGGTTTTCAGAAAATTCACTTTAAGATGGACTGACCATTACAGTAACTCAAGCTAAAATGTTAAAACTCATTTTAAATGTTGTTTACAAACACAAAACTACAGCTCATTTGTACAAATAACAGGGAAGTTGGTTGTTTTATATCATCAGATCCTCTCATACACTTTCTGGTAGATCAAAAAGATATTACTATTATGATTAGCAAAATTGGACCAATGCAGTCTGCATGTAAGCACACAATAAAAGAAATCTGACAAAATTTCAACAATGAGACATCACCAAAAGGCACTCAGAGTGTATTACCCAACGAGCAATAAACATTTTACATATGGTTTAAAGATAAACTTTTTTAATACAGGAGAATGCCATAAATACAAAAGTGATGCATTGGTTTAATATTAAATATTTCTAGTTGCTCACTATGATGTCAGGACATGAATTATGTGTAGAAGATACTAATTTTCAAATCTTTTCAACAAATCTTTTTAGGATTTAAATTGATTGTGGCTTTCTTTCTTATAATCAATGAATTAAATATGTAAGACATTTCTATAACTTTATTGTGCAATAAAATAGGTCTTTAAGTCCTAATGAAATAAAATGTTGACATTTGAAAAATATCTTAAATATGACAGTCCCTGCTGCTGGAATTTTGTAATGAAACCCTGTGCACATTCTTTGTGATCTGAATTTCTGTTATATAATTCCATAAACATGTTTGGTTCATCCTGAATAGACTACAGGAACAAAGAGTCAAGACATAGGGATTTTAATTAGCATGTTACACTCAGTGCCAAAAGTTGTGTCTGTTTTATAACTTGTACTGAGTAGTTGTTGGATTAAATAATCAAAAGCAAACTTTCAATGTATGATAAAAATATGGCTTCATGTGGGTGTGATTGTGTTTATACTACTTTATAAGTGAGTGCTCTGAACTGATCTTACTAGTTATTTTACAAATGCAAAAGAATGCATATTCTGAAAGACAGAATTAAATGTACTTTTATCTAAGAAATGAACTATGTACTTTGTATACTGCTGTGATGAGACTCAATGACTTCAGAGGAAATGAAACACTTTCATAGAAGTTGGCTCTAAATTTACAGGCTAAGGGAAATAACAACTAAAACAAAAACACTGAAATCTAATTACATTTGTTAGTAAGTTAGGAAGTTCATGATGATTTTTAAAATTACTTCAATTTCAGACTCCTCCAATCCTTTTAAATTGGAATGTGATGACTTATAAAATGAAAATGATATTGCATATTCAGCTTTTGTAATGGAAATTCATAAAATCAAAAAGTTATCACACTTGTGTCAAAAATGCTAGTGATGGTATATTCTTCATTTTTCTTTCTTTCTCCTTAATAAATGTATATTCATAAATTTAGAAATTTGGAACATATTCTATTCTGGCAAATTTAAATATATAAGAGAGTATTTCCCATAACAGAACTTAGCACTCAAAAATATCTCTCTACTGGTGAATTTTATTAAATTGTTGAAGTTTTGTGAAAGTTAGGTTAGTCTTTGAGAAAAAATAATTTCTATCAAAAATGAAAAATAAGAAATTGCACATTACTAATAAATAAGTATACTATATATAAACAATATATATTTAATATATATTTGTATTTAATTATACATAATTATTTAACTATTTATACATATATATATTTTTTTTTGTCAGTCATGGGGCTTGAACTCTGGGCCTAGCCATTGTCCCTGAGCTCTTTACCTCAAGGTAAGCACTCTACCACTTGAGCCACAGAACTTCTTCCTGTTTTCTACTGGTTTATTGGAGATAAGTGTCTCACAGACTTTCCTGCCCAGGCTGACTTTGAACGGTGATCCTCAGATCTCAGTAGCTAGGATTACAGGCATGCGCCACCAGTGCCCGGCTATATTTAATTAAATTTACTATATATATATATATATATATATATATATATATATATATAAAGTATAGATCTTAAATATTGGTGAAAAGTTAAAATTTGCATTTTTGTATGTGGCTGAAAATGAAAAGTGATCAGGAAACATGTCCCTAAGTTGCTTCAATTACTTAGATGATGAAAAACTGTTTCTCTTCCATTGTTTTGTGTATGTATGTATGTACATACAAATGAGTGTATGTATATATCATATATTTATGTTTAGACAGATAGAGCTAGGTGCTCTAACACTTGACCTATAGTAATAATTCTTTTGCTCAGGTTATTTTTGAGGTAGTCCTACTTTGTTCCCAGGGAAATATGGACTGTGATCTTCCTATCAGTTTCCTTTACCAGTTGAGATGTGATACTGTGAGTTAACACAGGACGCCTGGAATTTTGATCCTTCTGACTTCAGTTTCCCATGTAACTAGAATGCAAGCTTAGCTAAAACATTATTTTGGAAGAAATTGTGTGCTGCATGGAAAAATTTATAAAATATTTTTTATAAGTAATTGATTAAATATATTTCAAAAAAAGAAAAACCCAATATATATATCCGCTAATAAGTAGTTAAATACATATATATACTATTTGCTATGCATATTTCTTTCATTATAAAAATGATAAAGCCAGGATCTAGTGGTTGCTCATGTTTATAGTGTGGGCTACTCAGGAGACTGAGAATAGAAGGATTATTTTTTCTATGTCAGCCTGAGCAGTGAAGCCATTAAGACCCTGTATTCACTTAATACTAACATTCCAGATTGGAGGCTAGATGCAAATGGTAGATAACCAAATATCACCAGAAAAACTGAGCAAGCATTCAAGTCCCTCATTTCAAGCCCTAGTAGAAAAACATAATTTAATTGCACATTTTATGATTTTTAAATCTCATAAGTTAGCATTAGACTGGATTGAAAGAAACTCTCCTACAGTATCTGAGACAAAATAAACCTTAGGCACATCTCTCAAAATTCTATGCATCATTAATTATCATTAGGAAACTTGGTCCAGGAAAACAACATTCTTTGTTTTCCTGAAACTAAAAAACAATGCTATTTAAGATACTGTAGAATTTTGGACATGGGACATCAGAGTTGCAAAGGAAAAAAGCAAACAAAAAAACAACAAAACAGTGTCCCATGGTGGGCACAAGGAAACTAAGAGTACGTTTTTACATGTTTCTTCCTATTTCTTCTGTAAACAAGATTGCTGCTTCTCTAAGACACTAATAAGTCATCCAGTAGGAACTTAGTTATGCCATGGTGAGAGAAAATAAATAGGATTTCTAGACTAAATAAGGCTTCAATGCTCTAAATTGAGTGCTTACAAACATTTTCCCCAAAAGGTCAGAGTAAATATTTTGGGCTTTGTGGAAGAAATGATAACTTAAACAACCTCTTGATTGGTTATTGTAGAGTGAAAGCAACCACAGTTTATGTAAGCTACAAATGAGCACAGCCCAGTTCAGACACATTTTAGTTTTTATAATCTATTTGAATTTCATGTGGTATTCATATATCATAAAACATTTTCCTTTCACAATTTTTACAGTAATAAAAGCATGGGAAATATTTGCTCTTAGTTCATAGTCTAAACAAAACACAGCACTTGCCATCTCCTGTTTTATTAACCTAAATGTTTATGTTTCCTTAAGAGAATTATTTTTCCTGAAGGGCATGTGATATGCTAACTAAAGATATATGTATTTATAATATATATAATGTGCTTTTGTGGTGTGAGTTTTGTATTTGTTTGTTTGCGTGTGTGGAGTATGCATGGTCTGTCAAAAATATATAATATTAGTGGATTAGCTGTTTGTGTATGTATTGTATAAGTAGTGAATGTATCCTGTGAGGTCTGTGTGTGTGCGTGTGTGTTTATGTGTGTGTGTGTTGTCTGTGTGGTGCTTTTGCTGTTCTCTTGTGTGTGTGATGTATGTGGTGGGGGTATGCCATGTCTATATTGTATGGTGTGATCATATGTAATAGGAATCTACTATTTTTCACTAGACTAAGATTCCTGATCATTGTAAATTTTCTACAATATTTCAGTGTCAGGCATGCAGCAGGCGCTGAAAAGATCTTTGCTTAATAAACATTTACTAAAAAGTGACTAAATAGTTGAAGCTATAATAAAAGGTACTTGTGTTTTAAATCGGCTAGACTTTATTACTGTATATGTATCATCTGTTTATTTCTGTCCTGCACAAAATAATTACAGAAAAATGTAAGCAATATTTTGAGACAGTTAGGCAAAAGTGTTGGCACTGAAGACATTCTAATATACTTTTCAGCAATTTTCAGGAAAAACAGAATTCTTTACTTGAGCAAGGGCCTTAATAACATACCATATATACATCACTCTAAAAAACATTAAGGAAAGGTTCTCAGATGACTCAGACTTTCATTAAATTAAGCAAATAGGGAAGTAGCTTCAGTGGATACAATGATAACAACACAAATGCTCTGTCAGGATTAATTTAGAGTCTTGCAGGTCATAGGTGTATAGATGAAGGAAGAGGACTATTCTCTTACTTTTCTGACCCTGAGAACATTTTGCCTTTCTAATTTAAGTTTTTAAACTTTTGCTCATTCTGCACCTGTATATTTCTGCAGTCAAATGCTCTACCACTGAGCTAGACCCCCGCGCCATGCACCTGTATATTTCTATGTGTTTTTCTTAACACATTTGTTTTTGCTCTTTATTTAAAATTACACAAGAACATTATTAGTTTTCTCATTAGTGAAAATCACAAGATAGTGATTTCTAAAGTTCTTTCCATCCACAAAATTGATGAATAGGTTGATGGGTTAAAATAAAATAAAACCTTGTGTGGTTCTGCAATCTAATCTAAAAGTTATAAAAAATAAAGGTATTTAATTATGTAGCTCTGGTATTTTAAAGACTCTATTACTTCTTCTCTAATCTCCATTGGTCTTGTCACCCACATTACTGAGACAAGTTTTGACACCAAAGGGAAGAAAATATATTTTATCATAGAAAAAAAATTCTGACTTGTTTCCATCTATCTGGTGTTTTATCTGAAAGATCAGCTCCAAGAGTTGCTTTGTTTTTTAGCTACTTTGGAACTTCTACAGATTTAAGGTCATTTCTGGGTTCCTATTTGTCAAAATATTTAAGTCAAAATCTATTAGCAGACAAGGAACCTCCTTTTGTTAAAATAATGGAACAACAGGAGAGTTTGGAAAGGGATAATTTGGGGAAAGAGGAGTTTGGATCAGCAGCATCTGTGGATTCTATCAAGAGCACATCAACATTGTTAGCAACTGTGAACGCATAGTGTTTACAATGCACTGGATTATTATGAATGATTTAACATATAGGTAAGCTATGTAGTGGTTATGTTTGAAAATGTTAGTCCATTTTAATACAAAAAGTAGAGAATTCATACATTTCAAAATTAATCGGTGGAATTCAAGATCAATTCTTCACTTATTTTTTTTCAGGAAAAAGGAAAAATAAACATATGGAAAGTGTTTTTGTTTTTTGGAAGTAAGAGGTTTTTTATTGTTTGTGCCTCTTCTTTTTCTTTCCTTTTTTCTTTTGTTTATTCCCTTCTGTCTCTGTTTTTTTTTAATTGTTAAAATACTGTACAGAGGGGTTACAATTACATGGGTAAGATAATGAGTACATTTCTTATCAAGCATTGTAGCCTCCTCCTTTGTTTCCCCTTCCCATCCCAACCTCCCCTGCCCCCCACCTAAACCCCCGCCCCACCAAAGTTGTAAAGTTCGTTTTTCGACATAAGGACTTGTACATCTCATTGTTGCAATGGGTCCACCTGTATCTCTATTGAAACGATTTGTTTTTTCCCTTCCCCTCCACTAATTATACCAACATCAAACACAGTGAAAGCAGAGGTTATACAGTGGGGGAAGGACATACAAAGCAACAAAGAAATAATCTTATAAATGTGTTAGAAACAATCGCATGAAAGAAAAAAAAACATTTGAATACATATCTTAGGGTTCATTTCCCTAACATCAACTTATCTGACCTTTTCTGCTTGACTCAGACATATACTAGATATTGCAAATAAAGGAAACCATGGTGGAAAGTGTTTTTGTTTATCCTGGAGTATCCAGAAAACCTTCCAAGGCCGACCAGCTCTAAGCTTGCTAAGAAAAGAACTGTGAAGACAGGAAACTGTCATGCTTCACCTTCAAGATTCCAGATATAGGATGTGAAGGCTGAAAACAGGCCTGTTTGAGAATGGATGGGGTCCCTCAACACAGACATAACTTACTAACTGGAAGCGTTCTGATACGGGTGTCTTTCTTTTTCTTTTGTGATGAATGTTGAAAAACAACAACAACTCTCAAATCACTAAGTCAGTAATTTAATGGAACAGAGATATCCAATGCTGTCACATTTTTTATCCCACATTACAATATTAGTTCCTAATGCCAGTTAGTGGGAAGAGTGAGTATTACGATTTCCAAATTTATCATACTAAAATACCCAGAATATCCAGTTAAATCCAACTGTTTGATGTATACAAGAAAACAGACGTATGGTTGACTCCTAAGGAAAAACAGAAAACAGTTATATATGATTAAGCGCAGACTTAGGATTTCCTAGATAAATGGAATAAGTCCAATGTTTTATTTATATAAAGAAAGCCTACCAAATGGAGACAATTCACTAAGATTTAGGAGTTATGTAAAGGATTCATAGGAGTTTTGTTAGGACATTCTATCTCACATCAGATTAATATACCTTTTTAACTGCTTTCCATTCTGCAAAAGAGTTGATATTTTATATTACTCAGTTCTGGATAATTTCAATACTGTAACTTTCATATACTAATGCAAAGACAAGACCAAAAAAATACCTTCTCTGACTGCATACAATAAAGCTGGAAACCAAAGAGATGAAAATCTGAGAAACTAATAAATATGTATCAAGTAAGCGAAGCCTTCTTAGTCAACCAAAGGTAACAAGAGAAAATATTTGGAAACAAATATCAACAAAATTCATAATAGCAAAAGACATAAAATTCATCAAAAATGGAACAGTAGAAGTAGTGGGACTATAAAATTTTACAATAAAAAAGTTAAAAAAATCTCTAAAATAAAAGAAATAGAAAAAGAAGAAACACTTTTTAATTTTAAGTGTCTTAATTTTACAGACTAATATTCCTTAATAGTTTCCCCAAGTACCATGATGAGATGACCAGATAAACACCCAATAGTGCCTTTTTTTGGTCTTCCATAAAGACATATCATTGAGCAAATCTATCATCATTTTTCCTGAAACATTTCATGTGTCTTCAATTCCTTACTTCTCTGATTTTATGTTATATCTCAATTTCATTATTTCTCAAAACTGGCCTTGTATACTGATTTACCTAAGATGAATAATCAACTCAACTAGTGTATCTGTATAAAATAAGAGCAAATAGGAGAACAATATGAATAGAGAATAACTATTATTTGGGGAATAAGATATACTCCTTAACTGAGCTATTGAAAAATATTCAGTTATTTTAATCATCTGCTTTAAGAAATAAAAAATTGAATTAAAATATCAAAGCTATTAAATGAGATAACTGGTTTTGGAACTGAATTGAAAATTCACAAATATAGTCAAGATCACAAATTTCATTACAACTACATTAAAGCTGTGTGGACCAAAATGAAATAGTTTTATTTTGATCCACACAGAGAAGGATGTGAAAATATAAGAATATTTGAATGTTAATCAGATAGTTTAAAAAAGTATAGACATGACCATTTCCATATCATTTTAACAAATCAGCTTGCTATTATAAATGCTTTTTAGTAAGTTAATAGAAGGATTAACATTTTTCAGATATTACAAACTTCTGAGGTAAATTGACATTCTATGATACTTATCTGATTCTCAATATTCACCACTTTGTACTTAGATTTTGACTTTCCTGGAATTGATAAATCAGCGATAAATTTCTCTTCTCTTCAAAAAACTTTGCTGATGGCATTTTTGTTGTTTTACTTATCTGGAGATATATATCTTTATAAATATGTGTAAATTCTTATTTTAGTGGGGTATAGGAAATTCTTAATGATAAGTGTATGGGATACCATTTTTTAGCCTGAATTTATTGTTTCTCAATTTGAATGAAGTACATAAAACTCAATAATATCATGAGAAATTAACATACATAACCGAAGAATCCTTGTTGGCACTGAATGTCAGCTGGCTTTTTATTGCATATATTTAATGAAGCACATAGTTAGAAATTAAGAGTCCTAAGTTACAGCAGGTCTGAGAAGGAAGACTGTCCTCTGTTTTTTATATCATTTTATTTTTATTTTTACCCAGTAAAAATAAAATGCACCAGTATGGTGCATTTCTATTTATCATGTCCTGGCAAGTCACTGTCTGACTATAGATGCTAAAAATACGAATAGATAGTGGATTAGCAAGACATGTTTTATCTTCCCACAGATTTACTAATAATCTCCTGACAATTCAATATTTGTCAAAGATCAACCTGAATCACTGTATTTTTCATCTACCAAAAGACGAAAATACCCAATGCATATATATTTGATGACTACTATCTACAAATGAAACTTTTCTCCTTTATAAAAATGCTTTTTATTCCAAGTCAGATTAATTAGGCTTATGCTGATGTAAATAACATGGATTTGGAAGAATGTCTGCACTTACCCTGGCTTAACTGAGAATGGCATCTTCAGGGACATGAACACCATGTGTTTTTCTCCTTTCCTGTTCTCTACTTGGGGATGTGTGCCCTTTTCCTCCTCTGAAATAGCACAAGATACTTGTTTCGATTTAAGACCTTCACATCTGTTGCCAGGTTGAGGGTAATGAGATAAAGAAGAGATTTCTGGCCGGGTACCGATGGCTCACGCCTGTAATCCTAGCTCTGAGGATCGAGGTTTAAAGCCAGCCCTGGTGGGAAAGTCCGTGAGACTCTTATCTCCAATAAACCACCAGAAAACTAGAAATGGCGCTGTGGCTCAAGTGGTAAAATTCCTGCCTTGAGTTTAATAGCTGAGCCCAAGCCCAGAGTTCAAGCTCCACGACCCACCAAAAAAAAAAAAAGAGAGAGAGAAATTTCTTTCATTAAGAAGTTTTGATTTCCTTACCAATTCAATTACTTTTGTATTATTATTATTGAAGCAAAGAAAAGGAAACCAGGAAGATTTATGCTACTTTTTCATTATGCATACCTGGTCACATGCGTGACTAAATACCAATTTAAAAACCCAAAATCAAAGATGTTCTAAGTTTTTTTGTGAACAAATCTGAAGTATTCAGCATTATCACAAATATTTGAAACGACTATAACCTACTCTTATACTATTGCTTATGTATAAAAAGTTCTTTTTTATAATATTGATTTTTTAAAAAGTTGCTAAGAAACTTCTTTGCTCTTTTATGAGAGAAAATGTCTGGGCTTTTCCATAACAATTTATTAGTCTGCTGAAGTTATACCTGGACTCTGAAATTAAGATTTTAAAAATTGTGTTGCAAAATATTTGAATGTTTCCCATATATCATAACTGTAATTGCTTTAGGATATATATATATATATATATATATATATATATATATATCAGTGAATCAGGAGCTCAAGAATGAGATTAATAGGATTAATAGAGCTTGGGCTAATTTAAAACAAATTGTAGAGACTCAGCATATCATCTATCATGCTATCCTTTAAAACATTTATAAATTTTAATAAAATATGCAAATATTTTTATTTAAATGATATACCCTTATTGGGGCTATTGTACTATTAATTTATGATCTCATGTACAAGTTAATCAAAATGAACAAATGTCTTTCTTTAATAAATTGCAAGCAAGTCTTGAACTAGTTAGCTGGAAAATAATAAAAGGCAATCTCAATCCTATTAGCCATATAAAATAAAATAAAACACCCAGTAATAAGCATAACTAAGTAGGTAAAAATGTCAAAAATGGAAAGCATATAACATGTATGAAATAAATTGGAGAGGGGACACAATGGTGCAAACACTTCTTATGTTGATGAATTATCAGAATCAATATTGGTTAATGAAAATTTCTTTTTTATCTAGTTCTGTAATTTTACACACACACACACACACACACACACACACACACACACACACACACACACAGAGCAATCTTGACCAAAAATATCAAAGTGAAGGCGTGACTCTAACCCCAAAGAGGTTACAAATTAAAGAGGTTTCAAATTAAAACAGCGTGGTTTTAACATAAATGTATTCATAGACCAGTAAAGCCAAATTGGGAGCCAATAGTGAACCCACAACGTGGAACCGGCTGATCTTCCACAAAGTTTCTTGTAACACTCAATGGAGGAAGAAAAATTAAATTGATGCTGCAAAATTGGAAATCTACACTCAGAAGAATCCACGCAATGTATGTCCTTTACTTATTTATTACAAAGGCCATCTCCAAATGGATTAAATTACTGAATGTCAGAACATACTAAAAGAATGTGCAGAATCAATGCTGTAGAACATTAAAGTGAGCAAGGAATTTTTTGAGAGACTCAAAGGTATTTGGCAAAAAGGAAAAATCCAAAAATTGGATTGCATTCATCTAAAAACGAATTGGATAGTATAATAATTAACTGAAAGAATAAGAAAATAATATACAGGATAGGAGAAATTTTGGCAAATCCTCTATCTGACAAGAGGAAATATCCAGTATGTATGGGGACCAGGCAACCAACTGAAATAGACATGGATCAAAGGATATCCTGCCTTCAACATGTTCAAATGCTATAATTACACAAAAGAAGTTATTCAAAGGTTTAAGACTGGAATGCTAGAGTGGATTCATTTACTCCCTATTCACAGTCACTAAGAAAGAAGTTGATGAAGGAAGTCCCAGCATCTTGAGCGACCTCTATGGTTGCTCTCTGCAGGTCTGCGTGCCTGCAGTGCCAACTAATACCATTGAGCTAGGATTGTTAAATGCCACTGGGCAGTAGGACATAGGTCAAGAGTTGGCATTTACTAACAAAGGATAAGGAAGATGCATTTTTCATAAGGAATAGCAAAGTCAAAGAAATAATCAGAATAATGGCTTCTGGAGAATTATGGGATTGGTTAGTTGTGTATGGTGCAACTAGAAAAGAAATAGCTAGCAGTTTAGTGAATCCTTAGTTTACGTAAGTGGAAGGACTCAAGTCAAATAAATAGAATTCACTTTCCTTAAGTTAATTCCCAGATAGGAGAAAGTTTATGGAGCAAATTTGAGGCTAGGTAGGTCACTCAGAGGAAGGACCTTGACAATGCAGCCTACATTTTAAAATGTAAATATTTCTCTTAGTTTTCCCCAGAGTCTGATAGAGTTTTACTAAGGTGACTGTTCATTTGGAACAGAAAATGACCAGTCATTCCTTGAATTGCTGGATATGGGCTCAAACAGTATACCAGAAGATGCATCATATCCTTATAACCCAATAATCAGGTCATGGGCTTAATGCACTCAGGGAAATCACTTCTTCAATGGAGTTTTATTTATGGTATTTTTTATATTAGGTCCAGCTTGTCCCTAAACTTGTGATTACTTTCCTTATTTCAAATTGCATAAAATGAAGATACTTGTGTGTAGGTGTGCGTGTGTATTTGTGTGTCTGTGTGTATTCGGACAATTGCCTAAGGAATCACATCTATTATGGAGGAACATGTCAAAGGAAACTAGGAAAACTGATTTTTCTAGAAAAATCTTAATCCAAAATAAATATGACACTATATATTTATATATATGTGTATATATATATATGTGTGTGTGTGTGTGTGTGTGTGTGTGTGTCTCACATACATGATGGGTAAAAAGCAATCTCTCTTTTTACTGTTGTTTTTAATGATTCTGTCGTCTTTTCTTTATATATTCAAGTGTATATCTTTGGGAGGGTGGTGTAGGAGTTCAGAACTCAAAAGAAAAAGGGAATACAAGTTCAGCATTGAAGCTCACTGGACAGAGATAGAATGAACTATACAATTCCTATGTGGAGACAGGAAGGGGAGACTGAGAGTGAGGAAACTGAGACATGGTACAAAGAGAAATGTATTCATAACCTGAGTCATGTAATTGTAACTCTGCTGCACATTACCTTTATAATAACAATAAAAGAGACTCATTTTAAGAGAAAGCCTAAAAACACATAGAGAATAACACAATGCCGATTATACCTCAGTAATGAAATAAAATGATATACATAAACAATAGTAAAAATTAGGGATGTGAAAAAATTGAAAAATTAAGGTAAATGAGTTATCAACGCCTGGTTGTCACAGAGAATGACAAGAAGACAATAATTGAGAAGCAATTCTAGTTTTCGATGATAAATTCCTAAGTAAGAGAATGTAATCATTCCTTTGGGTCATATAAAATTTGCCATAAAGGTATAGACAAAAAAAATACTTATCCTTTCATTCTCAGAAGGTTAAGGTCAGCATGTCACCATTTCTATGCTCTTTCTGAATGTACTGTAGGAGAATTTATTATCTTTCTTTTTCCAGCTGGTAAGGTGCCCATATACTCTGAATAAAATGTCACTTGTTCCTTTTTTACAAGCAGGAAAGGTAGTTTGATTTTTATCGTATCCATTTATCTTGAATTTGTCTTCAGCGTCTCCCTTCCAATTTACTGAACCCTTATCATTAAATTGATCTCACTTGGATAATTCCACATAATCTTCTCATCAAAAACTCAACTGGTTAGCAACCTGAAATTTATCTTCAACCATCATTCCTCTTAGCCATATAACATAAGATATTCACAGTGTGGGAGGATTAGAATGCAGACCTCTCTGTGTTACTGTAATTATGCCTATCACGAAGGATATAAGAGAAGCCATCAAGATGTGGAGTTACTTTACACATTTTTGTTAATTGATTGGACTATATTTGTACTGTTATTTTTAGTATATTTTGACCTGTGTTCCCATTCATACTAACGTATCTAATAATGTTTTGCACCATCTTAACAGATACTACACACTTTCTATAAAAACTTCAATGCAATATTACCTTAGTAGTATTAAGAATAATTTTAGAAGACACTCAACAATGTCCACTAAGTGTTGAATAAAACATACTCTTGTATCCTTATTTCTGCCTTTTGTTATTTCCCTCCCCCTCCAATGCTGTACTATGTTGCAATCGAACTTTACAACTTGGCGGGTTGGGGGGGAAGGATTGGGGAAGTAGGGAGGGAGAGAAGGGATGGTAGGGGGTAACAATGCTTGATAGGAAATGTACTCATTACCTTACTCATGTAACTGTAACCCCTCTGTACAGTGTCTTTGCAATAAATATATATATTAAAAACATATTCTTCCACTATAATAACAATATTCATCCCCATGTGATGTACTATGTACTCTGATTTACTCTTACAGAATTCTTCCATCCACCAAAATAAAAGGGAGAAATTCCACATGTGATAGAACATACATAAAATCTTTCATTGCTTTCTTTTCATAAATCAGATATTGATACTACAATTTAGGTTTTGCTAGCATGTCAATATTATTGAGAAGCTTTTGATGTGGTTTAAAGTCTGTGAGCACCATAAGTAAACCTTTAAAGTTTTGTTTCTCTAGTTAACAACTATATATACAAAAATGAGTGGTTTTTGGAAATAATTGTTTTTCAAGGTCAAAAAGACAAAATTAAGTGAAATTATTATTATTGTAGGCTAGAAATAGTGTGTTATTAAAAATCCTTGCCCAATATCTTTCCATTTTACTTTTAATAGTAAGTGTAAGAGAAAAGCACACCTATTCCCAGCCTCCAAAGCATCTAACTTTCAAATGTAAATTGGCACTGTTGATTCTATGGGAAAAGGAAGAATATTATTGTTTGTTATGAACATGAGTTCATACTCCAACTGCTCGTATATATATATATATATATATATTATATATGCATGATTGAATCATATTGTGTAGAAAACATGCTGTAGCCCGTGAATATCAAATGAAGTACTATGTCAGGAAATTGCAATCTCCTTGAAAAACACTGGGTAAATGGTTCTGAGACATGGGTTTTATAATAAGGTCTTAGAGGAAGTCAAATATTTAAAGAAATTATATATAATATATTGTTATATATAATCTTTTTGTGTGTTTCTTGGCTATAGTTTCTTAAAATGTGACTGGTGACTGATCTAACTCTGGTTACTAAACAACTCCATATTACATTCAGACTGCTGGGTGTTTTATATATATTTCCCAAGTAGTCATGCCTTGTGCACATAGACAGATAGGTAGATACATAGGTAGGTAGGTAGTTAGACAGACAGACAGACAGACAGACAGACAGACAGACAGACAGACAGACAGACAGACAGATAGATAGATAGATAGATAGATAGATAGATAGATAGATAGATAGATAGATAGATAGATAGATAGATAGATAGATAGATTGGGTTTATATAAAGGCTAAGCCACAGATTGTTAATCAAATTGTTTCTTAAGTGGGACCTCCTTCCTATTAAATAATATAGCACAGATACATGAACAGTTTTTAACTAAGAGTTACAGTAGAATTAAATTATATTGGGTCATATGTCTCCTCACACCTATCCAGAACCTACATCATGTAGAATCACTGGATAATTGCATGGTTCATTGCTATTAACACTCTGATGTTTATTGTTTGTCATACTATCAGATCTATAGGATGGATATTGCTTCCAAGAAAATTTGCCAGTATGGTAAAGAGAACCATGAACAAAATAATGGCTGTACTTAGCTAGCTGCCCATAAACACAGGGATCTGGGAAAGTGCTTTACTTCCCCCCACATCCCACCCCTGATTATATGAGAAAGGATTTGGAGAGAATTTAAAAGCCAACAGGAGATTAATCTGCATACCATAGATAAATCAATGTGTCATTTTTTCTCTTGCCTATTATTAATAAATGACATTTGAAAGAGTTGGTGAGGAATATTATTTTCTTGTTTGATCTCCTTACAGAATTATCATAACATTTCTGCCTGGGGATTGAAGTCTATTTAGGAATATCACTTCCTTTTGCCATGACACTTATCACTTTATTTGATGTATTTGACCTTCCTATCACCCACATAGCTCAGGTCCATTGCTTTATCAGGTGTAGTATTAACTTAGAGATCTGTTAATAATGAGAACTATATTGATTAGTTAGCCGTATACCTGAACAAATGTCAGAACAGAGAATTTGTTTATTCTGTCTAATATTGATGCTAAATTTATTTCTATATGGAGTTTTGTCACTATTCTTACTAAGTATTTTATAGAAAACACATGTTTTCAAGACCACTGGTACTATGTCTTCTGTATTTATATGAGCCTCTATGAATATACATGAAATTCGAAATTGTCCAGGTCTCCTTAATAAAGCAAAATGGTGGAAAAAATCTGTCTAGTAGAAAATCGATTTAGTCATATATTTGTACTTTTCCTACATTACTATTCATTGTTCCTTATCCTAGAAGTGCTTCAAAGTAGTATTCTACTCATGTATATGTCTTCCATAGTCATAGCAGGATAAAACCACATCATCTGCTTCAGGTATTTTGTGTGACAAGTTAATTTTTTACATGCATGGTGAAAGGTAGAGAATATCCATGGAATGGCTTCCCATTGCTTATTAATATACTTTTCTATTTGTGAATATATGCATTGGTCCAAAAATACATCCTAGATGAAGGCATGAATTAATGGTTTGTTGTTGTCAATGCTCTATTCTATTTTCCCAGGCTGCTTCTCTTGTGAGTAAGTGACTTCTAGAGCACATTAAGGATGAATCCCAGGTAATAGCTATTTGTTGCCACTGGGATCCATCACTAATGTTCTGATGTAACCATTTGCTGGGAACACACTGCCCATATCCTTGGAGAGTTTCACTCTTCTAGATTTTTAGAATTTTCTTTTCCTGTTAGCATTAAGTAACTTCTTTATATTAGCCATTTCCATTCTGTATAAGGGAAATTCACTATGTTTATGACAATGAATGCATGTCTTAAAACGTGCCCAATCATTTCCTGAGTACAGTAAATACCATAGAAATCTAACATACCAATAACATATATACTGGAAATTCTATCTAAACTTGGAGGTAAATAGTATTTAACTTTTGGACTTCTTTTGTATTTATGGTTGGATATTTCCTAAAGCTACTATATTTTGTCCTCCCAAGAAACAGAGTTATTTCCATATGTATCTACCCTTTATCCTTTCCCAGAACATTATCCATCTGCTGAACTTGAAAATTCTTTGCCCATAGTTGAAAGTGTTTGTTGTTGTTGGTCATGGGGCCTGAACTCTGGGCTTGGGTGCTGTCCCTCAGCTCTTCAGCTCAAGGCTAGCACTCTGCAACTTGAGCCACAGAGACACTTCTGGATTTTTCTTTCTGCTTATGTGGTGCTGAGGAATCGAACCCTGGGCCTCATGCATGCAAGGCACCACTGAGCCACCTTCCCAGCCCAGTCTAAAGGTTTTAATCATGCAAATAATCTAAACTAAAAACTTATTTTCTCCTCTTCCTCCTGTAACTCTCCTTATCCTCTTCTTACCCCTGGTTTTTGTTATAATACTTGATTTTGAACTCAACATCTCACACTAGCTAGGTAAGGGCTCCACCATGGAGCCTGGTCCAAAGCCAGTTTTTCAGATAGGGTCTTGTATATTTGCTGAGGCCAGCATTAGGCTGGAATTCTCTTACCTTGGCTTCCTAAGTATCTGGAATTGCAGACATGAGCAATCATGTCTGGCCTTCTAGCTTTCCTTCCATTTCTAATAAAGAGTCTTTTTCTCTGTCTAGCAAATGCACTTTCTTATATCTACTTCCATCAAGTGTACCAGCATGTAGTCAGAGTACTGCTGATTTCAAAAGTAAAATCTGGTTTTCGGTCTGAGTTTCACCATCTGTGAACTAGGGAGCTGTTTGTACCTTGAGTGGAAAGGATTATGAAATTTAGATAAAACAACAGTGATAGTTCAGAGGTCCTCTGAGGACCATCTGGTTGCCTCTATGGGTGATCTGCCGATCCCTTTCTGCGCACAGAACATTACTCCTGAAATTCTGTCTTTTGTAAACTCTTGAATGTGCAATTTCCTTGTGAGCGAACTTTGATATGCTGTTTCTTGGCTATGGATGCAGCTTCCTCTCAGCCAAGATCAGATTGAAAATATTTTCTTACTGGCTGTCTGATAATCTAACAAATGTAGGCAATTTGGGGCAAAATGAACACAAAGTTAGCATTTCTCTTTGAAATGGCAGATTCCAAGTCTAAAGTATTTGAAGCTACGTCTTTACTCAATTCAAGTTTGCATATAATCTAAATACAGATACGTTTTTAGGCAATTTGAAGCCTGGTATGGTATAGCTCACCCTTGTAATCCAAGCTATCAACTAAAATGAGATCAGAAAAATGGTTATTCCATCCAAGTCAGGCAAAAGAGCTTAAAAGACTAAATCTTATCTCAACACAAAAAGTTGAAAATGGTAGCATACGCAAAGTCTAAACTAAAAAGTAAGCTCCTATGAAAGACAATAATAATAATAATAAAATAACCAGTGAAAAAAGAGCTGCATGAGCTCAAGGGATTGAATATATATAATAATATATATAATATATATAATAAACCCCAATGTGTTAAATAAATAATTAATATCTATTACTTGATTTATTGGGTCACCTGTTCAAGATGGGGCTGCTTGTGCTATAACTAATGAGGTTATTTAATTTGTTTCTGTCCTACTTATTCCCATCTGTTTTTTCACTGATTTTGTGTTAATATTCTATAATATATTAGGATTTCTCATTGACAAAAGTAGCCAACTAAACCACTTTGATTCTCAGCTTCTTTTTTTGGTGTTTGCAGGAGGGAGGGGGTGGAAGAAGTGGAAGGGCTCTTCCCTTTCTCATCGTTTTTAATTTTATAGGATATACATTGGATTCTTGACCTCATTCTTCCTTTTTCTCTTCTTTTGTCCACCCTTTTCACTGTGACCCCACCCTAGACCTTTCTACTATCATCTTCTTGGTGTTATACTATGTATAAAAGAATGGAAAATAATATGTTAAGTGAAGTAAGTCAGGCCCAAACATATAAATAATGTTTGTTTAATTTATAGGTGGAAACTAGATTAAACTTTTATATTTATAAGTATGTCAGGTGCTATGCAAGGGTATAAAACACATTAACTGAAATATGATAGATTCAAGGGTGAACTCAAATAGTGTAATTGCTTAGACAAAGTCAAAAGGCAACAAAATAAGCACCAGGAAACAAATAGTTGCAAGAGGTGGGGAGGGGTGGGGGGCGGGGGGGGGAAGTGGTAGACAAATGAATAGGAGAACAGAGAAGGTGAGGAGGGGCAGAGGAAGAAAGCAGTCAAGAATTCAATGTATATTCTACAACATGAATAAAAGTAAGGGATGGGTGGGTCTGGAGAAGTGAGTGAGAATGTTATAAGATTTACTGTATTCAAAAACTGCTTTCTCAAAAGGTAACTGCTTTGTAAAACTACTTACAGATAATTTAAGAAAGCCAACTGGAAAAACACCTCTTTTGAAAAAAAAAATCAAACAAAAACCCTTGTGTAAATAGAAAATATAAAAATAACTTAAATCCATGATGATTAAATCCAGAAACTGTTCTTAAGAAACCATGCATTTTCATTAAAACAAATAGTGTGGTGTATGTAATTCTTAATCCTTAATCCTAGTGTCATCTGTACATTTCATATTTGGTTATTTGACATCGGTTGGTGGTTAAATGGAGATAAGACTCACATGGATCTTACTGCCTGGGCTGGCTTTGATCTGCGATCCTCAGATCTAAGCTTCCTAAGTATCTAAGACTACAGGCCTAAGTCACCAGTGCCCAGATTAGAATAGATTTTTATCACTTCAATAATTCTAATCATGGTATTGACTTAATTTTGTGATTACTATTTTGGCTGGAGGTTGAGGGGAAAGCAGTAAGGAGGCAACCATGTAAAACACTACACCCCGTTGATGTTCAATATTTGATAGAATTCTTGGACTTAAATACTCCCCTTCTCACAATTGCTAAGCCATGGCTCCTTCTTTCTGAACAGTTAGAACAGTTGAAGCAGTAATAAAGATATATCGAGCAGCATAAAACTGAAGGTGAGTTGTCAGCTGAAGAGCACATGCCAACTGCTGTCTCCTGTATACTCAGGATTTAAGCTAGGTTCTGTCCACAGAAAAACAGTCTTCAAAAAGAAATATAGTACTACGGCAGACAGTGCAAGCTAAAATATTCATGCTATATATTTATTACTGGAGCAAAAACAAAACTCTCCAGCCTTTTCTTTTTTCCTTTTTGTCTTGTTCTTCTTGCCTTGCTCACCAGTCTTCTCTCCCACCCTCCTTCCTTCCTTTATTCCAACATAGAAATATCACTTATTTAAATTTTTAATCATTTAAAAAAGATTTTTTGTTTTGTAGCCTTTCATTTATTGTTAGATTTATACCTAAGTACACTCATGGGTTAGATACACACAATGATGGTAGTATAGTAAGTTTTGAAGGATTCCTTTGCATTTAAGAAATATGGTGTGTGTGTGTGGGGAGGGTATATCAATCCTGGGGTTTCAACTTAGGGCCTTGGAAATACCAATGAACTTTTGTGACACAGCCTAGCACTCTACTGCTTGAGCCATAGCTTCACTTCCAGTTACTTTTTGGATTCTTTTGAGATTTTAAGATATTATTTAAAAACTTTATGATTTAAATTCTTTTGTACTTATGCATTTGTATGCTAAGAATTGATATTCTTTAATTCTTTTAAATTATGCATGTTACAAAGCAGTTATCCAATAATATTTCTCTTTTCCAAGGTTTGAAATAATATATAAATAAACTTTTGAGTTCTCTCTCAAAAGTTTATTTTGCCAAACTCTTCTTTTCTGTTCATGCAAGCATGTTTTCATTATATCAATAAGCAAATCTTATAAATATTAAGAAAAAAGAAGATAATATGTCTATTACATCCCAAATTTGGTTCCACTAATACATTATACTCCATTAATTATTTCTGTTTTTTTAAATTTTTTTCTATTGTGAAAATACCGTACAGAGGGGTTACAATTACATGGGCAAGATAATGAGTACACTGCTTATCAAGCATTGTTGCCTCCTCCTTTTTTTCCCCTTCCCATCTTCCCCTTTCTCCCTTTCCACTCTCCTCCCCTGCCAAAATTGTAAAGTTCGTTTTTCAACATAACGTCTTGTTCATTGCATTGTTGCAATGGGCATACCTGTATCCCTATTTAAACAATTTGTTTTTTTTCTGGTTTTATAACAATTATCTTATTTAAATTGTATGCATATAAACATTTCCTTGGTCTATAACATATTTTAAAAATATTTAAAGTATTTAAATTATACTTTCTTTTTTATTGTGAAAATACTGTACAGAGGGGTTACAATTACATGGGTAAGATAATGAGTACATTTCTTGCTAAGAATCAGTTTTAGATTTACATATGTGAGCAGTTGTACTCACAGATATTTGGGGATTTTATTTATTTTTATTTATCTAATATTTATTTATTATTTTCTTATATTAGCATATATTAATTGTACAGGGGGATTTTTTCTACCATTGTATTTTAAAGTGCATATATGACAATATGTGTGTACATACAGTATATCTATCTTTATCTATATCTATATATATATTGTCCATTCTTCTTCATTTTTTTACTCACCCCCAATTTCTTCCCCAAATAGAAAAAAGAAAACATACACTCTATACATTCCCTTTCTCTTTCACATTCATCTGTGAATCTAGACTTAAAAAGTGTTTGTTAGAGTAAATTAGACTCAGCCAGAAAACTGTTCAGACATCCAGGTAAGAAGAGCAAAGGAAAGGTTTATTGCCAGTAAAGGGGCAGGCAAGACCCCATCTCACCAGGTGAGAGGAAGTGAGCAGAAGTGCTAGCTGTTGTCTCTTTTATAACCTCCAGAATTTGGTATTTGGGGGAATCTCATTGCCTTTTATGGTCATAGCTACCCCAACCAGGTGCTCTCTCTCAGGGAAAGGCAGGGCAAGGGCTGATCTTTTGCTACCTTTACTATATGCGCTTAGTGTTGTCTAGGGAAAGAGCATGTTAAGCATTGAGGGAGGAGGCTTCTGAGCCAACAGTATTCATATACAGTGATACTTATATATACATATCTAGTTGAGCATACTTACATCTACAAATGTGGTTTCTTTTCTTAAAACCACTGTTACCAGGAGAGAGTGACATCTGACTTAGAGAGGATCAAAAGGATTGTTAGTAGAAGAAACAAGAAAAATGTCAAAACATTCATTTATTTACTGTGGTTCTGTATTATATAAAATGATTTTGAGATGTTTAGTCAAAGTGCTTTTCCATCATATACCATCACTCTACAACCTGACAATAAATTTTCACTTGCTTATAGTATACTTAAAATGCCAATTTCATACAGAAGTCTCTTGTGATAGTAGTCCTGAATAAAGCTTAATTTTTACCAACACAGCTTTTGTATACTTCTGGTTTTCCTTTGACAAGAAGAGATTTGATAGAATTGTAACTTAAACTGATCTTTACAATTTTTTAAACATCACCTTTATGAAGGATTTGTTATAAACATTTTCTGACAACTGAGAAAATTCTACCATCAAATTAAAATGAATGATAAGTCATCTAAAAATTTAGCTTCACTAAAGTATTATTGAAATCATTTATAAAATATACAATAAATCAATGCTAAAAAATTAAAAATTCTCAACCCATCTCAGCCTATACTTTCAATTTAAAAATAAAAAGAGTAAAATGGAGTCTATATTGATATTAAAAAATTTATTCATAGGGCTGGGAAGGTGGCTCAGTGGTAGAGCACTTGCCTTGCATGCCTGAGGCCCTGGGTTTGATTCCTCAGCACCACGTAAGCAAAAAGAAAAAAGCCGGAAGTGGTGGTGCTGTGGCTCAAGTGGTAGAGTGCTAGTCTTGAGCTGAAGAGCTGAAGGACAGCACCCAGGCCCAGAGTTCAGGCCCCATGACTGGAACAAAAAAAAAAATTATTCATTAGTATTTACAATTATTCAACAAACTCTAGATATACATTCTTTGACAGATAAACTTAACATAGAAGTATATATCTACATTTAAAGAATTTGTTGTTTGTATTGAATTTGAGCAATGTGATTATTATTTCCTTATAATCTCAAGGCACGTGGATTCTTTCATTTGACTAATAACGTATCTTTTGGACAAATATTGAATTTCACCATAAAGTCAGTTAAGGGAAACTCAAACTTCATCTTGTAACCTTACCAAAAATTGCTTCTAAATAATTTCCTGCATGGAATTGACCAAATGAAAAAAGAGTTCAAATCATTATTATTTTTATTTTATTTATTTATTCATTTATTGTTCCAGTCGTGGGGCCTGAACTTTGGGCCTGGGCACTGTCCCTCAGTTCCTCAGCTCAAGGCTAGGGCTCTACCACATAAGCCACAGAGCCACTTCTGGCTTTTTTCTTTTTGCTTATGTGGTGCTGAGGAATTGAACCCAGGGTCTCAGGCATGCAAGGCAAGCACTCTACCACTGAGCCACCTTCCCAGCCCCTCATTATTATTTTTAATAAAAAGAAAACATTTTAGTAACAATAAAGAAATATATATTCTGAATGTACTATATATTTTTGCATTGAAATGTATTTTCAGGAAAGTGTGGAGGACTAGGGAAATAATTTTAAGAAATAGAGAAAAGCCAGGCACTAGTGGCTCAGGCCTGTAATCCTAGCTACTCAGGAGGCTGAGATCTGAGGATCACGGTCCAAAGCCAGCCTAGGCAGGAAACTCTGTGAGACTCTTACCTCCAATAAACCACTAGAAAACCGGAGGTGGTGCTTGTCTTGAGCAAAAGAGTGCAAGGACAGTGCCCAGGAAGAGAGTTCAAGCCCCACAACTGACCAAAAAAAAAAGAAAAGAAAAAGAAGAATTAGAGAAAACAATGCATATAGTATTCCATTCATTTTTTCTATTTTACTTTAATAGTTTTATTATATCTTTTTACATACAATGGTTTTATTTGTAAATTCTAAGGATATGTCATATTTTTGTTTATCTTCCGTATCTTGCAAAAAGCCAGATATACAAAAAGTGTTCAACTATGAAGGATACAGACATTATAGTTTTGCCTTACCTTGTGTATCATTTTTGGTTCATAAATTCAATTGACTATAACCATTTTATTTTTCATAAATATTGAAATAAATAATTTAAACTCATTGGAAAGTAAAATACTTATATTGCTAAGATTTTTTTAAATATATTCACTGAAATACAGAGACCTATAAGAAAGCAAATTGCAGAATGAATAATTTCATATATTCAGATTAAACCTCATCCAAATAATTGAGAAAGGTACCAAATAAAAATATGCACCATCTATTATATAGGAAAAAGATAATGACTTATTAAGAGTACATTGTTATTGTTCTAAAAATATAAAAAAATCATCTCTTAAATTTTCATGTTTTATTTAACAATATTCATACTTGATAGGCTCAGGAATACCCCAAATAATAATTATATGAATAAAAATAAACAGAAATTGTGAATAATCAGCAAAATGTAATCATAAGGGAAGATTAGTCCTCGAAGAAAAATCTGGTTATATATAGTGTGGGTTTTCCTTTTAAATTCATTGAAGATGAATATGAAGTATTTATATTTACACATAATAGAAGAGTATAGGAAAAGTTGAATTGTATTTTTCAAATACCTTTTGTTTATTGGGAATATATTGAAGCAAGCTTACTGACAAGGATGACATATCTCTCTTGAATTTTGATATGAAAGAGAATATGTCATCATTTCCCTACCACACAGGAAATGACGACAAGGACAATTATTTAAATATTTTAAATAAATTTCTGAATTGATACATGTCAGTGGTAAATTCATTGTCCAAAATTGTATAAATCTGTTACTTCAAAGTCAAGTTATCATGAATTTTCATGTATAGAATCAGATTGGTGAAGAAGGGAAAAACCTCTCAAGTAACTTCATATATATCATGATTGCTAGAGTTCACACATTCAGAACTCTGACAATTTGTTTCTCTCACTTAGCCAATGACATGTTGTAGGCCAATTCTATAATTCAGGTCCCAGTTCTTTAATAGGACAGAAAGAAATCTTTTTTGGGGTCTCATAAACTAAAGACTTCATTAGGAATATAGGTATGGACAATTACCATTGAATTATTCAACTCTAAATTTGGATTATGACATTCTTTTTATTCAGCACCAGAAAAATTGTGACAAGTACAGTTTGAATATGAGGTTTAATCTGAATATATGAAATTATTAATGCCATTAATATTTAAATGAACATTAAATTTCCACATTTATGATGATAGAATGAGGAAGCAACTGATTATACATGGAATTTGATATTTATCAATCAGTAAAGGAATGACACACAAAATTTTTTGAGGAAGTGAAAACACCTATGACTGGTAAAGGACAGAGGTTCTAGTGTGGGCATGATGTAATTATACTAGCTATGTTCTCTGGTTATTCACCTGGTCCCTTTTCCAATCCTATCTCTTCATTACTCTATGAAGTTTTTCACAGAAGGCTGAGAAGGTGGCTCAGTGGTAGAGTGCTTGCCTAGCATGCATGAAGCCCTGGGTTCAATTCCTCAGCACCACATACACAGAAAAAAGCCAGAAATGGTGCTGTGGCTCAAGTTGTAGAGAGCTAGCCTTTGGCAAAAGAAACTCAGGCCCTAAGTTCAAGCCCCAGAACTGCCCCCACCCCCCAAAAAATTAAGTTTGTCACAGAAGTACAAGCAGAGGCAATTTCCTCCCACGATACACAGGTCAGAATATATTTAGAATTTCTCGTTCAAGCAGTGAATAATACCAGAAAACAACTGTAATTAATGTAATTTACCCTCTCCTAGGATGGATATTTTCTGGAATATCCTTGGTATAAACAACAAGCAGTATAGAATCTCATATTTATTTGCATGTCTTAGCATGAATGCTTTGTCTTTAATCTATCCTGTACTGTATGTGCCTTCCAGCACATTGCTTTCTTTAAGGGAGATATGAATACCATAGGTCATGGTTGTCTTAGATATCTTGGGAAAATACACAATGTATATGCTATCTTATAGTGCACAATTGCATTTTTAGAAAATATTCTTACATTTTAGTGTACTCAATGGGGAGTCTCTAGATTACAAAAATAAAAATACTTGTGTATCATATAATGCTACTCATTAGGGTTCCACCCACCCACAACTTTGTATGTTCCTCCCCCACAGGATATTTTCACTGTATTTGATGTCGGTATAATTTGGGGAGGGGAAGGGAAAAAACAAAATGTTTAAATAAGGTTACAGGTTGGCCCATTGTAACAAGGAGATGTACAAGACACTATGTTGAAAATGAACTTTACAATTTAGGCAGAGGAGGAGGGGAGTATAGTTGTGGAAGTGGGAGGGATGGGATGGTAGGGGAAAAATAAGGGAGGAGGTAACAATGCTTGATAAGAAATGTACTCATTATCTTGTTTATGTGACTGTAACCTCTCTCTACAGTATTTTCACAATAAAAATATTTAAAAACATAAAAAAGAATAAATTAAGACTCTGGGTTGTAAAGGTTTTATTTTGAAAAGAAACTGATTCATTAATGTCACAATCAAATTTGATTGTGGGTTTATAAAATCACTTTGTTTTCATACTGCCTGAATTGAGGGACATAAAATATAACAGAAGGGAGGAAAACAATTATATATACTGGCATTCTGAGTGCCTTAACTACATTCTTATTTTTTGTAATGTATATGGTTTGCCATAGGCACCAGTAAAGACAAAAAGTTCAACAAGCCTGATTTAGTTGGAAGTGATTCTAGTAAGAACCAGATACAATAGGGAAGAAATATTACAGGACAAGAAAGAGATCAACAAGTGAATAGTCACAGATGCAAGTCCATACCAAAGTCTCACAGAGGGGAAACTAGGTTCAGTTCAGGCCAGAAAGGAGGGTTCAAAGTCTGTGCTACACACTTCAGTGCTAATTGATTAGCCAATGAGCCTTTGCATATACATATATATTTGTATATACAGTGTGTGTGTGTGTATATATATATATATATATATGTGTATAAACTGGCCCTGAAATGGCTCCTAAAATGCCTCCAAGGCTTTCTTTGCATAAACACCAGAGAGAAATCCATTAGAAAATATTCCAGTAAAAGTCTGACCAGACAGCATCTGACTAGAAACTTCAAGATAACGCAGAAAGAGCAAAAATGGCACATATTAAGATTTGGAGGGGCTGGGGGTTTATCCCAGTGGAAGGGTGTCTGCCTGGTGTGCGCAAGGCCCTGGGTTCCGTCCTCAGCCCTGGGAAAAAAAAAGAAAAAAACAACAACAACAAGATTTGTATTTCATTTTAGTTATTATTAATAAGGTTTTTTTTATTGTGAAAATACTGTATAGAGGGGTTACAATTATGTGAGCAAGGAAATGACTACATTTCTTATCAAGCATTGTTACCTCCTCCTTTGTTTCCCCTTAGCATCCTTGCCCGCCAATCTCCCCCCCCCCACACCATAACATCTTGTACATCTAATTGTTGCAATGGGTCCACCTGTATCATTATTTAAACAATTTGTTTTTTCCCTTCCCCTCCACAAATTATACCAACATCAAATACAGTTTCTTTACCCTAGAGAATAATTTTGGGAACCATATTTGAGAGACCCTGTATGTGTAGAATAACATTTTCCTTCATTCTGAATTCAAGTGTAAATTTGCATCTAAGGGGAAGGACATAGATTTCTTGAATTGAAATATTTAGACTATATATTTGAATGCTATAAAATTTTCTGCATCCTAAGCATGGGTTGATTAGTTGTAATGATACTGTCCTGTCAGGAAAGAAGACATTCATATGCTCATCTGTTTAACATAAATGTATAAAGATATTTAAATAGTCATTTATAAAGCTTACTAAAATTTTTGAAAGTATTATCAAAGTCATACTCAAAAAGGAGGATTAAAGGTCAGTATTATTGTGTATTGGAAAAGGCCAGCCTAATTTGTGGATGATCAATCATGTGAGATTCGAAGATTTACATCACCTTGAAGCTGAGGAAATCACAATGAAATCCACCTCTGAGACTCCCTCTGATGAGCTGATTATGACAAGTGAGATTCAGAGGATATCATTTTAGAGAAAATTTACAATTCATGTAAGTTTCCTCTAGATTTGCTATTCATAAAATTCAAAATGAATAAGCATACTGAAATTCAAGTGGAAAAATTTCTATGGCTTATCAAATGCAGGTGCCTTATACAGAAGGAAACATTTGTTAATCAAAATGAGTACATGTTTCCAAGATTTCTTCTGGTAGGTCTTTTATTCTTGGAATCAATATCCTGGGAACAGTCTTTGTTAATACCTCAAACATTACACTGAAGCCCCCCAAAATGCATTTCAACACAATTTTGGTTAAAATATGTTGTTTACAAAATCATTTAAACAGAAAATATTGAGTTCTTTTCTCTGAATCAATCATAAAATACTATCTCTTAAACTTTGCTGGTAAGTTTATTGGTAATAGTTGTAACTTCCTAACAGCCTTTCATAATTTTATATACAACTCCACAAGTATTATACCAATTTCAAATTTATTTCCAAAGAAAATATTCAAAAGATGATATTACAGATATTTACTTAAATACATTGTATTAACAAGGACATAAAAATGATGTTCTTGAGCACAGTATTAGTAGCCACAACATCAACAATGATAGGAAGTGTCTATAAACATAATTTGGACTTTAATACGGATGAGTTGGCCCCACCAGCCGATTTAGCTTTCTCCAAAAAAAGGGTCTAGGATCATCATGTGTCCTCATGGTATGACTGAAGAAGGACCAGATAATTTGTGTGGTAGCTTTACTGATAGAGATAGATAGATAGATAGATAGATAGATAGATAGATAGATAGATAGATAGATAGATAGATAGATAGATAGATAGATAGATAGGTAGATAGATAGATAGACAGACAGACAGACACTATGTTGAAAAATGAACTTTACAATTTGGGTGGTGAGGAAGACAAAGGAGAGGGCAACAATATTTGATAAGAAATATACTAATTACTTTGTTCCTGTAACTGTAACCCCTCTGCCCCTCTGTACAGTATTTTCACAAGAAAAACTTATTTAAAAAGATAGATACAGAGAGAGAGAGAAACATACATACATACATAAATACTCTTATGCAAGAGGAAAAGGGAAAAAAATAGTTTCCAATCACCACACACAACAGATTTCAGGAAACTGAAACAGAAGGACTCACAGAGAAACTTGGGAAGACAAGCCAGGTGCAAACTCGCTTTGCCACTGGGTGAATATTGTCCCCCATGCTACCACTGCAGGCTGAATCCTGAAATGCCATCCAGAACACCAGGGAAGAACACCAGGGGAAAAGGGCTAACCTTCTGAATTCTGGGCCTTGAATGGATGATAAAACAAGAAAACCTGTAGAGAAACATGGCTTGGCCTGGGAGATAGGGAGAAGACTATTTTTTTTTCTTTTTTCTTTTTTTGTCAGTTGTGGGGCTTGAATTCTGGGCCTGGGAGCTGTCCCTGAGCTCTTCAGCTCAAAGCACTTGAGCCACAGCGCCACTTCTGGTTTTCTGGTGATTAACTGGAGTTAAGAGTCTCACGGATTTTCCTGCCCTGGCTGGTTTTGGACCGGGATCCTCAGATCTCAGCCTCCTGAGTAACTAGGATTACAGGCATGAGCCACCTGTGCCTGGCAGGAGAGGACAGTCTTACAACAGAAGCCTCACACCAATATAGACAGGAAGTGAATGGTCAGAGAGACAGGGACTAAAGGGCGATGTTGCAACCCAGAGACCTGCCCCTGAGCTCAGAGAAAATGTATGACAATAAAGCAATTGCTTCACAGCAAGAGTATAAAGATTTACTGTCTTCCTTTTTTTCATGAATTTAATAGTGGAATAATGTAAGAAGGTAACATCAGGGTATGTGTTCATAATATGTTGGAAAAGAGTCTCACACATCAAATCATTTGCCAAACTATGTTAATATTTTTAAATGATATTGACCCCCAAAATTTAGCAATAGGTATGATCCCCAAAAAGGAATTCTAAGACATTTAAGAAAAAATTTAAAAAAAACAACCAATTGTATTACCCATGTGACTAAATTCACCCTGACTTATGAAACCATCAGGTTCATACAAAATAAATATTGTCAAGATCTTTGGAATAACATAGTTAACAAAATCTATAAAGTAAATCGGAAATTTCATTGGCAAAAATAACATTAAGCTATAAAACAGAATGAGTAGAAGTTGTAAAGAGTATATCTGGATCCACTCGATTAAGATACTATAAAGCATTTATTGAAATAAAGGTTAGCTTTCTAGGAAGCTCATCTAGATGAAACAAAGAAAAATTGTATCTTACAAAATATTCATAGCAGGAAGCTGATATCACAAGCTTGTAATCCTAGGCATTCAGGAGGTTGACATCTGAAGATTGTGGTTCAAAAGCAGCCCAGTCACAAAAAGTCCATGGGACTCTTATCTCCAATTAACCACGAGAAAACACAGAAGTAGTGTGATGGCTCAGAGTGTTAGTCCTGAGCTTAAGAGTCAGGGAGAGCTCCCAGTCCCTGAGTTCAAGCCCCATGATGGAGAAAAAAGTAAATATTGAAGAATATAATGAGAAGTAACAAGATACCACATAGTTATAAAGTGATAAATTAGCATTCATCAACAAAATAAAAGGAGTCTACCCATATATGCATATATGAAGCTGTATATTTCTTTAAATAACACATTAAATAACGTATTCCAACCATTGTTGTTGAAACAATTTTATGATAGGGCTTAATTAAAATATTTCATTGTTTATCATCAATTTCAGTATAATAGGTATAGAAGCTATATATAATATTAAAGCACTAGTGTTTCTAGCATCTACCTTTCAGTGCAGGCTGTGTTTCGGATTTGGGAGAACCCCATACCATTATCCAATCTGTAGTCATTTCTTTTACTCACCCAGATGCACTGAGACAATCAACATCAATCAATCTCTCTGAATTAGAAGGATAAATATTAAAGCTGTACATTATTTTTGTACAAAAATATTAGGATAATCTAGTATCAACATTCTCTTATACACGCTCATACTCAGACCATTTTCAAAGCGAGTTAATAATTATTCATAATAGTAACACTGTTAATTTTGAAACATGCAATTTCAAGTAATTATTTTAATGTTGCTACCCTTTTAAAACTGAATGAAATGTGCATATTCATGTGCAAATATTGTTGAGGAAAATACTCTCCCCTAACGGGTTCTCTAGAAGTAAAGGCTGAGATGAAAATGTTGAATCTGTTAGGGAGGGGAGCTTATTTGGATGAAACTATCATTTTTGACCTCAAAGAGTCTTGATACGTTTTTTTGGGGGGGTCTGGTCATGGGGCTGAACTCTGGTCTGGCCGCTGTCCCTCAGCTCTTCAGCTCAATGCTAGCACTCTACCACTTGAGCCACAGCACCACTTGCGGCTTTTTTTTTTCTGCTTATGTGGTGCTCTACCACTGAGCCACCTTCCCAGCCCCTTGATACATTTTCTAAGTCCAGAGTCAGACTTACCTTAAGGCAAATGGTCAACTTACTCTTTTGTATCCTGGCCATATTCTTTTAGAGGCAAAAGAGGATGAAGGCAGGGATAGAAAAGTGTGTAGAGACTGTGGCAAGGGAGAGCTCAGGTGGAGGAGAAGAGAGTATCTTTTGCTATGAGACAGTTTCCATTATCCAAGACCAAGTAGTGTTCAACAAGAAAGGACAGAGGTAAGAGCTGAAAAGAAAAGGTGTTCTCGGTATACCCTGTCAGTTCTGACCCAAACTGGGCAAAGCTCAAAGCAACGTGGTCAGTTCCGATCCTGTGGTCTGAACTAAATGAGCAAACTTTACAGAAGGTAGTGTGATCATAATAAATCTAATGCACTGATGAATGCAACACTCTGAGAAAAGGAGCTTTTAGGATCTATTATTGACTCATAGAATACAAAAGGAATACTTGATCAGAATATTTTAGATTCCTCTGACAGTTAAAAATTTATCTAAAACATAATCTCCACTACATGAAGACAATGAAAACATTAGTACTTGAACATGGCATATTCCTGAAGAACTGATATAATGAAATTGATCATAAATAAAATGAAATATTTTATTTTATGCCTATCACGCAAGTCTTTCAATCAATGTAGTTGGAAGCTGTTATTTAATGTAAGAATTATTTAAAGTAATATAAAATTTTATATGTTGGCCAGACTTCTTTGTATATCTTTCCTTTTTATTATGAGGTAAAAAATTAAATCACCTCTTGGATGCATAACACGAGAGATAAACTTGTTAATGGCATGGAAGTTAAAAGTACCACTTTCATGTAAATTACAATATATATTGTGTATATATAGATGTCCTAATTTTTAAACTAATTTTTTAAAAGTTGTAGTGTGAAAAATGGAAAGAATGTTTTTTCTATGTAAATGTATATTTTACTTTGCCTAGAATAGTTGGCTATTTTTATTCTCTTGTTTGCATTTTTGTTTGAGCAGGTGAGTACAAGAAATTTTAAATACAAGAACTGAGCTGCAAAGGACTAGAGAGAAAAATATATTGCAAAAGGGTTCACTTCAGGTGGGAGAAGGGATATAGTTTTAAAAAAACTGCTCTAGACAGCTAACAATATATACTTTTATTATCACTGAATATTCCAGCATTGCTAATATTGGCTACTTGTATTATGTGAGACTTGTTTTATTTAATCCAGAGGGAATAAATATAATAGTGAAGGTGGTAGTTAAAACAACAGACTCTCCTTGAAAGACTCTGTGTCCTAGGACAGCAAATATGTGTAGAGACGTCTTTGTTACACTGCACCAAGTAGCACCTAACCTCTTTCCAACAGAGCTCCTTAACAAATTGGCTATAAGAGAAATACACTTACTGTTGAGCCTTTGATATGATGGGCATAAGCTTGGGCCCAGCAAGAAATGGTAATCTAGGAGCTTGACCAACATATAGGTCAATGGGCTATAGAGAAAAAAATTCTGGAATTTAGATTACAACATCCACATGGTAACCTTGACTATGAATAAAATCTTGATAAAAGATTCAACTAGTCTCAATTCTGCTACAGACACCAATAGTGAGGTCTCCTTTGTACTATTGACATATAAGAAATGGCATTGAAGAAAAGTTGATACAAACATGAGCATAAAATTAAGCCAGAAGAATTTCATTTTCAAGGTTTGCATACCAGCAATTGCATGGCAGCTGAAGTCTTAGAAGTCATGCGGACTGAAATATGGCCAGAGACTTGACTAGGAAAAAGAATCACTTCTGAGAAACAATTACTGATAAACGTGTAGAACGATTTCTGAGGGAAACAACGTTCTGAAGAATTGCTTCTCAGGAACCCAGTGTCTATATATTATTTCTCAAAATATTTTAGAAAAATGTTTTGTCCATCACTGTAGTTAAATAATGGGTGATATCTGATATGTGGGAGAGAAGTAATCCATACTTGTGAATGAAATTTCAAGGGTCTAAACAAGTAATTGGTCTGTGGATAGAAATTTTAGCTTCATGCTGGTAAGTGATAATAGTCATAATAGCCATATAAGGAAAACAGGAGTTTCATAGGACTTTTCTCTTCCTTTGCAGCTGAGCACAATTCTAAATGAATAATATTGGTTTCTGCCAAAGATTGCTCCAGCTAAATAGATAATGTAGTCCTTTGGAAATATTGGTACACAAAGAGAATCATTTCTTTTTATGAAAAATAAATCTTTCATAGAGTTAAAGCCTGTTTAACCTTTTTTTCAAAGTTGTGTATATCATCCTTGGATTAAAGTATCATGAACTATTTCACAGTATTTACACAAGTGTCATAGACTAAAGCTTAGTCACATGACATATAAGAAGTGCAATAATAGATTAAATGTAAAAGTGCCAAATATCCATTTCTCAACACAAACTGAATTCTGCACAAATGGATGTTGGATTACCCCAAGGTCAGATTGATGTAAAACAACTTGATTCATCCTTTAAAAATTGTATAAAAGAGTCTTTGTTTTACATAAGTTTAACTGTAAGCTTACATTTACTCCAAATTTGTTTCTAGGAAATAACTACATTATCAATGGGTCTAGGATGTGGTGTTTAATCATACTAGAGGCAATCCTGATTCAGGACTTATCGATTTGGTTGATGCTCATTAAAGGAGCTTTCATTAAACATTATTTAAAAGATGTGTATGATAAACTGTAAGAATGATAGCTCCTAGAGATGTACTTGTTCTAGTATATCATTGAGGACTTCATGTCTAGGATAATCTTACCAGACAAGCAGAAAAGATCAAAAAGCTATGTACATTTAACCATATAAGATAATGCTAATATAAGATAATGGGGTTCATAAGATAATGAACGCCAACATAGGAACACAAAAGGCTTTGTCTTTGTTGTTGCTAGTACTTTTACACTTAAAAATAATTTTCCAACAGATAGTTTCTGAATGAGGCTCTATTTCAAAAATTTACTGCAAATACTAAACATACATATTATTAAAAACACTACAGACTCATGTAGAACTATGTCCCAACTATTTATTGTTTAGTTGTTGGTATTTATTTACCTTTATATTATTGCCTCTGTTTCCTTTCAAGACATTTTCCATAGAACATTTCCTTTAGCATAATTCATATCTGATGTTTCTGCATAACTGCTTGCTTAATTTCCATGAAATTCACTTTTGGCCTTTTATTTAAAATTTATTTTCAGTTTCTGACTTTCCCATTTCTCCACATTCCTGGCTTCTCTGAAAACACTCAACTGACTAATCAGACCTCCAAATAAGGCAATGGAAAAATGACCATGTCACTACATAAGGATGAGGGCTTGCATTGAGTGGTTAGTTTGTGGTGTTACATGGTTGGACTCATTCCCAGGCTAATCCTTTAATTACTCTATGTTTTGTTGTTTAAATTTGGCTTTAATCTTATTAGAGCAAAGTTAAAGAATCAATTAGAATGATTTTTATATCAAATTTAAAAAAATCTCATTTATTGGCTTTGTATACCTCCTTAAATCCTGAAGTTCAAAACCTCTCAATTCTGCCTTCTAAAAAGAGTCATGTATACAACATACTAATCCTGACATATAGAGGAACTGGAGATTATTTCTGGAAAATAAATAAATAGGAGTTTCTGTATCTTTCATATAAATACAAAGATAGGTGCTTCAAAAGGCCGTGAGATATTGACTACTTTCTCTTGTTCTGAATCTCTGCTTGAAGTGCTTTCTCTCACAGATGAAAATTTACATATGCCAGCCCAACAGCATAAGTTAATTTACATTCAATCACAGTAAAAAAAACTTACTATGATGAATTTTTTCATGTAATAATAATAGCAACTCATTTCTACCACACAGTAGAAAGTATTTAGAAAGAGTGACATTGAGATCTTCATTTCATATGAACTCAGTTTCATAGATACTGTCCTTCTATCTTAAGTAAAGGGAGGCATAAAAGCTTACGAGAAATGGTGCAGAGGTGATTTTATGAATGAGTACCCACACAGATTTCCTAGGATGTGCTGGTTGTATCAGTATAGGGATTGCAGCTTTCTTCTGTTTAAAATAATGTTGCCCATGTATTCTAGGAGTAGATCAAGGCTCATTGTCTTATATAAGTGTCCAGGTCTGGTTTTTGATTTTTGGACTCTTTCAAAGACACTTGGGAACCTTTTCTCCTTTCTTTCAAAGTAGTTTACAAGGTTTCATATCCTGTATATTTTATATCAACACATATTTAAAGTGTAAATCAAGGATTTTGACTCCCTTAAGCACATTTGAAAAGGTATATTTGTCTGTAAGGGTTTCTTGCCTTTTCTTTCTATTCTCTTCTTGTGATTTTTAGTTTATTTATTTATTTTTGTTTATTCATTTCTTTATTTTTGTTTTAGTTTTGATGCAACTTCTCTTTCTGTGGCACAAACTGGCAGAAGCTTACTCATTCTTTTTTGATAAATGAAAGCTTCTATTAATGTAGTCCATGCAAATGGTTCAGAACCATTTTTCCATAGAGAAAAACAAAAAGTACAAAGTTGAGTGTGGATGTTAATATAAAAACAGACAGTGGTGGAAGTGGCGCTGTGGCTCAAGCAGTAGAGCGCTCGCCTTGAGCTGAAGAGCGCAGGGACAGCGCTCAAGCCCAGAGTTCAAGCCCCACGACCAACACCACCACCAACAACAATAACAAAATAGACAGTGGTCTAGGGTGGAAAAGTACCTACCACCTCTGCTGTGGAAAGTGCTGGACAGGTAGGTCATGTCATTGTCAGCTAATGCTCAAGAAGAGATTGACACACAAAGCCAACAACATTCCTGAAAAAAACCTGTCATGTTACTAGGCAGTACTAAATCCAAATGACCTATTTCCACCAACCACTCATCACAGCACATTGGAAGCCTCCTTTCTGACAATGCTTGACATGTAATCATCTCCTTGTTCTTACATGGATACTCAGCTTCTCACAGAAGCAAGTGAAGATATAATGCCACGTACCATGAACATGGACAAACTCTACTCCCTGTACCTATAGTCTATCTACACCATTGCATGTGATACCCTTGCTGCCTCAGATCCTGTAAGACTGGTCCACATTTTAATGGAAATAATATAATGCTCTTGGAAATTTTTGAAATATGTCTTTTGACATTTACTAAAAAAAATAATAAATTTTTCATTTCAAAAAAAATGAGAACAGTCACCAGAAAACCAATTTGCTGGTTCTTTCACCTTACTCCTTGCAAAATGTGATTTAAAGGTTGTAATTTATATATGAGTATAACCCAAAATCTACCCAACCATTAAACCAACGCCTAGAAATTCCTTTTATTTCCCTTATATCTTTCCCTCTCAATGTAAACAAAAATCATATTTGAATAGATAGTTAACTGGACATTTTGACTACAATGTGACTTATACTCATTTAAAATAGCAGTTTACTATGTTTTTCTCTATAAAGGACAGGCAACTGCATCTTTCAGACTTTATGGTCCATATGGTTTACATGGTAACTACTAAATTGTTGAAAACTGTTTCCCTAAGTATCACCAACACAATCTGTTGACAAAGCAAGGCTGAGATTATTGATTTTTCCCTCAAAGAAGAGAGTCTCCCCCACAATGTTTTGGTAGTAGGGGAAGGTAAAGTCTTAATATCTTTTGAGTAAAGAATTTGGAAGAAATGGAAAGAATTGGAAAAAATTATATTAAGTGAAGTAAACAAGGCGCAAAGAAACATAGGTCCCATGGTTTCCCTTATTTGCAATAACTAGTATATGTCTGAGACAAGCAGAAAAGGTCAGATAAGATCATGTTAAGGGAAATGAATCCCAAGATAAGGACACAAGTGATTTTTTCTTTCTTCCTATTGTTTCTAATGTATTTGTAAGGTACCACATCATTTTTGTTGTTTTGCTTTGTATGTCCCTCCCCTACGGTATAACCCCTGTTTTCACTATATTTAATGTTGGTCTAATTTGGGGAGTGGAAGAGAAAAAACAAATTGCTTAATTAGGGATACAGGTTGACCCATTGCAACAACGAGATGTACAAGACGCTATGTTGAAAAATGCACTTTACAACTTTGGCGGGGTCGGGTTGGGGGATATAGTTGTGGAGGTGGGAGGGAAGGATGGTAGGGCACAAACAAAGGAGGAGACAACAATGCTTGATAAGAAATGTACTCATTATCTTGCTCATGTGATTGTAACCCCTCTGTGCTGTATTTTAACAATAAAAATTTATTAAAAGAAAAAGAAAGGACAAAAAAAGAATTTGGGTTACGGTGATCAAGCAATGTGAAAAGTTGATTAGGATTCAAGAAAGATGATCATTCAATCCACACTGGGAGAAAAGAAGGCTCTGAATGTGCATTGACACTTTCCTTTGAATAGTTCATGTTTATTTCAGATCCTGTGATGAGAAACCAAACCATTTACATGGGCAGAAAAGTCTTGGAACACCAAAGCAATGCATGTCATTTGTATTTTCAGTGGGAACTGAGTTTCAGTTCTCAAAATTCTGCTATATTATCAAGGAACAACTGGGAGATTACACAATCCAAGGAGCCATGCCTTGTGCATTTAACAATAGACATTGAAATTTGCATTTCATAAAATGTTGAAGTCATTACATATTCTACTTTTAATTATTTCAAATCTTCTTACCTTTCAAGCAGTAAAAGCTAATATTTGATGGCATTGGTTGGAGTTCAGAAAACAATATCTTCTAAATATGATGGTTTGAGACTACTGAGCATTTTTCTGTTAGGGAATTTTAAAAAGGCTTCAATATAGGACCAGAATCAAATTCTTTCTGACCTTCCTGTGTCTCTTTCCAAGTTTTTTGAAGGTGTCTGCTCCACCTAAATTCTGATCCTCAATGAACACACTGATATTCTCTGCTTCCTTCCCTGAGTTGCTATATACTAAACTTACATAATAGAATGTAACTGAAGTCTGCCAATATACTTACTAAGATAGACTTTTGTCAAAAACATTATTTTCGATAATGAATCCATATAGGATATTTTTAAAACCAATGAACATTGTATGAATCAGAGTCTTGGGCCGTAACATTTCATGTTCTTTTGACTCACAGATCTGCCCTCCGAGTCATTCTCTATTTCTGCAATTCTCTGTTTTCATGCTCTCCTACAAAAAGGGGTTATCTAAGTCTCTAAATAATTCTGAAAAGGGGTGATGAGCCTTTTCTTTTTTCTGCAAAGGGTCATTTGGATTTTTAACATTCCTGTGCCATAAAAACGATTAGTTCAGACAAACAGCATGGGCAGTTGGTAACAAGCAAACATGTCTGTCCTATCCGTAGTGAATGATTTTGTGGTCTCGATGTTCTTCGTTACCTGAAGATGGTCCCACCTTCATACCTTTTCCATATTTGATATAATTTTGCATTTTCTTATCATTTGTTCTTGAATATTTTGTTTGTCTCTGCTTTGATCACTTACAACAAGCTATTCTTTTGATTATTAGAACATTGGGATGTTCCAAGTGTTTTTTTTTCTTCTTGCTATTGTTTTTAATGTATTTATAATCTACTATATGATTTTTTTGTTTCTTTGGTATGCTCCTCCTCCATGGTATAATCCCTATTTTCACTATTTTTGTTTTCAGTGACCTGCATCATGTATATATATTTTTTTCTAATTTGGGTAGGAGAAGGGAAAAAACAAAATGTTTAAATAGGGATACAGGTTGACCCATTGTAACAATAAGATGTACAAGACACTATGTAGAAAAGGAACTTTACAACTTTGGTAGTGGAGGGGGCAGAAGAGTTGAGGAGGTGAGAAAGGAGGGGATGTTAGGGGAAAAACAAAGAAGGCATCAATGCTCAATAGGAAATGTAGTCATGTAACTGTAACCCCTCTGAACAGTATTTTTACAATAAAAATATAAAAAAGAAAAGAAAGATGGGGCGTTCATCTTTTGAATATTGAGAGAAGGAAATTAGTTATTTTCGAGCACTATAAACACTAGAGCACTTAGAGTTGTTCAACTTTGCCTTCTTTTCACTACTCATATTGTGTTAATTTGCTTCTCTGAGAACATAGTGTTCTGATTACAAATTCACAAGTTTCCTTTTTACAAACAGGAATAGATTTTGAGCATATACCTCACTTCACATAAGTATGACAACAGTAAGGGCACAAATATAGGATACATTCCTGAGTCTGCTTTATTCTTCCAACCCTCAATAAGGTTTTTTCACACAATCCAGCACTCAAATTCAAATGCCATTGATCCCAGCTCAAACTCCATTAATCCCATTCATCTCCAATTCTGTTGTCAGCTATACCTTGGCCACAACTGATACCTAAGCTTAGATATGCTGATAGTGGATTCTGACTTGAGCAGTTGGAAAAGAATCTTATGAAATATTTTGCTGTGACTAGAGGTAGATGGTTTCTAAATGGTCCAGTGGCCTTGGCTGGATGATCTTCTTGCCTCATAGGCAAAATTACACAAAGATAGTATTGATTAATTAAGGTTGCCAGAGTATATCTTTTGTTTAACCAAGTAAATGTCTTATACCTGCCTTAAACAGCTTTTGAGGGTGGCTTCAACCTCTATAATAAATGAAATTGCTTTATTTCTTCTTTTTGCAAAATAGAGCCCCAACTAAAATTCAAGTATCAAGATTTCTGATGTTGGTAATGGTGCTAGGATTGTAAGTACTTAGTTAATATTCAATATTTTGCTTCCTGAGACTTTCCCCTCCACTCTTTCCGATACATCTGCACATTTAAGAAAATAATTATTCCAGAATGTGTAGACATGTCGTAGGAGGAAGTTTTTAGTTTGTTTTTCAAAATAAGGGAACTCATTAAAGCTGGATATGGAAGCTTGAATTTCCTGTTCAAGTCATTTTTGATATTCATGCTATGAAATGCACAGAACCATTCTTTTATTGTATTCTTTGTTTGTAATTTTTTCTTCCCTATTAGATTTTCAGCTCCAGGGACTCTTTTTTGGGGGGAGTAAAGTAATAACTGCTCTAACTCAACATTTTAATGTTTGTTTGGCAGCAGATTATTTCTAGTATTGATTATGTTGCCAAATAATTAAATACAATAACTTAGTTTCAAATTTTTCATGTATGGTTTCAGTTTAATAATATTCATCTTCAGTGTCTTCATCATAGTCATGTCTTCCTTCTGGAGGAAATTAGATTGTAGTACTTTTTTAATAAAGACAAAATTGGCTTATAATTGTTTCTACTTTATAAGAATTAATGCTTTATTTTTCTTGTAGTGATCAAGATTCAATGTTTGTCTAGTTAAAGCAACAGAGGTTGCTTTAGCTAAGCAAAGTATTGCTTAGAAAAATATAGCCTTACAATAACTCCCAGTTAATATATTTTTATGTGTGCATTTCACAGCAAGAAACTCTTTTCTTTTTAGGGTCTGTAGTGACGATATGAGAACATGTGGATTTCTGTGGTACAAAGAATTCATTAGCATGCCTACTGAAAAGTAAAATATGTTTCATAAAATAGCTGGAAATATAAAACTATCTGTAGACACAATAGTTGCTTGGAATTACCTTATATGCTTGAATAATAAACATATTTTACCAACTTGAAAAGAGGATGGACCTTGAAATCAAAGAGCAAGTACATGGAATTTATTGATTTCAGGAAACATTTAGAATTATGAGTATAAATTTTTAAATACTGTAAAGTCAAGTTAACCATGGAATTTTAGTGAAGAACATTGTTTTAAAAACTTGATGGATGATGATTTACTTTGACAATTTTTTATAATCTTTTTATTTTTTTATTTTTTTGTCAGTTGTGGGGCTTGAATTCTGGGCCTGGGCGCTGTCCCTCAGCTCTTCAGCTCAAGGTGAGTACTCTACTGCTTGAGCCACAGCACCACTTCCTTTTTATTTGCATTTTAACTGTACTATCCTTAGGTATTCAAAGGGGTTTCAATTCAACATGTCAGTTTGTTTGTTCAATACAATTAATATCTCATTGCCATAAAATCAGATGGACATAGGTAGTTTGTTTTTGTGCTGCTCTCCTAGGAATATTCTGTTTTGGTCTTATCGTGTGTGAATACCTAGACAGATATATCATTAATTTTGTCCCAGTCTGTCTTCTTATTCTATTGGGTTTTCTTTTGTTTATCATTCAATATATTTACTTGTAGTTTTATAGGTCTTTCGAGTTACCACACATGAGGAAAATCATGCATGCTATGTTTCATTGGGTCAATGTTTTACTTTTCTTTTTGTCTTGTTTGTTCATTTATCTGTCTTTTGAAAGGGAAAGGAGGGACACAGAAATGAGCAAATGTATCAATGATACTCACTAGACAGAATGTTGAACATGATGTCATATATACAACTTGTTGGTGGGGATAGGAAAGAAAAACTGTGAGAGCAAGGGAAGGGGTGACAATGTTCAGAAAGAAATGTACTCTTTAGGTGACTTTTTAGGTAACTATCTCCTCTGTACATCATCTTTATAATGACAATAAACATGCATGAAGAAGAAAATAACCAACTCACGTTTTAACAACAGCAGTAAAACTAACATACATTTTAGAAAGAATTATTTCATTTATTCTATATTCCTATATGGAAAATTAACAAGTACTTCTTTTAAAGGAGCATAATATTTTTCTAAGCAGGATACTGTACATCTTTTGGAAATGCTACTCATCATTTTATCAGATTTGAGTATTTTTGTAAATTTTCTACTGTGACTTTAATAATAAATTGTGTAATTGGACAGTAAACTATTATATTAACTATCCTCTTGCTTATAGCAACATTAAAAATGCAAATTTAATACATTCTGTCTTCATTGCTTCTGGATGGCTGCCTGTACTTTAGACATGAACCCCTATACTCTGCAGCTCTCTTTGATTTCTCCCTGATGCAAAATTCTCTCACCATCCCACCTCCTCCCATATCAATCTTTTCTATCCTCTCAGTTCTCCACATGTATGTCACTTTTCTGTTACCAAAATAAAATAAGTAAGTTATGACTTATACTGACAAGCCTTTTATACCACTACTTAATAATAACAAGAAAGTGAAAAAATATTTGAGACAGGTGATATTTATTTCAATGATTTTTTCATATGGAAGAAAAACAATGACAATATCAATTTTGGTACCAAAATTGTGACTTCTACAAGAAAAAAAATCTACTCTTCTTCCCAATACTCCAAACTCTCAAAGGACCAAGTCTGGAAGATCCAACATGTCCAGTGTGAGTATTTACACCAAAGAAATCAATCAAAGATAATTGTGAAAAGACAGGAATCGATTTTCACAACATGGCTATTGGTGTGTTGGGAAAACACAGGACATTAAGAACTTTAGTCCATCATCCAGGTGCTGACATGCCCTTGAGCTTTAAATAGAAGGAGTGTTGGAGTAAAAGATGAGATTTGTGTAAAATAAAGCAGTCTTTAAAAATAACTGTAATCTGATTAATATTAGGTCACTTCTGATTTTTGCACTGACCCAGTGAATTGTTTATTGCTTCAAGGGATAATTTAATTCCCACTAAAGGACTGACACTCTTTTCAAGGTGTATTCATGCTGGGATGACTCGTTTATAAGTTTTTTCTTGGAATCTCAACATGAATTGAGGTTTAGAAAAATTCCTGGAGAATTTTGTGTATCTTTTCAGGGGTGGGGGCTGACAGTAAATTCTCTAATTATGTATCTTTGTGACATGAGACATGAACAGGGACAAGAAGGACCACATATGACCAGTTTTTAGATAGTCGGTCCATAGTTAAGATACCTATGTGAGTGCTCATCAGAAGTCTGTCCATAAGTTTGAAGACAGAGACAGATGCAAAACTAAGGTGAGGATACCCAGATTTTATCCTGCTTATAGTTACCTTGTAACTTCATCTGAATAGTCAGTGCTCATAGAAAAAGCACTTTCCAGTATATGATGTAAAATTATCAGCTTCCAGAGATCAGTATAATCAAGAAAAAGAAATTAAAGATTTATGGAAAGTTTAAAAATATTTTAGAAAATGTCTAAGAATTGTGCTACCGGGAAATTTTTTATCTCTTTGGGATAATATGTTGTGTGATATTATATTAATTCAATACAATATACACCATAAATTTTACTACAGATACTAGATCAATACTATATATAGTATAAGATTGATACAGAAACGATAGTATTATTCAGTAGAATGAAATACAAGATATGAATATTATTTAGGTACTTCCGTGGATAGATCTTTTATTCAACAGAATTTTTATTATGATACATTAACTTTACAAAGAGCAAGTTTTTGGAACATTTTTGTGTATGTGCACACTGCTTTCCAATAAATCTCTGAGAAGTTTCTCTTTAGTTCTTTTGTTGATGGGAATGTAAACTGGTACTACCACTCTTGACAGCAGTTTGGAAGTCCATCCAAAATCTAAGCATAGATCTTCCTTATGATAGAGCCACACCTCTCCTAGGCATTTAACCAGAATATCAGAATTCAGGATAACATAAGACATTTGCATGGCCATAATTTGGAAACAGTGCAGAATCCCTACTATAGATGAATGAATCAAAACAATGTGATACCTATACACAATAGAATTTTACACAGCCATTAGAAAGAATATATCATTTGCAGGGCAATTGATGTACCTAGAAGAAATCATGTCAAGTGAGGTAAGCAAAGCTTAGAGAGAGAAACGGCATATGCTTTCTCTCATATGCAGAAGCTACATCTAAAATAAATTACACAGGTCTCTAGGCATTCACACATCTCACACAGTGAGACCAAAGGAGGATACTCTTAGGAGAAAAACAGAAAAGCACAATGCCTACGTGCAGCTGAGCACACAAAATAATATTTATTGAAATGAACCCCAGGAAATGAAATCAACAGTATTTTTTCTGTTATTTTCCTTTCCTTTTTTATTTTGTGCATTTATTTATATCTTTAGGTTGTTGGGAGAGGCACAGAAATGGAGGGACAAAGGATGAAAAGATGTAGCAAAGGTACTCACTGGACACTGTAGGGGAAGTGAACTATAAAACTTGTGGGTGGAAATGGGAAGGCATAATTGGGAGATAATGAAGCAAGTGGTGAAATTGTTCAAGAATAAGTGTACTCTCTGCCTGATTTATGTAATTAGAAGCCCTCTGTATATCACCTTTATAATAACAACAAAAATATTTAAAAAGCCAGGCACTGGTGGCTCACACCTGTAATCCTAGCTACTCAGGAAGCTGAGATCTGAGGATTGTGGTTCAAAGCCAGCCTGGGCAGGAAAGTCTGTGAGACTCTTATCTCCAACAAACCATCAGAGTGCTGTGGTTCATGTGGTAGAGCACTCGCCTTGAGCTGAAGAGCTGAGGGACAGTGCCTAGACCCAGAGTTAAAGCCCCACAACCGAAAGGAAAAAGTTGAAAAAAAGTAAAAAGAAATGAGCAGTTACTTGTGAATTGTGGAATTTACAGCTATTGAGAAGATTTGATATCTTTCTGCTCTCAACAGCTGAAATAAACAATATGTGAATTGACTGGACTAAAACACAAACCAAAACTTAAGGTTGGGAGTAGCAATTGAGTATTATATTTATGTTACTTGTCAGTCCTACAGATAGTTGACTTAATGTGGTCCACATCTCACTATAAACATCATTATTTAGTTACACATCTGAAATTTGTTGAAACCAATAAAGCTTACCAAGTGACAGAGATTTAATACCCCACTCTGTTAATGCATAAGTTGAAGTCCTAACAATCAGTTTTACTATATGTACAAAATAAGGCTTGTAAATTGACTGAGGTTAAATGAGCTATATCTGTGGTAATTCAAGCCAATAGAAGTAGGCACTTTGCAAAAAGAGAGTAGGCACTCTGGGTCTCTGTTTTTGCAACCTCACTCTTACCCACACAAAGACCAGAGAATAACAGAGTCGGAAATCAATGTTGCAAGCCAGTTGGACATGCCTCACCATAAACCAGACCTCCACTTGTAATCTTGCACTTTCATCATATATAGAAAAATAACATTTCTCTTGTTGAAGTTACCCAATATAGCATTCTGTTATGACTATCCGAAGAATCAACATACCAATCAATATTGGTTTGGATTTTACATATTTTGTTCCTTGGGGACATAGTAGTTTCTGAAACCTTCTTCATCTTATATTCTTCATTTCTGACTCCATCTCTGTCTCCCAATATATTAAATCATTCCTGTCCTATTTGTCATAAATATGCTATAGCCACCTTTTAAACTTGTCAGTGCAAAGTATTAATGTTTTACATAATTCTCGAAAAGTTACAAGCTTATGAAGTTAATTGCTTATTTTTAAAAGGACATAAGGTACAATTTCTTAACTGTATTTTTCGCATTAAATAGTATGCTAAAACTATCCAGGTGGACATTTTGATTTTATAAAATGGGAGAAATTATGATGTTTTCATTTATATGTCAATGCTATTTCCACTTTAATATAGACTTTCTTTCATCTTGTTTTAAGCCTATATTATTATTTACAAGAGAGAAAAGATAATAAGAATAGTTTTATCAATGATTTTTATGTTTCTTTTTTATTAATAATAGGATGATGTAGGAGTAAAATGAGAAGTGGAGGTAATGAATCCAATTGATATAACTTTTGGAAAGTTTTCATTTTAAAGATAATTTCCTAACATAAAAGTATGTAGTTACATTACTTGTGAGTACTGTAAATGAATATTCTTTTCTTCCATTGGCTTCAAAATCAAAAATCAAAATCACTCTTCAAAATAACTCTTTGTAGAAATTATAGCCAAAAATATTCCTTGAAAATATTTTTTTCTTTTTCTATGACTGAAGACATAGTGATGACTGTAAAATTTTCACTAGAATGCCTGCTATAAAATCTTTCCCAGGAGTAGTTTTCCTGAGAGAGCACCTGTCAGCTATGGTCTCTTAAAAATTCAGTACATCTTTCACTCTTTAGTGTACTGTGTGCATTACTATAACTGATCCTTTAAGAAGAGTAATAGAAACAGCTTGCTCACAGAATAGTAATAATATTCTCAAATAAAGGGCTTTAAAAGGTTATAGAAGAAGTTTGTATGAAAATTGAGTTCCCGTATTGAAATGATTGGCTATTTTAAATGTAAATTTTTAGATTATATATTGAATGGAGCAGACATCAATCAAACGCTATTATGCAAAATAAATATTTCCATTTGAGTTCAGAAAAAGTACAAAATAATGAACCAGCACAAAAAATTAGGAAATAAACCAAGTTCTATTTCTACCAGTCATATTTTCTACAGTTTAGTTTACAAACTACCCTTTTGGTCTAGTACTCCTGCAAAGAGTTAATATCCCCTCATTCCTTCCACATTATAAAAGAAAATCTGAAGAATAAGGAGGATCTGAACTTTTTTTAATTTATGAAATTGATCATTGTTCTGAAGAAACATGAATCTTTTTATATTACCCTTTACCCCTTGATGGAGGAGTGTCATGCAAAATGTCCCCAATGCATTATGTTCTTAGCCTTCTATTTCATCCCAGTACTTTTTAACAATCCCATTTTTATTAAGTTGTTAACCAGAGATGTCTATTTCTTGGATATACTTAAGCAATCACTCCTTCTAAAATGTATTTTCTTGCAATGATTTTCCTATCCTTGCTTCAGTATTACTCAATTGCCCAGGATTTGTTTATTGACTAATGCTAAATATTTTTACCACGTAATATTTATATCTCTTCAACTGCCTTATAATTCGTTTGTCCTAATATCTGGGGACCTCTCCACTAATTCAGTAGAAGTATTTTGCTTCTAAGCAAACTTACATTTTATCATTTTTTACATAATGAACTTTCTAGAATTCTCTGGAGGATATAACTTAGCTTATGGTCCTCAACATCCCAAAATACTGAATATTGTGTACTCTGAAACTTTGACTTTTCAAAATTTCTCAGACAGGACTAAACTTACATTTGCAGAAATTTCCTATGGTCAGGCTTTGCTTCTTTTCCTTCTCTCCTTTCCTTTATCCATGGATAATTTCACTTTTTTTCTTTGCTTTATGAATATGTAAATATTGGTAGAAACATGATGTCTACTGTGCTACCTTTCGACTCTGCTACAGATGCATTCATTGTACAGTTCCCCTCTCTCCACTCCTCTCTCAACCTCTATAATTTTATTTCTGGAGAAAGAAACCTGGTGTTTTATAAAGTACTCTTCTAATTCTATGCACCCTTAAACAAAACCCATTTTCCTGTGTCAGTGCACTCTGATCCATCCTTTTTGTTTCAAAAGAATGTCTAGCAGCCCTTCTCTGTTTTGCCAAATCCAGACCCAACTATTATATTTTAATTCTTTAATAATAACCACATCTTTTTCATCATCAGTTTTTCTTGTCTCTGTACCTTCAGACTTAAGTTCCCTTCCCCTCATTTTTCATAATGCTTTGTAACTACTACTTTTATATCTCAACTTACAACTTTTTTTCTAACTTCCATTTATTTATCAAATGTTTATTGCATCAAAGTGTAATCTAAAATTAGATCAAATAGGACTATACCAATATCCTTGTCTCCAAGAGTTTGGGCCTGGTGCAAAATAGGTACCCATAAGATTAATCCAAGGAATGTATGAAAGGTAATCTGAAATCTGATTGGGCTAAAATTAATGAGCAGAAAAGCAATGTCTTTGTAGAATAATAAAATATATCTCTTGAACTTTGTTTCTTCACTAACACTTCACCAACATGTGTCAATATCTCTACCAGAAGAGAACCCGGCTTACAAATTAAAAAAAAGAAAACACTGAATAAGAGAAGACAATATAATAATTCAATCTTGGACTTATTCTCATAGATTTGCATATGGTTAACTCTGCTCTACTGGAGATAGAACTATAAACAGGCAATACACTATTCTCAGCTTAATGTAGAACATGCTCAAGTGGGCACTTATTTAAGTAGTGCATTATAAAGTGGGTATGGGAGCAAGTTTTCCAAAACCTATTGAGAATTCTATAAATATGTCAGTCCCCAGTGAAGGATTTGGAAGAGAAATGCTAGGTGCATCTGATGGCAATAAGGGAAGAGTCCTGGCTCAGTCCTTTTTATTTCTATTCTTTTCTCATAGCACAATACCACTGTCTAGGTGAGAGCTACAAAGAAATGTTATTTATTTTGGCTCTCAGCTGTGGTCTGACTGAGAGCTGCCTCTAGTCATCGACTTTTGCTGAAAGCCTCAAGGTACAAAAGCATGCTTCTCATAAAGCAGCTAAAATCAAATGATGGAGCTCTATTCCAATGTCATTATTACCAATCACCTCCCAAAGGCTTGGCTGCCTAACATTATATTTGGATTCATAATCACCTCTCTTAATACTCCGAATGTCACTTGAATGAGCACACGACTTGCAGAGAAGACAGTTCATATTCAAATGAAGACCCACCTTTAAATCTAAAAATTGCAGAAATATTCAGGAATGAATATTAGATATTTTGGCAATGTTCTGGCTTTGTGTGCTGTACATCAGTGTGTAGTAGTAATTGTGTGTGTGTGTGTGTGTGTGTGTGTGTGTGTGTGTGTTGAAATAGGGGATGCTGCATGCAGAAATAACCATAGAACTCTAGAGTGGGAATGCTTGTTAGCTTTAAAAACACTGAGGTCAAGTTCATGGAAAAAGGTAATACTATCAAGGCGTAGATGTAGACCTGTTCATCATAATGTAGTTTAATCATTAAAAGCAAACAAATGAATAAGCCAGAGCTATTCCTATGCATTGGTTTTTGAGATGTGGTAGAACTTTCAGATATGAGTTAAGAAGTCACAACCTAGAAATGCATTGCTATCGTTTTATCAGACTATATACACTTATTACCTTACCTTGTAAAAGCAAAACTTAATAGGCATTAAGTAGAGAGGGTTTAGGCTAATAGTTTATTGGGCTAGTGGACTAGTTTACCTGGAAGCTTCTCTCTTGTAATTCAAAAGAGAAAAAGGTAGCAAACACTGTATGTACATAATTATCAACTGGGCTACTACTGCAACTCATTAGAACTCAGTCTCTCCAGAAAGATAGAGGAGGATTTTCCATTTCAAAATTCTTTCTTTTCAAGGACAGATATTTCATTTTTTTAACTTTATTTTATTGTAAAGATCCTGTATAGAGGGGTTACAGGTACATGAGTAAGATAATGAGTACGCTTCTTGTCGAGCATTGTTATTCCCTCTGTTGTTTTCCCACTATCTCTTCCTTCCCCTCCCACCCTCACTCTGCCCACCTACCCCAAAGTTGTAAAGTTCATTTCCAACATAGTGTCTCATGAGTATTATTGTTGCAATGGGTCATCCTGTGTCCTTGTTTCAGCGTTTTGTTATTCTCCTTCCCCTCCCCTAATTAGACAATTGTATATACAAGATGCAGAGTACAAGTACAGAGACAACAGGGGATATACGGTAAGGGGAAGAACAGATAAAAGAAATGAAAAAAAATCACATAGTACATTAAAAACAACAACAACAAAGAAAAACTATTGTGTCCATAACTTAGGGTTCATTTCACTTAGTATTATCTTATATGGCCATATGTACATAGCTTTTGAGTTCTGCTCATCTGATAAAATTATTCTAGATGTTTATTAATTTTTTCAAATGAGGGAAAACATGGGTCCTATATTTCTTTCTACTTTAAAATTCTTTATCTGGGTTTCTAAATGGGGATGATATAACCTTTACTTAGTCTGCGATGGGTCAGGGATCCACTACCCAGGTTTTATATTGCAGATGTAGATGGTTGGTGCTAAAATATGAGGAATTCTTGCAGAGACTCTGCCCTGCAGCCACAGAAAAGTCTTGGGACAAAAAATAAGATGGGAAGGGATGGGAAGGGGAAACAAAGGAGGAGGCAACAATGCTTGATAAGAAATGTACTCATTACCCTGCCCATGTAATTGTAATCCCTCTGTACGGTATTTTCACAATAATAAAAAAAGAAGAAGAAGTACCAAGGACAGGAACCTGAAAGCTCATTCTTGTCTCAGCTGTGCACATTTGTTCCATACCTGTTGGGGGTTAGAAGAACAGAGACCACCCAGGCCTCCTATATTCCCACCTTTGAGAGTTATTATATAAACACGAGTGCTTTTGCTTGTTGTTTGCTTGCTTCCTTTTTTGGTTGAGAACATTTCCTATCAATTCTAGTTGCGTACCTGATAGAAATGACACAGACAAGAAAACTAAGTAAGAGGCATTTTTTTTTCACTCTCTACCAATTGCCAGCTCTGTCTGATAAGCCTACTCTGTTCAATCATTCAGATTTGGTTTGCACCTTGCTGGCATGGTTGAAACTAATGTTAGCTTTTCACAATCTTAGAGCTAGCTTAGGCTGCAAGGAGGGAATTTGCCAAAAAAATGTGGAGTCCCTGAGCACATTTCCAATGTGGAATTTATCTACATAGTTAATCTTTCTGCCTGGAAACACAAGTAATCCTGTTTGTTCACTCTTTCCTTTTGTATGTTTTCATGTGAATATATTTTATTCATAAATTAACAATGTACCAGTCATCATTTAGAAAAAAATCAAGATCTCAAATTTTTAATAGTTTCCTCCCCTTTCTAAATGAAAAGCATATATACATGTGCAAGTGCACACAAACACACAAATTTTGTGGAAATAGGAAAAACAGATAATTCATGTAGAAGAGTGAAAGCTGAGAAGACTGTTCTTCCTTGAATGTTCATGACTCTTTACAACAAAAACTGAAACTGTTTTCTTTACAAGTGGATTTTTTAAATTAAAATAACCTATTCAGCTGGATGGCAGTTCAGATTTTTGTAACATTCTTGATTTTCAATCATATAAGTGAACCCAATTTGTTTTTTGAAACATTATTCCTCAATTTCATGTTAGAGAGAAGAGAAAGACTACAGCAGAGATTTACTAAAAAGAAAGCAAATTTGCCTCAGTGTTTACAGATTGAAAGTAAAATGGAGCAGTATGTGGTCTGATTTTACTTTTTTTTATTTTCAGTAGCAACAGAATACCTAAATGAGCTAACTTGCACAACCACTGAAAACATAATAGCAATAACAAAAAAAATAGATGACAGTCATTTCACTGCTATCCAAAATGCATATGAAATCAAAGAACAGCTGCTGGAATATACCTTGCTTTAAAACTATTTCACTTGGAGAAATTCATAAAATTGGTTATATCCGATACCATGAATAGTATACTGCCCACATCTTTCAAGAAAGCAGGCCCCCCCCAAAATAGCTAGTCCATTTTACACTTGACTACCATTCACTACTGTCAAACTATCAGTTGTGTGATGTTTATGTCTTTTAATGCAATAGATTTAATACACAGCAATTCCAGTTTTTTTTTTTTAGAGCTTTATTGGTGAAATGAATTTCCCACCCCTTCTCTTCCCTATTCTATTCCCCAGAAAGGATCAAAAGCACAACAAGTGTATTCACAGAAGAGCTTTTTGAACACCTCACCTTAAAACCTTCCTACTCCCACACAGGGTAACCTCAGATTTCACTTCACTGCCTTCCTAGCAAAATTGAGTCTCTTAACATTCTTCAAAGGAATTCTAACAGCCCACTTTTTAACTTCGAATCTTTGTGTTCATACTTGGCTTAAAAGCTAAGAAAGACCAGAAATCTTATATTCTACAGGCATCCTGAACTGCAAAGTATAGTAAATTTCACTATAAATTTCACTATGAATTTTGATAAACAGTGGCTTATCATTTTTTCCTGGTTGAAAAAAGAGTTAGCATTTTCTAATAGAAATGTATATATGTATATATTAAGTCTTCTACATAACTTATTTTTAAAAGAAACATCTGGAACATTGGGGAGATTTAAGAGAAATGTCATCTAAATTCAAAATATATTCACTGGGCACCGTAAGTTAAACCTCAAGTTAAAGAAGCCTAAGTTGTTGAGGTGAGGGTTTGACTTTTTCTGCTATATGTCATTGTATCAACTTTCCTTTGATCCATTTCTTCCTTTCACTTTGGCTAATTTTCCTTATGGTAAAGCAGAGGCAATATTAAGGTAAGTTAGTACACAGTCACTCTGACACAGACATTCTAACTGTTCCTACCTCTAAATATAGTGACCAATTAGCTATTATTTGTTTCCCTTTGATTGCCAATCTAACTTCATTGAATAATCAAGGAACCAATATACATATTGTTTGGAAATGTTTTACAAATGTATTGCCTGATAAATATTTTCCTCCTATTTTCGTGCCTCACATTACATTGGGCCAAAAAAGTGATATTTATTTTTTATGTTCCCTGCAACTTTAAATGCAATGTATCATTATACTAAATACATTACTACTGGACTTTGCCAGTTGCTTATAGCTCCAAACCCATTAATGACAATGAATACATTTTTTTAGACAAATATATTCCTTCCCATTTACCTTGTAGAGTTCATGGTGGAAAGTTTTATAGTCCTGGATAAATGATTTGTTTCTAGGTGGAACAGGATTTTAATGTAGAGACCCCTTTTCAATTTAAGTGGTTTTTATTGTGTGTGTTTGTTTTTTACATAGAATCTTACGCCTTTTTTTTTTTTTTTTTTTTTTACCCAAGATCAGCCTCCAGAGTAGCCAGAATACAGCAGCATGCAACCACATGGAAATGATCGCGATGTATCTGGCCTGACCTTGAACAGCAATCTTGCTATCTCTGCCTCTGAAGTATTTGGATTATAGAAGTCATCATGGGGTTTGGCCTCTGAGTTACAATTGTGAATCTTAGCATAGTAAACCTAAACTCTTCCATGCAAAAAACGTTGATTTAATAAAACACATGCATGTTTGCATGCATCAGAAACATCTTTCAAATATATCAGAATTTGGTTCGTGAATATATTTAATGTCTTTGCTCTATAGCTTGCCACATCATAATTAGTGAGTAACTACTACTTATTTACATCATTACATTTGTTTCTTTATGCAGTATTTAATGCATAATTATATGCTATAATTTTCACAATATTGGTTCTTACCCTTAATCCTGCATAGTTTCAAATTTATATGTAACTTCATGAAATACAATTTGAAAGGGAAAACACACACATTTTTGTCATGGGTTTATTTGATAGTGGGGCTTGCATAAACTGTTCTTTGCTTTCTATTCAGAAAACCCATTGTTGCTCCCTTCTCCTGCTTTCTATTATAATGTATCTTATTTTATAGAAGCTATTTTATAATATCTTCTTTTAGTACTTATTGATAACTGACTGTCTCCTTTTCCTTTCTTTCTTTCTTTTCTTTCTTTATTTTATTTTTCTGGTCAGTGGTGGGGCTGGAACTCAGGGCTAGGGCACTGTCCCTGAGCTTTTTGCTCAAGGCTAGAACTCTAGCACTTTGAGCCACAGCACCACTTCTAGTTTTCTGGTGGTTAATTGGTGACAAGAGATTCACAGGGAATTTCTGCTTGGTCTGGCTTTGAACCACAATCTTCTAATCTCAACTTCCTGAATAGCTGGGATTACAGCCATGAGCCACTGGTACCCAGCTCAGATTATTTTTTTAAACATGTTTTTTTATTGGGAATAAGTCATCATATAAATTCCACAAATTTCACAATATTGTGGGATAACGATGCTTAAACTCACAAACACATTATTTAATACTATTTTTATTGTAAAATACTGTACAGAGGGGTTACAGTTACATGAGCAAGGTAATGAGTACACTTCCTATCAAGCATTGTTACCTCCTCCTTTGTTTTTCCTCTACCATCCCTTCCCTCCCACCTCCACAACTACATTCCCCCCCATCCTCACCCAAACTGTAATGCTCATTTTCAACATAATGTCTTGTACATCTCATTGTTACAATGGGTCAACCCGTATCCCAACTTAAGCATTTTGATTTTTCCCTTCCACTCCCCAAATTAGAAAAGATGCAGGGCACCAGCTCCAAATATAGTGAAAACAGGGTTTATACCATGGGGAAGGAACATACAAAGAAACAAACAAAAAATCACATGGAACATTATAAATGTGTTAAAAAAATAACAAAAAAGGAAAAATCACTTTCGTCCCTATCTTGAGGTTCATTTTGCTTAACATCATCTTATCTTATCAAAAGCTATGTACATAGCTTTTGAACAATGCAAATTGTAATTGTCATGGTCTATAAAGTTTGTGAATTCTGTAAGCTTTGACAATACAACTATTTCTTTCTCATCGGGTGATATATATTTTTCTTTCCTTTTGCTTAGTGTAATCTATTCTCTTTTTCCTTCTCATTCCTTCCCTCCCATCACTGCCCTTGAGTTGCTTAGTTCATTTTCATTGATGTCCAGTGCAGCTGATGGGCTGCTTTGTTGAATTTTTTACCTGTTTCCCTCTGATTCTGTGTCCTCCTCCTATCTTCCCCCAGATGTGCATATATATATATATATATATATATATATATAGCATATATATATACACCATATATGAGGTCAAAAACATGGAGTCATCTAGAAATGATACAACAAATTAAGTAGAGGTCCTCTGTATCTTGAGTCCTATTTACTTAGTCATATCTCCTTGCATTTTGAATTTAACATCCACATATCAGGGAGACCATGTGCCATTTGTTTCTCTGATCTAGGCTTACCTCTCTGAAAATGATTTGTTCTAGTTCCATCAATTTCTCTGCAAATGCTATATTTTGTCCTTTCTTTTTTATTTTTTTATTTATTTTTATTTTTTTATTGTGTGGCTGCATAATATTCCATTGTATCTAGGTACCACACTTTTTGTATCCATTCATCTGTAATGGGGCATCTGGGTTGTTTCCATATCTTGGCTATTGGGAATAGTGCTGCAATGAACATGGAGGTGCATGTGTCCTTGTATACTGGTTCCTGTTGTTCAGGAGTGGTATGGCTATGTCTTTAGAAGGTCTATATTTAGCTTTCCGAGGTACCTCCAGAATGCTTTCCAAAAGTTTGTATTTGTGTGCATTCTCACCAGCAATACAATAATGTTCCTCTTTCTCTATATCCCCACCAGCATTTGTCATTGGCTTAATTTAGGATCTGGGCGATTCTAACTGGGGTAAGGTGGTATCTCAGAGTTATTTTTATTTGCATTTCCTTTATGGCCAGGGATGATGAACATGTGTTTCTTTGCCATTTTTAATCTCTTCTTCTGAGAAGTCTCTCTAGTTCCCTTACCCATTTAATGATTGGCTTGTTAGGTTTGGGAGGGTTTAGTTTCTTGAGTTCCCTATATATAATGGATATTAGGCTTTTGTCTGATATATTGATGGTAAATACGTTTTTCCCAATTTGTTGGCTGGCTTTCTAGTTTGCTGGCTATGTCTTTATCTGTGCAAAACCTTTTTATTTTAAGGTAGTCCCATTTGTCGAGTATCTCTCCAATTTGTTGAGACCCTGGAACTCTGTTCAGGAAGTTTCTGCCTGTGCCTATAAGTTCATATATCTCTCCTAGTCTGTCCTGTCATAGTTTCAGAGTTTCAGGTTTAATGTTAAGGTCTTTAATCCATTTTGAGTTGATGTTAGTGCAGGGTGACAGGCTGGGGACCACTTTTAGTTTTTTTTGCATGTGGCTGCCTAATTTTCCAGCAACAATAGTTGAAGAAGCTATGTTTCTTCCACTGTATGTCTTTGGCTCCTTTGTCAAATATTAGCTAGCCATAGGTATGTGATTTTATTTCTGTATCATCTAATCTGTTTCACTGGTCTTCCTGTCTGTTTTTGTGCTAATACCAAGCTATCTTTATTATTATGGCTCTATACTAGAGCTTGAAATCTGGTATTGTGATCCCTCCCACACTGGCATTTTTCTTTTGTCTAGAATTGCTTTGGCTCTTCTAGGTCTTTTCTTATTCCATATGAAGTTTTGGACTGTTTTCTCTATTTCAGTAAAGAACACCATTGGGATTTTGGTGGGAATTGCATTGAATTTGTATATCATTCTGGCAGTATGGCCATTTTCACGATATTGATTCTGCCTATCCAAGAACATGGAAGGTCTTTCTATTTCCTGGTGTCCTCTTTGATTTCTTTCTTTAGTTTTTTATAGTTATTACTAAATAGGTCCTTTAAATCTTTGGTTAGGTTAATTCCTAGATATTTTAATTTTTTTAGGTTATTGTGAATAGGTTGTTTCCCTGATTTCCCTTCCGCTTGTACATTGTTGGTGTAGAGAAAGGTAACTGATTTTTGTGGGTTAAAAATGTAGCCTGCTGCTTTGAAGTGCTTTATAAGTTATGGGAGTTTGGGAGTAGAGTTTTTGGGGTCATTAAGGCATAATATCATGTCATCTGGAAATAGGACTAGTTTAATTTCTTCCATCCCTGTGTGGATCCCTTTAATATCCTTTTCTTGCCATATTGCTCTGGCTAAGGATTCCAGAACTATAATTAATAGGAGTGGAGAGAGTGGGTATCTTTGCTTGTTCCTGATTATAGGAAGATTGGTTGTAGTTTTTCCCCATTTAGTATAATACTGGTTATTTGTCTGTCATATATGGCTTTTATTGTTTTAAGGAATGTTCCTTCTATTCCTATTTTCTCAAGAGTTTTTAACATGAATGGATGCTGTATTTTATCAAAAGCCTTTTCCATGTCAATGGAGATCTGTTGATCTGTTGGACCTTGGATCTGTTGATGTGATGGATCACATTTGATTTACATATGTTAAACCATCCCTGCATCTCTGGGATGAAGCCTACTTGATCATAATGTATGATATTTTTGATATGTTTCTGGATTCTGTTCGCCACTAAAATTTTATTGAGGAGCTTTGCATCTGTGTTCATCAAAGAGATTGGTCTGTAGTTCTCTTTTTTATTGTTGGATCTTTGGCAAGTTTGGGGATGAGTGTGATACTGCCTTCATAGAATAAGCTTGGGATTTCTCCTTCTGCTTCTATTTAATTGAATAGCTTGAGGAGTATGGGTATTAGTTCCTCTCCAATAGAATTTCATAGTGAATCCATATGGGCCTGGGCTTTTCCTTATTGGAAGAGTTCTGATTGTGTCCTCTGTCTTATTGGCTTATTTAATTGATTTGTTTCTTCTTCAGTTTAGTCAATTCATATTTCCCTAAAATTCAGCTATTTCTGCTAGGTTTTCCTTCCTTAGTGAGTATAGTTTGGATGTATTAAATATTTGTTGTAATTTTTCCTATGACATCCCTGATCTTATTGATTTGCATCTCCTCTCTTCTTCGTTAAGTTAATCTTGCCAGAAGTCAATTTGATTATTTTTTAAGCCAGCTTTTTGTTTTGTTAATTTTATTTATAGTTTTCTTAGTCTCTATGTTGTTAATTTCAGCTCTCATTTTGGTTATTTCGCTCTGTCCAATAACTTTGGGTTCAACATATTCTTACTTTTCTAGCAGTTTTAGTTGCATCATGAGATTATTTACTTGGTCTGTCTCTATTTTCTTGATGTGTGCACTGAGAACAATTATTTTGCCCCTCAGGACTGCTTTTGCCATGTCTGGCAGATTTTTTTGTAAGGTAAATTCATTTTCATTGACTTCTAGCTACTTTTAAATTTTCTTCTTTAATTTCTTCTCTGACCCAGAAGAGCAGGTGTGATTCGGGTATTGCTCAGAAGTGTGCTGTTCAATTTCCATGTTTTTGAATAATTTCTATAGTATGCTTTGTTGTCGAGAACTAGCTTGATTTCATTATGGTGGGATAGAACCCAAGGGATTTTGTTGATCTTCTTGTATTTGCTTAAAGTCTTTGAATGAAATATGATATGATCTAATTTGGAGAAAGTTCCATGGGCTGCTGAGAAGAATGTGTACTGGGTTGTTGTTGGGTAGAAAACTCTATAGATATTTATTAAGTACGTTTGAGACATTCAGAGGTGTCCTTTGCTAATCCTCTGTTTGGTAGACCTGTCCATAAGTGAGAGTGGAGTATTAATGTCTTCTATTATTGAAATTGGATCTATTTTTTCTTTAAGTCTGAGAGTATTTCCATTATGTATTTGGGTGCTCCAATGTTTGGAGAGTATAAATTGATAATGGTAATATCCTCTTCTTGGATTGTTACCTGTATTAATATGTGTGTCCCCCTTTGACTTTTTGTGTTGATTTTAATGAAAAGTTTATTTTGTCAAATAGCAGAATGGCAACTACTGCCTTCTGCTGGGGGCATTTGCATGGTAGATCTGAATCCATCCCTTCACTTGGAGTTTGTTTTTATCTTTGGCTGTGAGATGGGTCTCTTGAAGAAAACAAATGTATGGATCTTGTTTTCTGATACAAGCTGCAGTCCTTTTTGTTTTGAATGGTGAGTTGAGTCCATTAATTTTTATTGTTATTATAGAGAGGTGCATTGTGTTTACTGTTGTTTTCCTGCATTTCTAAGTTTTTTTGGGGGGAGGGGATCAGTCATGGAGCATAAACTCTGGGCCTGATTGCTGTCCCTCAGCTCTTCAGCTCAAGGCGAGTGCTCTACCACTTGAGCCAGAGCCACTTCCAGGTTTCTGAGTGATTTATTGGAGATAAGAGTCTCACCGACGTTCCTGCCCTGGGCTGGCTTTGGACTGAAATCCTCAAATCTCAGCTTCCTGAGTAGCTAGGATTTCAGGTGTGAGCCACCAGTGCTCAGCTCCTAAGTTTTTATTCTTTCCTAAGTTGATCTCCTTGTGATATCTTTCTGATGTGGATTGCTGATCTTGATTATTTTCTTCAGACTGTATTCCCTGCTTAATATTCTTTGTAGTGCTGGCTTATTGTTTGTGAATTCATTTAGCTTTTCTTTTTTTTTTGGGGGGGTGGTCTGGTCATGGGGCCTGAACTCAGCCTGGGTGCTGTCCCTCAGCTCTTCAGCTCAAGGCTGGTGCTCTACCACTTGAGCCACAGTGCCACTTCCAGCTTTTTTTCCCTCTGCTTATGTGGTGCTGAGGAATCGAACCCAGGGCCTCATGCATGCAAGGCAAGCGCTCTACCACTGAGCCACCTTCCCAGCCCCTAGTTTTTCTTTACTCTTAAAATTTTTAGTTTCTCTGTTGAATGTGAATGCTAGCTTTGTTGGATATACTAGTTTGGCTTGGCAGTTATTGGTTATCAGGGCTTGGATGGTACTTTTCCAGGCTTTACTTGAATTCAGTGTCTCTCTGGAGAGATCCGCAGTGATTCTGATTTTTTTCCCATTATAACATAGCCACTTCTATACTTTTGCCACATGCAAGAAGGTTTCTTTGTTACACAGACCTATTGTTTTTACTATGATATTCCTAGATATGATCCTGCTGGGATCCTGTTTTCTCTTTTAAGATTGGGGAAATTTTTGGCAATAATCTTATTGAATAAGTGTTGCATCCCTCTATTCTGGTATTCCTCACCTTTGTTGACACCAGTTACACAAAAGTTAAATTTCTTGTCATTGTCTGCCTTTTCTCAGACTTCCCGTTGGTGTGTTTTGAGTGCTTTTTCCACATCTATGACTTTTTTATCCAGTTGCTGCATTTTGTCTTTATATATATTCTATTTTTCATTTTATTCATGGTTTGCAGGGAGGAAAATGAACCATTTATGATTTCTATGTCAATTCTCAAAATGTTAATGTCATCTTTTAAGAGGTGTGTACTGCACCTATTCTTGAGTGCATCAGTTTTATAAAAATCCTGGATATCTTTTGATAATTTAATTCTTTGTTCTTTAACTTTCTGATCCATTTCTTGCTTTAATTCTTGAATCATTGCCTCTATCATCTCTTGGATGTAGTGTTTGCCTTTTTCACTTTTTTTCTTTCACTGGAGTTCTTCTCTAGTTGACTGCTGACTTTTGGCGGTGATTTGCTGTCTTGGCTGTTGATGAATCCTGTAAGTTTTCGCTGTGACTTTCACATGAGGATTTAGGGATCATCAGAGTCGAATCCTGAACTGGCTGATTCACTTGGTTCTGGGTTGGTTCCTGGGTCAGTTGTTAAAGCCTGCTCTTAGCCCTGGGCTGACTTGAGAGGGATTTTGCCTGGTCTTGATTCTTTTGTGGGGAAGGGCCGACCTCCAGCCCTAGTCTGACCCACAGAGGGCTGACTCTTGTTAGATTCTGATGGACACACACACTCCACCCTCTGCTGAAGCATGCACTCAGTTCCTGACTTCATTCAGGGACAGGTGGTTTAGGCAGCTTGGACTTCCACCTGGACACACAGGTGGGGCTCATTCAGCCACCTGCTGGAGCCCACAGGCAATTCCAGACTTCAGCCAAGGACTGTCAGCCTAGGGTGCTCATGCTACCTCCCAGGGACACTCTTGTCAAAACCTGGCGGGCCGGATATAATCCACCAGTTGTTGGAGCCAGCTTGCAGTTCCCAAATGCAGCCAGGTACCAGCAGCCTGGGCTACCTGATCTCTTGCCTAGTGCACACATGTGAGGCTCCTTTCACAGGCTGCAAGCATAGTTCCCGACCTCAGCCAGGGACCAGCAGCATAGGCCATTTGAGCTTCCACCCAGGGGCACCCAGGTGGGGCTCCTTCTGCTGCTGGCTGTTGTAGCTCACTCTCAGCTCCCAACTTCAGTCAGGGACCCTCTATTTAAGTTGCTCGAGCTCCTGCCTGGGGCACCCAGGGCTCTCTCTGCAGCTTTCTGCTGGAGGCCCCATGCAGTTCCCAGAACTAGGCTGTTGTCTCCTTCCCCGGGGCATCAAGGTGGGACTCCTTCCACAGCCAGCTGCTGCAGCTCCTGAGCACAGCTCCCGAATTCAGCCAGAAACTGCCACTTAGGCTGTTTTATCAACCTCCCAGGGTGCTCTTGTTCAAACCTGGAGGGCTGGGTGTGCTCCAAATCTGGTTGCTGGGGTGCTTGCACAAGACCCAGCTTCAGTGGGATCGGTAGGCGGGGTGAGATGGGATGGGGTCCGAGTCAAGCTCTGGGGGTTACTGCAAGCACTGGTGTCCCGTGGCGGGGTGGGAATTGTCCCCCATGGGGTACTCACTCATCCTGGAAATGGTGAAGGGCTGTGCAGTGGTGCTGTGGAAGATTGCTGTATGTGTGCGCTGCAGGTCGCCGGTCACCACCGCTCCCGTTGCCATGACTGTGGGCTGAGCAGTGTGGCAGTGGAGGTCCTGGTTTGGGTTTCATGGTACCTGTTCTCTGGTCTCTGTCTCTGTGTACATTCGCTGATTACCTTCTTTAGGATAATTTTAATTTATAGCTACCTAGTTGCATAGTAAATAGTTGTATTTTCTATTTTTGCTAGTGACAACTGTTTCTGAAAAATGTACCATTTTGTGCTAATAGATACATAGGTTCTGGAATTCAAGTTTGGAGTAACTGTCATATAAATGTTATCTGTTTCCTGAAGGAGGTCACACAGGTTTGTGGAAGTCATTTAAAGAGTTCCCAAAGTTTGGCCCCTGATTTGGGACTTCAAAAATGCTTCCTCATATTCAATGTGTTTAAGAAATATAGCATACTTTCAGTTGTTTTAAATATTTAAAGTCTAACAATTTTATATAACACTAATATCTTGAATGAGACTGCTAATTATTTGAGGATCCCCAATAAAATAACGACAACAGGAGAGTTAAAAATCACCAGGAAAGTAAAGACATTATTCTGTCAGAGTAAACAAAGTCTGAAATGAGATTCAAAATGGAAATGGAATGAAAGGAGGAATATTTAATAAGCAAGTTTGAGCTTCTTGTTAAAAGCACAGGAGAAGAATGTATGCTTGTATGCTGAGAAATAATGTGACTAGTTGTAAGCAGCTTGCATGTTAATGTTTTTGTGATCCAATCCTTATGGTTATTTTTGTTTTTCTTTAAAGGTAATTACCATTTGCTACCAATAAACATATTTAGGTCTCAGGGCAGTCATACCTACATCACTCCTTGAGAAGACATGTTTTAGAAATATAGCTTTCAGCTTTAGAATTTACATTTTGATGTCTCCTATGTGTCCCCATCTGTTTCATAGCATACTGCCGATTCCAGGATGGTTAGGACCCTTGGCAACACTGGAAACAGCACAAGGCGCCAGGTAATACAGAGTTTAAGGAAGGCTCCATGCAGAATTTTCCTTACAACATCTGCAAAATTAGAAGTGTGGAGGGAAGACTATCTTTTCTGACAGCCCTGCAACATTGGCTCCACATGTCACCATAGATTTGGTGACACCTGCTCAGGCTGGTGTGCCAAAATATAAAACACACTAAAACATTTAGAAAGCTAACTCAGTTTCGTAGACCTGTTTGTATATACCCACTTACACTCATCAGTGGGTTAGGCACTTGGTGAATCAAATAGTTCACATAGCTTATATCTTATCTCAGAAATATATACACATATACATATTATATATGTATATATACACATATATATTAAATATGTATATGCATATATACACATATATTAAGTATGTATATGTGTATATATACATATTTAATATATACATACATGTATACATATACATATACATATTTAATATATATGTGTATATATACATATAATATTAATATATGGTAATATACTGGCCATTTACATATATACATATTACAACACACATATACATATATGTATGCATAATTTCACAAGACACACACATAATAACATACAATCATACAAGACTTTATTTTGACTTTCTTATATTTGTTTTATCATGGATGATGGCCTTAAATAAGATGTATTTTGAATCAAGTTCTGTGAGCTGATGAGATATCAGATGTTAGATATACAGATATCAGTTGTGTGGCGTATAGAATATTCTGTATATGTCCGTTTAATACATTTGCGTTTGTTGGATAGAAAGTTGCTTTTATTTATTCATTTTCTATATAAATGATTTTACTAATGATAAAAATGGGGTCATCTATCTTTTTTTTTTGATTGGTCATACAGCTTGATCCCTGGGCCTGGGCACTTTTCCTCAGCTCTTCAGCTCAAGGCTAGTGCTCTACCACTTGAGCCACAGCATCACTTCTATTTTTTTCCATTTTTATGGTGCTGAGGAATTGAACAGAGGAACTCATGCATGCGAGGCAAAAACTTTACCACTGAACCAACTTCCCAGCCCCTTATCTGTCATTCTTGTAAACCAGCATATTCTTTTGTACAAGAATATTTATTGTATTAGATAGCATGCCCCCAAATTTGGTTGATAATAAAATAACAATTAAACCAGGCATTGGTGATGAACATCTCTAATCCTAGCTACTTCCACTTTGAAGCCAGCATGGGCAGAAAAGTCCAAATAACTCTAAGTCAAAAATAACCAGAAAAAGATAGATTGGAGGTCTTGTTCCATTGTTAGAGTAATAGCTAAGCAAAAAAGCTTAGGAAGCACCAGTATATGAATTTAACACAATAGTATGGGTAAAAAATTATAATTGCTGAGTCTTCCTAGTTCAATGCTCATTTGATTTCAATTATCCCTTCTGAGTAATTTTGGCTTGTAGTCATTCCTTGCAGATATGAATACAGGAGCTCCTAAATGCTTTCTCTTTCAACTTGCTTGATATATCATTTTCCATCCTGCTATTTCCAGCTCTGTTTGGTTCTGCCAATTAGATTTTTGTTTGTTTGTTTTTAATTTTCAGTCAAAAATTAAAGGTAGATCTTGTTTTCTAATCCAATCTGATCAAATCCATTCCAATGCAGTCACATCCAATTTATCTTATCTTTAATTTTTTTTAATTTATATTGCAAAGGTGATATACAGAAGGGTTCCAGTTGCATAAGTCAGATAATGAGTATGGATGTATAGTAATATTTTATATTTCAGAATATTTTATTGAGAAGTGTTGGGATATAATTTTACTGTGATTTAGTTTTTTATTAAAATATAAAATTATCTTGAAATAGCTGTACAAAAAGATGTTAATTTGTCAATATAGGAGTACAATGCATCTTGAACAAGGTCATCATTTCCCAGTTTTCCCTTCTATCTATCCTCACATTCCTCATCTTCTGAAGTTACCTGATTACGTTTTAATCACATCTGCATTAAATATTATCACTCTCCTTCATTTCTCTTTACCCCCACCATCCATTTTCCTCTTATACTCCACCTGCTTTACATATGAGAATCCACGCCTGAGCCCTGCCCTAAATATACCATAATGTAGGCAGTTTGAATATATATATAATATACATAATATATTATATATGTAGCATATATAATATAAATGTAATATGTATGAATGTGCACTTAGGAAGACTAATTAGTTTACTGAAGTTTTCTCATATTGACTACTTCAAATTTTCTCATTTTGCCTTGCTTATATTTCTTTAAAAATTATGTTTAGACAAAAATGATCCATAGGTGACACATATTTTTTGATAACCAGATACAAGACACTGGGTTTCATGAGATACATGACTTCTTCTTTTGTGAATAAATTGATCATAAATCTCAATTGATTATTTACCCTTTCAGATTTTTTCTTTATTTTAAGGCACTTTTTTAAAGATAAGGAGATAATGATATATGCATGTATATTCATTAATGTATACTATACAATAACTTATGAAAATATTACACTAAAATTCCTTATCATCTTATTTCTCTTCAGTTAAATAGAAATTTTCACTCTTTTATATGTTCAGTGCATGCTTTGACACCATGTTTAACTTATAATGTATTCTGAAATGGTTCCAGATCATGATTGAAAACATAGTTTGTATATTTAAACCTATATGTGCCAAACTTAAACTATATGCCAGTTATTTCTCTAGAAAAAGATTGTGTTGTGTTATATTACTTATCTATTTCATTCAAACACACTGTTATGGGCTCATCTGGACATTTCCATCTTTAGTCTTATCTGGTAACATGCTATGTTATTCGTTAGCAGTTATAAAGAATGATTGAAGTGAGACTCACATGTCAGGACAATATATGGAGATTTACTTATTTTCATTTTATAAAATGAAACTATTTTAAGGAAGTAACATTCAAATGCAAAGACTACTTGCTCTTAAGGATGAAATCTTAGGTGTGCTTAACACAACACTCCAGATCTATCCTGGAAAATGATGAAGACTCAAAATTACATATTCTGTAGTATCAAACCTTGAGAATTAGTGACTGAATTGCCTAATTATTAATTATAATTGTATAATTATGAACCAATTTCTATTGTACACAACACACCCTCAATTTCAGATGGTTGTGACTAATGTTGGGGACCTTCACTTTTTTTCAAGTAATAATTGGTAGAGAAATGTCTTCAAGATCCAGAGAATTCTCAAAGGTCAAAGTAAGCTAGCAATACTAAGAATATGTAGTATTGTGATTAGGGCTATGAGCAGCACTATCCAGAGGAAAAAATCAATGGTAGTTCAGATAGATGGCAGATAAAATAGCTAGAGAAGATGAGACAGAATCATGATAGACAAAGATATTAAAAGTTTGCTCATGTGACCATAGAAAGCAAGAATTCCCATAATCTGCTATGTACAAGCTGGAGACATAGGAAATCTTCAGTTAGCTGCCTGAGGGTCAGCAAAGGAGAGTATAATGCCAGTCCAGGCTCAAGGTCAGAGAACCCAAGGTCTTACTGTCTGAGGACAGGAGACTGCAGATGCTTCCCCAAACAAAGAGAGACAGAATTAACCTTTGTACATTTTTCTTTTGTTTGGTCAATGATACATGGGAGAGAACAATCTTCTTTTTTTTAATTTTATTTGTCAGTTGTTAGGCTTGAACTTGGGGCCTGGGAACTCTCTCTGAGCTTTCCAACTCAAGGCTAGCTTTCTACCACTTTGAGGCACAGTGCCATTTCCAGTTTTCTGATGGCTCATTGGAGATCATATTCTCACAGTGTTTGCTGCCCAAGCTGGCTTAGTACAGAGATCCTCAGATCTCAGCCTTCTGCGTAGCTTGGACTGAGTCATCAGCACTGGCAACATTCCTCTCTTCTTAGTCTACAGATTCAAGTACTAATTTCTCCTGCAAACTCCCTCACACACAGATTTAATGTTTTACTCACTTTCTGGACATTAGCTCAGGCAGGTTAACATATAAATGTTAATTATTACAAGACTTCTTTGCATTTGCCATGTCCATATGGTAAAGAATAAACTTTTAAGAAATGATGATAAATAACAATGTCTTACAATATTTGTGTAGCTCATCCATTATTTACACATCTTAAACTTTAAACATATTGTAAATAAACACTAGTATTGAAAATCACAAAGAAATAATAAGATATTAAAGCCAAAGAAAATCCTTTTTTAAAAACTGAATAAAATTCAAATGTATCATGTGGATTTTGGGTTGTTTTGTTTGCTTTGTTTAAAAATTTACTATTTTCCTGGACATCAAAATCCCCAAATATAGTGAAGTAACAATAATACCCTCAGCTGTGCTTCTGACAAACATAAGTATAGGCATTTTTTTTAGAAAAAAATAGAATTTTACTTTTTCTGAGATTCAGTTAAGTCAAGTAGAGGCAGTATATAAAATAAAAAGTCACACTCAAATACAGAACCAAAGTCTATTAACTACAATATTTTTGCTAATTTTAAATCATTCATTGAACTTTGAGTGATGATATTCCTGTTCTTTAAATTCTAGACTATTTGTTATGTTAATTGTAATGCATTTTTGTTGCATAGATTAATCAATTGCTTTGATAAGTCAATGTTCTATTGTGAGGCCCAACCCAAAGTGCTAAACAAACAGATTTCAAGATGTCATTTTCCATGGAAATAGCAATTCATGTTATAGCAGTTTATAAAAAGTTTGCCTGACACAAAGGTACTAGGTAAATATTAATAAAAGAAATGGAAGATTCCAAACCTTTTAAAGGTAATTTTACAACCTCTAGTTAAAGGGAAAAAATCAGTATAATGTTTTAACTCAATGTGAATTAAAAAATATAAATGTTCATTCTATTTTTGAAAGTAGTGAGGAAATGCTAGATTGAGCCTTGGGGAACTCAATATATTACAAGCATGAAAAATGTTTCATTTCTGATGTTGCTTTCAAATGACAGCATAATATGTTATGGATCATTTGATTTTTTTGTATGAAAACGCTGTTCAGCACCCAAAAAGGCATATGCTGCTAACGGCATGTGTTACAGGCCTTTTATGACAGCTGGCAACAAGAAAATGCCAGTCACAACACAAAATGTCAAGCAGAAAATTTCCCAGTAAAGTATTAGTTTGTAAAAACCATTCATAAATAAGCTTCACTAAATTTCCTTCATTAATTCCAAACACCAATAGAAAGGAACTTCACAAAATCTAAAAAAAAATCAAAACAACACAAAGAAACAAACAACCAAAACCTCATAGGCCAGGAGGGTAACACTTTCTAAGAAACTCAAGCATTTTTCTCCTTAATTTTAAGAAGATGTTTTCTCCAAACCACACATGTTCATATCTTAAAGTCTTCTTTACATAACTTATGAGTTTTGAAATTTTGGCTTTCTGAAAACTTGCAGCGATATTAACAGCTATACATTACGTTGCATTTTTTCTTTTACATTTGAAAAAAAATAAGTGGAAATCTTTTTTTTTTTAGCCTCTTCCATAGAAAATTTTATTTAGTCAAAGTTTTGTTGAATTGTTTGGCTTCCATGAGCCAAATGTTCGCTTCTTAATCTATAAAACTGGACCACATTAATTTATGAACATGCACGGCTCTGTGTGGGTTTTATAATTTATTAGCACTAAGGCAAAAAAAGAATTCCACCAGGTAAGTGAGATTATTGCTGTTTTTTACTTCTTCAGCACAATTTGCCTTAGCTCATTTAATTAAAAAGGAGAGTTAAAAAGGGAAAAACTAAAATGAGCCAAGAAATAATAATACAATATTATCTAACTAAGAAAGTATATTTCCTAGTCATCATTATCCCTAGTGAGGAAAAATATTCCTCTAGGTGTTCTGAGCATTTTTACAACGAAAAATAAATTTAATTTGTGACATTTGAAGGCTTTGTTTGTTGGATTTTAATTGATTACAAGTCACATTTATTGGAGATGTTTTAAGTATATATGTAAATATACATATTCTCTTTCACACACACAAATTCTCTACATATAGTTTATTATATTATATAATAATATAAGTGAACTTACTTTAAAGGGGAAAGAGATGATGTAAAAATAAGTATAAAATATTCTTTCAGAAAATAACTTGGTGGAACAGAACTAGAAAAGTTTAAGTCTCATATCTAACTAGGTGTACCTTAAACATGCCTTTGATTTTTTAAAACAGAAATCTCAATATTTAGACATACACAGGCAGTAAAAGCTGGTGATAAAGGAGAAAGCAATAAAAAATGAAATGAAATAAATGTTTAGTGCCTGTTTTAGGACATGGATATGTGCCCACAATTTATGTTATGTGTGTACCCATTTTCTCTGTCTCTACATCCCATTTTTGTAGAGCAATGTGATCCAATAACGAGAGCCTGTCCTCTGGGTCATTTGCTTACTTGCCATAGAGCTTCTTATGTCTGCCAAACTTCATCAGCTACAACCGCCCATAAGATTGCCAGGATTCTAGAGATGGGAAATACACTTTTTTTTCCCCTGTAAGTTAAAATATGTGTCAGAATGAAAAAAAATGGGAGGAGTGAGAAAACATAGGCATATTTGTGACTTACTCTAGAAGACATATTCTCTATGATAAGTTCCTTATATAAAATAGTGAAGGAATGTGCTCTTGGGCCCAAACTCTGATGTATATGTAAATAAATCAATAAAGTATATTTTGTTATTTTTATATTAAAAGATACATCTTAAATGAACCCTATTAATTTTTGTAATGGGAAAAAATTAAGAAGCAGAGAAATTACTAGAAGATTTTTTTAGCTGCATAGCCACTGTGAATATTTTCTAATTAAAGTTATTTTTCAAATTAAAAAAAATAAATGTCATGCAACTTGACATTTATTCTAAATATATGATAAAAGCAATAAATATGAGTCCAATATTTATTTGAGACATGAATCCTAAACAATTTTAGTATGGAGCAATAAAATGCATAACAAATGAGCATTCTTTTATTTATTGAATCAGCATCATAAATGTACATGACATTTCCATGATCAGAGTTAGACAAATAGCAATGCTTGTTCCCGGAATTTATACCTATGTATAAATATCCCTTATGGAGAAGAAGCAGGCTCAAACTTTAAAGGACTTATATACATGTGATATGGTTAAAAGTATGTAGAAATAGCCAAAATTAGATATATTATGAATAGCAATAAATGTAACATGCGTTGATATAAACATTGATCTACATGTTTACAATCATTACATTTATTATGAAAAGAAATCAAACCTACAGGAAAAGTAAAGGTAAAGAATAATAGCTCCTGTGTATCATTGATCTAGGATTAAACAATTGTTTATGTTGGTATACCAACTTAACAACTTCCTCCACATGCTCCTTTATCTTATATTTTTTCTGTGTCCTGTCTTCTTTTCCTACATCCCTTAGTTTTTGCTAAAATATTTGAAAACTTTTAGCAATGAACAGTTATATGAATACAGTAACATTATTACATAAAAATGATATATTATTAAGAAATTTTCTGTCATAGATTCCATTAACTAAAATTTCCAGTGTTTCCAGTGTTTCCATTACAGTTGCTTTTCCCAAACCCATAATTTTTTCAGCTTGGAAAAAATTCAAACATATATCTTGTCTTCTGTTGATATATTGTTATATACAAATTCCAAAATAGCTGAATTTACTTTCATTAGCTGAAAAGTCAGAGGTACTAAAGATAGAAAACTGTATTTAATTTGGTTTGTTCCTTATTATGTCATAACAGAAACATAAAAGGTCAAAATTTCCAGTATTAATGATATTAATTTTACTACTTGCTCATGAAGGTACCATCTGCAATCTCTATACCCTGACAGAAATATCAATTTCTCTTTATTACTTGGAAAGAAGTGCAATAGAAAATGACACTTTGAGGAATTTCCTAAACTTTTCCATACATTGTTTCTAGACACAATTTCTGAAACTTTTAATACTGTTAGTGGATATAAAATAATAACTTCAGAAATACAACTTGTATTTTTTCTAAAAATGTTCTTCTCTCCTTCCTATTTTTAAAAATTAATACGTGTTTTTGTTCTATTTATTTTGATGCAATTTATAGTATTCATTTTTCCTTTGATTCTCAAGTTGTGATTATATTCTTTTGAGATGTACTCAGTAGCATTGGGGACATTCTTTTTTCTATCTTGAAAGCAATATTTGTAGAGAGCTCATTTACTCCTGTCCTGATATAGATGGTGTCATTCCTTCATGAACAATTTCAGAGGGTGCTTGGACAACATTTCTCCTTTGCTTAAGTTATATATGCATGAATTCTTATTCCTCTTTTTTCTTTCTTTCACTTTTACATACATAACACATGTTAATTTTCCAATAGGCTATTTTTTGTCAATATTCCCAGTGTCTTAGAGTATTATATAAACACATCACACCTTATATTTCTAGAATTTGGAGATGCCAAGGATAAAATATAGAAGATATATATTACCATATCCCCCTGAGTTCATAATAGTATTTCATCCATATAAACCATGGGGCAAGCGCTCTACCACTTGAGCCACAGTGCCACTTCCCATTTTAGGATTTTTTTCTTTTTTTGGAAAATAATAGTGCATATGGAGGAATGTCAACTGGCTTCAGGTGAGAGTATGTTTCTGAACCATGCTGGTATATACCCATGTCTGGGTATATATTGAATACCTTCTGAAGTATATCATTGATTCTGCTATGGTTTTGGAATCAGAAATATGCAACAATCATATGCTGTTCTTATTTTTTCTTTGCTTTTTTTTCTAATGGTATAGGGATTTGAATTCAAGACCAAATACTCCGTACAGCTTTAAGCTGACGCCTTTTGTATCTTAGATGTTTTTGGTGGGGTAACAGGTGTTTGTTCTTCCTCTCAGGGCCTTAGATTACAGAATCTATGCTTTCCATATTGCTGGGCACTCAGGCATATTTGCAGTGACATTCAGCTTATTGGTGGAGATAAGGTTTCACAAATTGTGATACTTTTGATCTTCAAATCTTGAGTAGCTGGCTTTACAGTTACCATACCTAACTATATGTTTTTTAATTTTTTTTAAAAAATTATTTCAATGAGAAATTATACCTAATAAAAATTTGAATGAAAAATGTAAGGTTTTTATTCCCCCTAATTTAATATTAATGTGTTGCTGACACATTAAAAAAGTCTCAAATAAATAAGTACATTTCTTACAGAAAAGTTTCTTTCTTGATATGGTCCAAAGGAACTTATCAAGGTCAAGAAAGTAAGGCTGATAGATGACTGCCATATGCTTCTCAGATGCCTTTCAAGTTTATTTCATTATCCGGATAATGTCATCTATACAAAATATTCACTGTCAAGAATCAGAGTTTGCTTTCTCCTCTAACTCCCACATATTAGCACTCTATATTGAGCCATGCCTCTACTCTGATTTTCTGCTGCTTTAGCTGCAGATAGATTCTTCATGACTTTCAGGCCTGATCTGGCTTTTAACCATTATCCTCTGACCTCACAGCCCTGAATAACTAGGGATTCAGATGTAAACCATCAGGGCATGGCTCATGTAGCTTCATTATGCTCTTCAGCCTGTGACACATTCTCAATAATTCCTGGAATTTTAGACAATTTAAAGTTTTTGATAACATAATGTTCTTATTCTAAGGAACTAGTGTTTGCCCAGATAAGCAAAGAACATCAGAGAAACTTGTATCTCAACAGTTGTTCTACAACTCCAGTTTTTGTGATCATAATATTGACAGATCTTTTGATTAAAGTGGGGACTTCTGGATGCTTTGTTTCAGTAAAGTCATTCTTTTTCTCTCCTGGTTTGATTTGTCCCCCCCCCCCATCCAAGTCCACAAGCCTAGACCATCAGCTGTACCTTAAAGCAGTATTTCATCATAGTTGCGTCCCATAATTCTGTACCTCTATTGACCATAACTTAACCTTTAATTAGCCTTAACACTTGCACTGTTTGAACTGATTTTTTCCCAAGAAATATAAAGGATTAAAATTTTAAGTTCATCATCATCATTGTAGAATGTAAATGTTGTAATTACAAAAAATATAAACATGAAGAAAAATCATGTAATCTTAGATGTTTTGTAATGCTCAGTTGAGTAATACTAACCATTTTTGTATATTAATAGTGTTGCCTTATTATAAATCAAAGTATAGATTAATGAGTAAGAACACTGAAACATTTCAGGAAATGAGGGGCAGGAAATTGGCAAGCCATCTTTGATGAAGTAAAATAACCTAGGTGACTAACTACATCTGTTAAAATTGGGAGAGCACCAAGGTGAGAGTTTCTAATTCCAAGATACATATTTCTACAATAATACATAATTTCTATAATAATAATGCAAATAATCTTGGATTACATTCAGAAAGAAAACATCCAGAAATTTTAAGTCATTTTTTTCAAGTTCTAATGATAGACTTGTTTGATTTAGAGAATAAAATAGTATTTATTTTTACAAAAAGTAAATTAATCTTTTGGTCCAAATTATATTTGAGCCAAATGCTATAATTAAAACAATAGTATTGTTTTACATGTAGTATTGTCTACATGTTTTATAACCTGTCATTAATACCTTTTGTATTTAATTATTTACAAATGCAAATTTCAATTTATAAGTCAACTATAATAAACAAGGTCCTGGGCTCTATCCTAGAAACACACACACACACACACACACACACACACACACACAGAGCCATTTTATGCATAAACAATGCCAGTTTATTTTTTTAGAAGGTAGAGGAAAAGTACTACCAATGTAATTCTCTCATCAATATGTATTAGAATAACTATCTTTACTATTTCCATTTTGTTTTTTAATCTAAAATTACAAGCATCAAAAATTCCTTCAGAGCTGGGAAAGTGGTAGAGGGCTTGCCTTGCATGCATGAGGCCCTGGGTTCGATTCCTCAGCACCACATAAGCAGAAAAAAAAGCCAGAAGTGGCACTGTGGCTCAAGTGGTAGAGTGTCAGCTTTGAGCTGAAGAGCTGAGGGACAGCGCCTAGGCCCAAAGTTCAGTCCCACGACTGGACCCCCCAAAAAAAATTCCCTCCAAAACTTCATTTCTATTGTAAGAAGAAAGGAGTTATAACTGTAAAACCAATTTTGCATGTCCTTGAAACACTGAAGTTGGCAAAATCCCCACTGAAGTGTAAAATAAGCTAGGCTTCCAATTAAAATGTTACAAGTTAGTACTAAATCTAACCAACAATCTGAAACCTTCAGTAACACAAAAGTTGTCACTGTTTTTTTTTAAAGGTGGTAGACAATGCCTCACTAAAAAAAGAGATTTTAAAAGTAACTTTCCTAAGAGCAAAAGAATTGAATAGTAGAAACGATGTAGAAATTAAGTGTACAGCATTAAAATATACCAGCATAGTCCATTCATTATATAATAAATTAAAAGCAAGAGGAAAATGGCCTTAGAAATACTGGAATTTATGATTCTTACAAATGTATGATAAATTATGCCTTAATTTTAACTATAGATATTATGGCACCAAAATGGTAATTTTGCAAATTAAGTTTTGTGTGTGAAAAATACTACATTTGAAATGTACTCATTACCTTGCTCATGTTACTGTAACCCCTCCTCTGTGCAGTATTCTTACAATAAAAATTCTATTAAAAAAACAACTAAATGTTCCCTAATTGCTCCTGATGTTCATTAAATTTTACGTTTGTTGCAACATTTCTTGGTAATCTGAAGTTTCTCTGTTCAGAAATTCTTTCTGTACTTATATATATATCTTTAATATATTTGTACTAAATAGAAAGCTTATTTAATTAAAGTTTGCTTAAGTTTCTGTTCAACCATAGAAATACCTGTATTTCAACCATGGAAATACCTGGGTTTGTCTCACGGATAATGATATGTGTAAAGTTTTATCGCTAAGGAACTATTCTGGACTTCTATAAGTTCCTAACTATAATAAAGTTACCTTGTGTTTTTTTTTTGGGGGGGAGATTATCTTAAAGCATGTGATTAGTTAATTATGCTCAATTTTCATCTTTATGAGATAAATGACGTTATATTCACAGTCAATCAGAATAATTACAATGGAAGTAATTTCAGGATGTGGGCTACACATAAGTAAGTTTATAATTCACAGGAAAGCATATCTAGTTATACATCATTTGTTATAATGCGAGAAACCCTAAACCTTCCCTATTTTTTTTCCAGTTCTGGGCCTTGAACTCATGGCCTGGGCACTGTCCTTGAGCTTCTTTTGCTCAAGGCTACCCCTCTACCAATTGAGCCACAGTGCCACCTCCAGTTTTTGTTTATGTGATATGGAGGAATGGCAAGCAGGGCTTCATGCATACTAAGCAAACACTCTATAGCCATATTCCCTAAATTTGACCTTCTAAAGAACAAGATTACCTCAATATAAAACACCTTGCTGCCATACCTAATCTCAGTTTTCTTCTCCACAATGAAGAGTCATCAAGGTGAATGGAGAATCCTCAGCATCTTGGTGACTCCTCCAGGTGTGCTGCCTACCACTTTAAATACTGGCCAGTGACCGCAGATGTTTCAAGTAAAGCACTTTTATCAATAATGTTATCTCCAACCCACTTTCATTAAGAGTAATTTTCTATTTCTCAGCCAGTAACTTGAGACATAGTATTCCACCTTTCTTGGGAAGGTGGCATGCATAGTTAAGTTTCTCTTGAACAAGTATACTGTGGACTCACTTGAAATATCTATTAGGCACAAATTATATATGGCTCTATTGAGGTCCTAGAAACACTGCTGCAAAAAAAAAAAGATTTGTAGCCTATTAGCTAAAAATTTTAAATAAACTAGTATGAATAAAATATTCTAATTTGAAACTGGACTTTTCAGATATGTTTAAGGAAGATTTTTTTTAAATGCTCCTCAGCTTAAATTTCCACAGTGAAAGACAAACCTACTGAACACTAAATGGAACTTTCTGGAAGTTGGCCAGGTATCTCAAATGTATTTCATTGAAAAACTTAGAGTTTTCTACTTAAGTGTATGCCAGTGTCTATCCAAATGTTCTGGTCACAAAATGGGGCAACTTATTATATTCTGTCTTTCTTTACCTGCTGAGATACAATTACTCTGTCCTGTGGTTCTGAAGAAAAAAAAACAAACCAAAACAACAACAACAAACAAACCTCTCTATCCCATTACAGAATTAATTTGTGATGAATTATAGAATTGATAGAAAAAGCTAAGCTACCTTCTGTACATTGTATCTGTCATTTAAAATTATTGTTTTGCACTACATTCAATGCACATAGAACAAATAAGTGAAATTAACTCACATACTCATTGATATCTTCTTCTCATACTTAGGATGACTGGACTTACTATAGTCCCTCTGTACTGAAGCTCTTCCTTGCTGGATCCCTTCTTTCTCTTTGTAAATTTTAACCTGGCTACCCTTTCAGTGGACCTCATTATTTTCAAGATAAATACTACTATATGTTGGGCTTTGCTTCTGCTATCTGGCATCCCTCACCTTTCTGATTTTATCTCTTCACATTTTCCTTCTTTATACAACAAATGTTGCGAACTTGTTTGTGGTTCCTTATTTGTACTTTGCTTGATCTAATCTATAAACTTTTGCACAGACATTTCCTCCTTTATAGAATAACCTTTTCCTCTCGTTTGTTTTTTAAAGATTTGTTTCAAATACCATTGAGTTTATAAACATTCCAAGGAAATTTACGGGCACAGTTAGATTCCTTTCAAATCCTCTGTATTGCTAATGATATGTTTTGTACGGTTATTAAAATGCTTTGTTTGTATTAATTTTCTCAATTTGAGTCCATTGAGTGAATCAATGATGTGCTTTAAACTCACAGTCCCATTACACTCTAGTATTAAGAGCAAGGGATATAGTTCAATGAAGATTCCTTTGAATGGTACTTGTGATCCCCTGACTTTGATCCCATCTGCTAGAAGAAAAAAATAGAAGAGATTAAAAAGGGGATATGTTGCCTTAATTTTCATAATAAATTAAATAAACTAAATAAATTCACAAGGAATGAAATGAAAGAAGTGTGCAGAAAAGGATAGGAAGAAATTCTTTGTGCTGTAAATGCATCTCCATTAAGTTGAATTAAAATGAGTATCAATGGGTTTTGTTCCTTAGTTTGTATATGAAATGTGAAATCAGGGTGCTAAATCATTTGTGATTTGTTTTAAAATATATTAACACTGTAAACACAACACATATTTGTGTGTGTGTGTGTGTGTGTGTGTGTGTGTGTGTGAATTCTTGCTAGTTTGTACTGCAGGAGCTACCATCTTACTGCTCAGGGATTTCCACACTTGAAGGAGAATCATGATGTAATCAGAAAAAAATATACTCCAGAGGGCAGTATTATACATATTTTAACTATGGTTTACCTCTAAAACTTTGCTAATTTTTTTAGTGAATATTAGACATCAGTTTTGACTATGGAGGGTAGCCTATTAATACTCAAAATAGACTTTAGAAATCAGCTGTGACATATTTGGATCAAATTATTGTAGATGCATGTTCCACTCATATATATGTGTATGTTAGTCTGAATTTTTAGGGATTGTAAATAAGCATTTATTCAAAAATATTTTTTTAAGTCTAGGTAGTAATAGGTTTTTGAGGTGCCTTGTACTATAAATTAAGTCTTGCTTTCAAAAGTATTGTGTCTGAGATAGGTAAACATTTCATAAAATACATGGGAGATTCTGAAGTAACAGAGCATTATTAGCCATTTTCGGTACATTATTAACAATCTGCTCTTGCTGAAAATATGTTTATTGATTGTCTCCTATGCATCCTAAATTAGTTAGGGAAGAATGTGTGGCAAAGTCATTTTATCACACCCAACTCTAACCTTGGCCAACACCATTTTAAGGAGCTGTTCAACTAAATCTAATTGAGACAACTTGAAATCTTGGGAGTGCCTACAACTATTGAGTAAGAAATCAATGAGACATGGAAAAACAGCAAGGGAGAGGGCAGACTGGGAGACAAAGTGTTGATGAAAACTGCACTTTCCAAAGTTCCTTTAACAGTATGCTGAAGTGAACTAGAACAGAAACAAAACTTCCAAAAATTGATTCAGATAGAAAAATAAATCCTTAAAAAGATAAGAAAATAAAATCCCTTTCCTCAGACCCTGCCCTGTATCTTCTGTTTTCTCTCAACAGACCACATTAAAAAAGGTTTGACTAAAATAGGATTGATCAGGCAAGGCTTGTTTATTCTTGGCATTCTCTCCGTTTCCAAATATAATGTTCTCATAAGGCCTTCATATAAACTTATTTCTTCAGATTACTCTTTATTTGTTGGTATTCATTTCCCAAGACAATCTCCTCATGTTTAAGAGCTAGAAAATTGGGAGAATTCTTGGAATATTCCAGGTGAAGTGAGTTTTAAAATTGTTGTTATGTTTAAATTTTTATGCAGAGTTGACATTCAAAGCAGTTTATGAACACAATGCATCTCCATCAGTGTCACCTCTTTCAACATTCTCACCCATCTCCTGCAACCTCTCCTTTCCTTACTTTTCTTGATTTTGTAGGCTATACATTGAATTTTTGACTTCACTGAAAAATAAAATATCTGATAATAATCTAACCCTATGTCTCTCAATTGCAGTGAAGAGAGATACTTTTCAGAATGAAACTCCTTTTTTTTTTTTTTGAGGAAGCACTGTCTTACATATGAACTCACATTTAAACAAGCCAGACGCCAGGATGAAACGTTGTCTGTACTGTGAGACACTGGCATCTTTCCTTGTACTACAATTAACCACTCTCCAGGTTGTAACTTCTTCAACATCTCACTCCTCCCTGTGATGGTGTTGTTTTAGGTGCTGCAAGAATTCTTCACTTCTTTTCACTATAAAAAAAATATAAAAAAAGAAGGGAATGGCAAGATAATTATCAGTTACAACTTAAGAGAATTATCCAGTGAAACTGAGTTTTAGTCCTAAAACTCAATCTTCTCCAAATGAACCCCAGGAAGTACTACTTTGTTTATTAATATAGTACTATCGTCAGTTTTTAAATGCTTATGAAAAATGATCAGATCACACATAAGTGCATGGAAATTGTACAAGAATTATCTTCTGCTCATTAGGATGAATTCTTTCAAGGCAGAATAGTACCTTCACTGTTACAGTAGACTGAGAAGCATTCCTTACACCCTGCTTATTTTTAGCTTGGGGACATCAGTGTCAGGTATTTGATCTAAAGAAAAATAAAATGATAAATAACTGTTGTGTTAAGTAGCAATTATTTTTGTTACAATTAGCAAAATAGTAACTAACGTAGCAAAATAGTAACTAACGTAATTGCCTGAAGAAAGAGGGAAATCAATAATTATTCATGAGATAAATGAATAAATAGCTCTGTTGCACCAACTGTATATATTATGGCATTCATCACTATCACACACTCTAATTTCTTATGTAAGTAGAATCTCTAATATGATGGTGTAATATGTAATTGTATCTAACATGTTGAAACTATCTGATGATTTAAACAATTCTATGTAATATTTTCCCATTTTATTCAGTGAAATATTATTGAAGTGGGTGCTACTACTAGAATGTACTTTCTTCTAGCACAAGACAAGGCTCGCAAGGATCCTGACACTAATATCTTTTTCTGTTTTTCTTGGACATAAAACTGGAAAGACATATCGAGAGAAATCCCTGTTTATCTCAAAATTGGCTCAGATGATACTTAAGTTCCATAGTTAGTAAATGCACTTGTTCCTTTGGAGATACCTCCTTGGCCTCTCTCAAATGTTGCTATATTCACATGGACAAACTCAGCTATTTAAATGTAGCTATCCACCCCTAATCCCTTTTCCCTATGTGTGCAATTGGTTTCACTATAAATTCATGTTTTTCTCTCTGAAACATATTTTGAACACTGCTCACTATTTTTTAGAGTCTATTAAATTCTGAACATATTTCACTCTTACATACTATTCAACATTTAATCTATCACATGAATTCTTAGCTTTAATAACAATTTAAAAACAAAAGAGAGTTTAAAAATAGCTTTAACCTACTTGTGAATTTGTACTTAGCTAATTTAGTTCTTCTGTTCTTAGATGAAAAGCAAGGTAAGGTTTGATTCTGAACTTACATGTTAGAGGTAATTTCTCTAATATATCTTATACCTGCATTTTCTCACTCTTTCCTTTATATCATTGATTTTTGTGTCAGGAAAGAAGAGAGAGAAAAGAGAAACAGACAGAAAGAGAAAGTAAAGAGATATTAAGTGCTTTACTTAAGTATTAATACCATCTCAAATTTAATAACCTCTAAACTAAGTTTCTGATTTTTACTCTCAATCATTTACCTCTATCCTAGTAAATGGTGATATTATTCTTACAAATCACCAGGTCCTAAACGGCCAAGAAAGATAGTATTTACCTCTTTCTTTTCAATCGAAATCAATTTACCTAGTTCTTCTCTAAACAATCTAAAAATCTAAAATCAAATCAAGATTGCCATTCTGGAGTTTGAACTCAGGGCCACATACTTGCAAAGCAAAGCAAACACTCTGTCACCCAAATTATTGACTAAGCCTGTTTGGCTTGTCTCATGCTTTTGCTTTTGCCTCAGACCATAATCCAATTACCTTTGCTTCCCACATAACAAGGATCAGAAAGTATGCCACCACATCTGGTTTATTTTAAAACAGAGTCTCCATAACTTTCATCTTGATTGTCCCAGAATCTTAATGTTTTATAACATCTCCACTCCAAGTACCTAAATATATTATAACATCCCACCAAAAAATTCATCTTTAATTCCAGTAAATACCCAAAGGAGTGTGCAGCACAATAATTCTCAGAAAGCGACAAATTTTTTTTTTAAAACATTGCTTCTCCTAGGTGAAGACTGCTTCAATGTGGTGAAGAAAAGTTTGAAATATCTATCCACCTAACTCTACCAATCTAAATCATTCATCCCGGGCATGCTACCTATCTAAGATAGTGTTTCTGTTCCCAGCCTCAGTTACTATAGCCCATTCCCTGTATTTCTTTTCTTACACTGTCTCTTTGTCTTTCTCTGTCTGTCATCCTATTATCTTTGTCACTCTGCCTCTTTCACATATATACATGAACATATGAGCTCATGAGGTAGTTGTAATTGCTTTCAAAAAATTTGAAAATTAACTGAGCTTCGACCTACTCAGAATGATTGTCATTAAGCAGATCGTATAGTTTAAATTAGTATTATTCATAATCAAATTAGATGAAAAGTTGTTATTGAAAATATAATTTTATCATTATTATTTGCAGAAGAAATAATGTTGTATATATATAAGCAATATGCATATAGATCTACATCCTCATGACAATACAGGTTTTCAGATTTGTATTAGAATTTAAAGTGTGCTGATGAATTTTACTTCTGGATATGAGTCAGAACTGAATTAGTAAAGGAACTTAAAATGTTACTCTAAACTTCAAATTTCTCACATGGAAACCCTGAGTCCTTGAGGCATTGAGACTGAGCTTTTGAAATTTTGAAAGTTGAGCCTAGCTATTGCTTTCTTGCTTACTTATTTTGTTAATTTATTTGTATTTCAAATGTAAAATAAAAATCTTGAGCCAGTAATCTCTAAATTTCTTGGTGCTCATAATTCCTGATGTCACAGTATTGTATTGAAAACATTCTGCTAAGTCAATATTTGTGAAGCAGAATGAATATAAATGTTTTGCTCATCCTCCATGAACAGTTTGGAAATCATGAGTAATGAATACTAAACTCACATTTCTTATTTATGTATTTCTTGATCTCATTTTGTGGAAATTCCCTCTGCAGTAGCCTCCGGGCACATTTACAGGATTTAATAAGAAGAGAGATGTTATCTGCATTCTTAATTGTATAGCAGAACGATAAACTCAGAGATGGAAAGCTTGTCTTGTAAATTTAATTTCCTCTATGCTTGTTAGGAAGAGCATACTAGAGGATATAACATCTTTCATCTCAGGTCATTGTATTACATGAACTTTTCAATTTTCAGGTCAACTAGTACTAATACATTTAAAGGCACATGGTCTATTTGGGAAGGTATGTGGCACATATACTTTTTAGTTTCATTCAAGGCACTTCCATGTAGTTTAAACTCATCATAGACATACCTGACTTCTTAATAAGTTGGATTTTGGAATGCCTGACTGTTACTAAAATTTGTATTTCAAAGGACAATAGCTAATTCAGTTTCTCCTTACTTAAGGGAATTGCTTTCTCCCATAACTAGGTTTGTAGCATATGTAGAAAACCATGAAGCACTGGAACTGCTTTTTAATTTCAGCACACAACAATAGATTTCTATTTGATTTTAAGTTATTTTTGCTTCATTTTTTATAAGAAATTTCCATATTGTCTATATCTCCATGGGTCATGTCTGCTTAAAATTTAATATTATGCTATAAGAACAAAAAGAAAAGGTTTTTATTAGTTGCATTATAATTTATGTAATTGCAGAAGATCAGTAAAGGCAAAAAATAAGTTTAGGATCATATCTGCAAAAAGGGGTACAGTAAAGAAAAAATCTCCTAAGGAAATCATGATGTAATAAAAAGTACATACCAAAGGAGAAATAATTTGCTTTGTTTGAAGAGGAACAATGTTGTTTTTGTAAGTTATTGCATTGCTAAGGATTAAATATAAGGCCTTGCCCATGCTAGGCAGGTCAGTTGGCTGTTCTTATAGTCACTTTGCCATGTATCCATTGCTGTAACACAGCAACAAGGCTAAAACAAATTTCTCAATGGATTAAGACATGGAAATCTAGAAAATCAAGACAGCTGCTCAATGACAAGAGATGAATGGTGAGGTTTAGAAATTGTGACGTTTGACAGGGATCCTATCATGATATCAAATAGTCATTGATATTCCAGTTATTGGAAGGTGAAGTCCATCTTCTTTCCCCTCAGCTCCGATTTCTGTAGTTTTTCTAACCAGTAAAAGTGATTCTTTGCTAATTTCTGGGACCTGGCAACAAGAAGTCAATGAAAATTCACACATTTGATATATTTGTGAGTCATATGATAAACCTATGGATATTCTAGTATAACTTAGTTATTAAAAAGGAGCATAGAGGGAGACCATTATCTATAAGTAAGAAATACTAGCAGAGAAATATTACCATGTATATTTATTCCACAAATCTATCAGCGCTTCTTCAACAATTTATTAGACAAAGAATACAAATTCAGATATGTAACTGACATTTTGCCCTGAAGATTAAGTAGTTTTTAAGCCCACCTGTAAGCTATTATCCATCATGCCTAATGCACACAGATTCGAAATAAATCTTCTCAAAGGTCAGTTCTGATTATTTCATCATTCTGCTCAAAATTCTTCTATATTCTCCACTGGCTGTAGAATTAGAACAAAATGTTTTTTGTTTCATCCGAAGCTATTTTTATATAAATATTTTTCTTTGTGAATCTATTCTAAAAATCCTGCTGCATTGTAAATTATTCTTTTCCTTGAGCCTAGAAATTGATACATCCAAGAAAATACATATAATATATAATATTATCCTCAATAATAACTACAATTGATGAATTTGGAAAAAGAAAGGAGGAAAAAAATCCAGCAGTCAATTTTCTGTAGAAATAATTGTTTTTGCCAGACAATCACTGGTTTGGCAGTGGATGGAATTCATTTATTAAGTTCTCCTCTATCAGAGGAAAAGAATTGCACTTGTCCATATTTTAAAGGAACTCAAGTTTTGCTAAATTTTTCTTCTCTGCTGTGATGAATGGTAAATCTGAAAGGATGTGTACCAGGTTACATTTTCTGGATTACTGAAATTGTGTTCACAATTAAAACATGTTTTAGCTCAGATCAAGGTTTCCTAGGCAATGTTATTTTCAATAAAATTCAGAAGGGAATTGGTGTATTCATTTTTTGTCTATTCCTTGGTATTCAATATCCCTTGATATGGTAACATAGAACTTTCTAGCCCAAACAACTTTTCCTTAGGTTTCTGGTGTTAACTCTATGCTAATGCTAACATTTACCTTACTTTCTTTTTTGTGACGTCTATAAATCACCGTCATGGTTTTAATAATGTTGTGTGTGTGTTTGTGTGTGTGTGTTTGTGTGTGTGTTTGTGTGTGTGTGCGCGCACTTGCTCTAGTAGTGTTGCTTAAATTCAGGACCTCATGCTCGTGCTTGGCTTTTTCCCTCAAGGCTGATTGCTGCTGTACTCTTGGAACTACACCTTCAGTTCTGGCTTTTTGCTCGTTACTTAAAGATAAGAGTCTCACAGTTCTTGCCTTCCAGGTGCAGCTTGATCCTTACATCTCATTCTCCTGAGTAACTAGGATTACAGGTATGAGCTATAAAATAGTCTAGAATGTCAGTAGGTTGTAATGAATGAAAATAAATGGATGTAACTACTATAAAAAATTTAAAATATAGTTCAATTTTTCCTTTTTTATTCTGTTTCTTTATTTGGAGTGAGGGCAGTTTGGAGGCTTGAACTCACAGCCTGAGCACTGTCCTTGAACTTTATGTTCACTTGAGACATAGATCAATTCTCAACTTCTTGTGATTAACTGGAAATGAGAGCCTCACATACTTTTCTTTCTAGCCTGACTTTGAATCATGATCCTTCGATCTCTGTCTCCAGTGTAACTGATCACAAGCTGGAGCCACCACCGCTCAGTTTTTAAAACTCTTTTTATAACGCTATCACCTTAAGTATTTTATCTGATTGAATGTAAATAGTTTATGTAATAGACACTTCTGATTTAAAATTTTCCTGTTTCAAAAACCGGAAGTAATGTGTTATATTGACTGATGTCTTGTCGCAGTTATTTTATGTAGATTTATGCTCTATAGAGTTTATATTCTGTAATCAGTATTCTGTTCTGGTAAAGAGAAGCACATATATAATTCATATTTATACAAACTTTTGAATAATTTATAGCACAGCACACAATCCTATGTATAATTTATTATATAACATATATTTTCCATAATTCATTACATAGTGTATGTAAAACATTAGGACATACAATGTTTACCCATTTCTCAGTGATTAAAAAAATTTTAGTTAAAATATAATGCCTAATACCCTTCGAGTTAAGTACAATCGTATTGGGAATTTTCCAATTGAAAAGGATGTTTTGTTGTTTTCTACCATGAGTACACTTGAAGAGTGTCCTTTGCATCCTTTCTATTTACATCCTTTCTATTGGGCATGATAGCCTAACTATTGCAGACATGTGCATTGTCTTTGTGTCTTTAAATCTATGAATTTCTCTCTATGAAGCACTGCTCTGTTTGGCTTGTAAATGTAAAGTAAAATAATTAAAATTTTGATCATAGTAAAAGCTAATATTTAACCTTAATTTTGATTCAAACATATATACACAATTAAGTAAAATCACAGATACTTGCATTTGCCTTTATCTCTCAATTGTGGTTTGGTAGTCTAACCCATATAAGCTTTGGTATCTCACTAATTGTTTTACTTTGTTCCACATGACACTCTAGTTCTTTTTAATGAATCCCAACAGTGTAGTATCACTTGGCAAGATTGATATAAGAAAATTTATCTCCATTATATTTTGTGAAACTACTCTTTATAAAAATGATAACAAAATTATTCAAAGTGTTATAATTTATATATTACATTTAGAAAAACAAAAGTAATGGAAGTGAATGCATATCAAGGACAACATATAACTGTATCTCCCATTTAGTGTTCATTTAACAACATACAAAATATTTATACACAAGATTTAAGAAAACCAATAAATGTCAATATCCATACATGTAAACAATCAACTCTCCTTATCTCTTATTTAGCCTACACTCAAAAATATTACTATGTAAATTTGACTATGGAATTATCAACTATTCAAAATAAGACCTCAGAATATTTGCTGCCTGCCTGCCTGGTATATGAATAACAGATTCACATACACATATCCTAATGAAACCAAATATTTATGGTTTAATTAATAACAGTCCTAAAAGTTTAAAAATACTGCTTAGGCCGGTGGTATGTAACCTATTAGCAAACAGATATTCACAAAAACATCTCACCACAGCTGTAGATTCTATTGAAATGTCAAGGACTACATAGAAAACTATTTCCATTGTTCAACTGGCAACGACAGCAGATTATAGATGATAGCTGTTTAGGTACATACAAAGATAGATGAGTAAATAATCTCTGCTCTTTCCTCAAGAGATTTTCTCTGGCCAGCAGCTGCATCATTACATCACCTTTTCCCTTTGCCTTTGCCCTGTTCACAAATAGAATCTACAGTTGCTCTTTCTTTCTAAAAATCAATACTAACTTTCAGCAAGCATATACTTCAGAACAAAACAAAAACTGCACAATTACTAGCATAACCCAGAGTTCCAGGAAAGCTATCAATTGATTATGCATTGTCTCTTATGTGTAATCATTTCCAGCATATTGTTTTTATCAAGATCATGATAAGATTTCTATAATTTAGGTATATACTTTCCAGGTAAAATGATGACTTGGATATACTACACCCTTATGTACCTTGGGTACAAGGCCCCTTTATTTATATGGGGCAGAGATTGTTCCAAAAAATATATAACAGTTGAGTTGCAAGTCAGTACTTTTCCCTGTTAAGATATTGGCCATGTCTCATTCATTTTTTATTACAGTTTATAATAACTCCTTCAAAATAAGAGGTATTAGAACCTTCCTGAGGGAAAATGGCATAGATAATAATAATCTTTGAGGTATTTATTTTTTCAATTGGCCTGGTGCATTTGGAAATTCATCATTTAACCGGCAAATTTATAAACATATTTGTTATAAGATACACCTGTGCAAGCTATTTATCACAAGATGGAAGGAAATTTTCCATGGGTCTCTTGTTTCGGCATCTTATCTAAACAATGACATTTCATTAGTTAGATCTAGCTATGTAGTCTATTACCACAAACTATCATTTTTTCATTATTTGACAGACCTTTCCTAAGATTCCCTGTGACCTAGAAATTCCAAAATCCAAGAATTCCAAATCCTTTTTTAAATGAAATAGAGCACCATTTACATAATCACAAATGTACTTTATGTACATTACATGTATATGAATATTATATACATGATATGTACTATGTAAATCTTCTCTTAGCTGTCAAATAATCTCTAAATTACTTAAATTAATATCATGTAAATGCTATATAACGAGTAACTCTGTAATGGTAGAAAATAAAAGTTTGAATATGTTTAGACAGGTATAATTTTTTCTGTTTATATTAAAATTTAGTTGCTATAGAAAGTCTGTAGAGGGCTGGGGAGGTGGCTCAGTGGTAGAGCACTTGCCTTGCATGCCTGAGGCCCTGGGTTCGATTCCTCAGCACCACATAAGCAAAAAGAAAAAAGCCGGAAGTGGCGCTGTAGCTCAAGTGGTAGAGTGCTAGCCTTGAGCTGAAGAGCTGAGGGACAGTGCCCAGGCCCAGAGTCAAGCCCCAAAAACCGAACCCAAAAAAAAAAAATAGAAAGTCTATAGATACTCATGACCAAAAGTATCTTATTGTCATTATTTTCCATGTATCACAAGTTGAGGCATAGCTTACCAATGTTCACTGCTCAGGATTTCACAAGTTTCTGACCAATTTCTAGGTAAGGCTTTTGTTACCCCTCAATCCAAGAAGATTGTGCTTCAAAATATTTTCAGGATATTGTTAAATTTCCCAATCTTGTAGCAATACTAATGAAGCCCCAATTTCTTGACTGTTTGTTGTAGATTCTTCCATGACTTATCTAATGACATTCTTAGTTATTCCTATATGGCCATCTCTGTAGACAGTGTGTTTCCTTCTTTTCACTTATGATTTTTTATTGTCAAGGCCATGTACAGAGGGGTTAGTTACATAAGTAAGGTAATGAGTATATTTCCTGTCAACTTGTCAATCCTTCCCTCATTTTTCACCTACTTCCCCTCCTCCTACACTCCCCCTCCACATAGTTTCCACCATATGGTCTTGTGTATATTGCTGTTGCATTGGTTCCCCCTTGTGCCTTGTCTCACCATTTTGTTGTTCCTCTTTCCTTCCCTAATTCAAATAAACATATATACAATACCAGGGTATCAAAATCAAACATAGTGACAATAGGGGATATTCCACAGGTGGAAAAACATACAAAAGAAACAAGAAATCACATAGTACATTAAAAACAACAACAACAAAGAAATCCTCTTGTGTCCTTGTCTTGGAGTTCATTTCACTTAGCATCATCTTATGTGGCCATATGTAACACAGCTATTGAGCTATTCTGTTAATCTGATAAGATTATCCTAGATGTATACTAATTATTGCCAATAAGGGAAACCATGGGACCTATATTTCTTTGGGTCTGGCTTGCTTTACTTAATATGATTTTTCCAAGTCTTTCCATTTCCTTACAAATGGGGCAGTGTCATTCTTTCTGATGGAAGCATTAGAATTCTGTGTGTCTGTGTGTGTGTGTGTGTGTGTGTGTGTGTGTGTGTGAGAGAGAGAGAGAGAGAGAGAGAGAGACATTTTCTTGGTACATTCATCTACTGAGGCCATATTAAAGCTACCAGCACAACTATGTTTATCACAGCATTGAGTTTTTTTTCTTTGTTTCTTATAGGCATTTAAAGTTAAAGCTTTGTTGTTGTTTGTTTCTCTAGTCACCATCTATCTAGATTTTTATTGGCACCTTCTCCGAGTTTGCGTCCTCCCTTCCTAGCTTTTGCTCAAAGGCACAGACCTGTGGTTTTGTGGAGACACAGGAAAGTGCTACATTAACAATATACTGCATGCTTTTTTGCTTGTGAGGTTGTTGCTTCTTACTCTTTAAGCAGAATCTTGCTAAGAAGCAATCAAAAGTTCTGGAATTATAAGCATGTACCACTACTAATGCTGAACAGTAGTTTCTTCTCTAAGGCCATGAAGAAAGAGTTCAGTGGTGTATATTTTCAATTCCATAATTTATATGTCTTGTAATATACTGGATATTACATATATTGTAGAATGCATAACATATATTATAGAATGCATAACATGATATAGCATGTGTACTGTGTGTTCTCTCTCTCCATATATATATATAAACAAAATTACAGTTGTTTTTTATTTAAGTAGATATGCTACATATTTTAAAACATTGATATATTTTAAGCTAATTGAATTTTTTTATCCAAGTAGGTATTTACTTCAGCTATATCTATAGCAGTAAAATGCATTATTTTGTTTTTATTATTCTCTCAAGTGTATACCATTGTATTTAAATGTTATTTTTAGCTATCTTGCAAGGAAATGTTAGGTTCTGTTATAAATATTAATTTCCTCTAGCTATAGAGTAGCATTTTAACTTATTTTATGGAATTTTAAAACAACAAAAATATTCTACATACAATTTTCTATGCTTATACATTAAAAAATGTTGGCAGCTATAGGAAATAAATGCCTTCATATATTTTATACATTTTATAAGTTTGATTCATTTCTTTTTTTAAAAAGATACTTCTCTTTTTCTTGTTCAGTGATTAAAAGTATACTCATAGTGGTGGATACCTAGCTTAGTGGTAGAGTACTTGTCTGGTATGTACAAGTCCCTGAGTTCAATCTCCAAGAACAACAAAGAAAATCTACATATAAGTAATAGAAAATGTGTATTTAATGTTATTGAATTTCCAGTAATATAAGAGTTTCTTTCCTTATAAGTGTTAGCTTAGCTCTGACTGATTTTCCTTTTAGACTGTCTCTTTATGTATGCATATTTTGTAAATATACGTGGAAGTTATTGACCCCTCTAGAACAAAGGGTAATTGAACTTCTTAATCCATTCTGAAAGCTTTCAATTTCCTGAGCCAGAATCATTATCCTAAAACAGGGGCTTCATGTCCTCCCTGTGTGGGTGTGGAAAAATGGAACCTGATGAACCAGTGCAAAATGTGCCGATACTCCGGTTGCTTCTTTTGTTTTCAGAAATGAGGTATCCTCTGACCTAACCCAGAAAATGTGTATATCCTTCAGCATGCTTTAAGAAGTGTGCCAGTCTAACTTGTTAAATTGCAAACAGGTCAAATCATACACTGTGCTGTATATAGTGGAATTCACACTTAACATTGTGACAGATATTCTGACAAAATATGAGTGTCAGTAGAGACAAGGGAATTCAACTTTAGTCAAGCAAAATGATTTCATGCTCAGGAATATTTACTAACTTCAATATATTACATAGTTTAAAATACAAAACAATTCTGCAGAAGTATAGAGAATTTAATGAGAATGAATAATAGGAGAAAGATGTAAAACCACAAGAAAATTCCAACAGTAGTGTTTTCTTTGGGGTTAGAACTCTGTTGTCCCCATCAGCAAGAATGTCTCTCCTGGGGAGATTAAACACATTAAGATGTGTTTTCTGACCCTTTGCTCATGGATTGGATGACCTAATGAGTTCACTGATTATACAAAGTTCGCAGTAACTATCTTTTATATTCCCTCTTCTAAACAGGCAAGAAAAACAAGAAAATGTCAGCATGTGAACAATGAAATATATGTGTGTGTGTGTATATATATATATATATATATATACATATATATAGTAGAATAATAGAGCTGCTTATAGTTAAAACATATACATCTTGAATCTTAATATACTGGGCTATTTCTTCCTTTTTTTGGTTGTTGATTGTGGGGCTTGAACTCTGGACCTGGTTGCTGTCTCTCAGCTCTTCAGCTCAAGGCTAGCGCTCTACCACTTGAGCCACAGCTCCGCTTCCGGTTTTCTGAGTGGTTTATTGGAGATAAGAGTCTCAAGGACTTCCCTGCCAGAGCTGCTTTGAACCTCAATCCTCAGATCTCAGCCTCTTGAGTAGCTAGGATTACAGACGTGAGGCACCAGTTCTGGGCTTATAATAGGCCTATTTAAACTAATTTTTCTCTGTTATTTTAACAAAAAGTAAAATGTATCACGTTAAAATCATATAAAGCTAATTTGCATATTGATATGTGAAAACATTATGAAAATATTTATACATTAAAATACATGAAAAAGCTAATTTGTCACTTTTACCTCTGCACCTTTGTATCATGAAAAATAGACCTGTGTAAGTCTAATTTTAGGGTTTTGTTCCTTTGGTCCAAAAGAAATCCAGATACATGAGAAAATATAAACTAAATAATGAATAGGCTAATGGTGAGTGATCTTCCTATTTCTCTTATTAAAATTCTATAAATTTAACATAGCCTATTGTTAACCACACCCAAACTGTCATAAACAAAATGTATACTATTCACTAAGTGAAAGGTGAAAGAAAATATGAAAAATATGCTAGAACTGTTTTATTTTGATTTATTATTTTTTAAAATTGTTATTGTAAAGATAACCTTCAGAATGGTTACAGTTGCACAAATCAGGTAATGCATACGTTTCTTTTTGAACAGTGTCACCCCCTTCCCTCTCTTTCTCCCAGCTTTTCCCTCCTGTCCCCCAGTTCCTACAAGTTGTATAGTTCATTTTTGACATGGTGTCTATTGAGTATCACTGCTGCATCTGCTCATCCTTTCTTCCACCATTTCTGTGCTGTCCGCTAGGTTGGACAGACAGCATAGTTTTTCATTTGAATATAATTATTTATTTTTTAAATTTTATTTATTGTAAGGGTGATGTCAGAGGGGTGGTTACAGTTATGTAAGTAAGGTAATGAGTACATTTCATGTCAAACATTGTTACCCCTTCCCTTATTTTCTCCTACTTTCCCTCCTCCATCCCTGGCCCCACACAGGACAACCACTAAGTTAGAAGTAGTTTGGTAGTTAAAATTCACCAGGCATTATTTAATTCTAGAGTCTACTTGAATATTCTAGTCTATTCTAAAAAAACAATAAGTCTCTACTTAAAAATCCCTTTCGCTGACAATTGAGTTGGTCACCTGAAAACTGAGAAGAAAGTAAACATTCAATAAAAATAAGCTGCAGTGGTAACAGAGTCCCAAAGGTTTTTTAAATAAAATTTCTGCATCTCTAATACCAGTAACCTGCTAAAACTACATGTTTTATTGAAGGAAATGGAATAGAGTTGTTATTCCCTTAAGTTCTTAATACTAAGCACAAGAATTTTAAATGACAAATGGAGACACATGGATTGAATTTTTGGAGCAGTCAATTTAGTAGGTAGTCAAGATGTCAGAAATGATTTATGAACTTACAACTTTGTGTCTTTAATTTTTTATCTCTAATATTAAGGTTTGAATTTAGTAACCAGGAGAATAAGCTTTGACCAATTCAAACAAATCTAAAAACAAAATAGGTAAAAACCACTGGGACTATCAAATGGTTTTAGTGTTTGAATAGAGCCTCAAATAAATTCAATTCATTCTGACCTCTTCTTTCTTAACTGCTGATTACTTATTCTGAATATTGAATTACTCTAATAAGACCACATCTCTGTCCTCTGATGAAGATGCAGAGTATTCCTAAATATCAATCTCTCTCTTTCTCTCTCTCTTTCTCTCTCTCTCTCACACACACTCAGTACATGCATCCTGAACTAATAACCCAGCCATTAGTTCTAGTTCTACTATTTACATACCTCAAGAAAACATACATAAGTAAACATGAAAGCAAACAATCTCTTTTTTCTATTCATTTTGTTACCTTCTAAAATAAAATATTCACCTCGTCTCAAACACTAGACACAAAGTCTTCAATTTTGATTGAAATATAGCAAATATTATTTCCATACACTCTGTGTGTATTCTCTATACTCCACCACCCCTTTTTTGGCAGTCCAAAATGTTTTATAATGTATATTTTCAAAACATTCATGTACAATAATTTTAGAATAGGAACTAGAGCTTATAAAATTAAATTGAACTGTTTACTTGTACTCATTGAGAATTAATTCAGGTAGACTGCTTGATATAATTTTTTTCTGTGTCCTATATGACCTTTCCCAAAATATGTATTTATTTTGTACTGTCTCTAAAACTCAGGTGTCCCTGATTAAAATATCATTAACACTGAACAATGCAAAGGCTAAAGAGGCTAAAGGATATAAAGAACTTAGCCTAAAGTAATTTTTAACAAAACACTTGACATGAACATTATTATAGAAATAACGTAAACTCTAATTGTTAAAATGAATACAAATTCTACTATGAAACATAAGCTTTTGAGTATTATCTCTAAACTTACTGAAATAGCTTTGTCCTACTAAACAGACACATGAGGATACTCACTTATGCAAGAAATGGCAATTAACCAAGCATTCCAATTCTATTTCAGAATCTCACATTCTTCTCCAGAACTACTGGAGGAGGATATGCTCTCTTGATTTCTGAAAAAAAAAAAAGATGTTCATCTCAGACTTACTTCAGAAGATTGATTGGGTGTTGATGCTTCATTTCCCTTAGACGGGATCAAATTAGCAATTAACTCCTTCACAGGTAGAGACAGACTAAGCTTAGTGAAGCTTTATAAGGGCTTATCTGGTGAAATATTAGTAATTGCCAAAGTAATGGATGAAGTTAAAGAAATTTCCCTGAATCTGAAAAAAGTATAAGTGTGCATTTTAACAGGATGGGCTTGCTTGTAAGTTTTAAAATTCCTTTTGAGTGTACATTGATGTCTGTGATGAATAATAATGCAATTAAATAAACACAGAAGAGGAATTGTTATTCATCAAAAGGAAGGTTTTAATGTTGACAGGACCTGAAAATGACTTAATTACTCTGATAAAAATTAAAGAAAACAATGCCCATAGCAAATTGTCAGTTACCTGATATATAATGTTGACTCTAAATAATAATTCTGGTTTAAATTCAAAACTGACTAATTGGTATACATGTACTTGCAGGATAAAAACAATCTTTCTGCTTCAAATGTTCAAGTTCAATTTTATTTAGATTTAATTAACTTTAATTCATATTAGCATCTCCTATTGATCTCTGCTTGCTGTGTCTTGCTTTCTTTTTCCTAGCCTTCATATATGAAGTCTGTCTAGTCAGTTAAGTTACTGACCCCACTTCTGTACCAAGAAATTTTCCTTACTCTCCCACAGACACAAGACCTATCCCTTTATGAATGAGAAAACCTCTCATTTCCTTTCTCTCATATTAGCAATTTTATTTTAAGATTAATTATACTAACCTAGGGAAGCTTCCTTGATTTTCTTTGTAATCCTCCCACTTTCTTATATAATATAAAGTTGTCAAACCAAATAACTTGCTGTTGGCCTCTGCAGTATCCATTTCTCTAGGCTGAATAATGCTCTCAGTAGGATAAAATGGTAAGTATTGAAGTAGGTCAGGGATTTCCTTGCAAATACTATCACCACTCTATTGCTCTACTATAGAAAATAACAAGAGCACATTTTTATCTGATTGGGAAGTCTTTGGCATCTTCTTTACACTTTCAAGGCCGCAGGCAACTGTGGAATAGGTCGAATTAATCTCTTTAGGTTTAAGCTTATTTATCAAAAAGGAAGAAGTCTGCATGCTAAAGTCTTAGGTCAAGCCCTGTGCTTTCAACCCTGTGTTCCCCCTGCACACAACGGAGGTCTGACTTAATAATGTCTTTACACATGGAATAATGCTTCTCAGCTGCTTTATGTTCACAAAGCACAATAAGACATTGTGCAAATGTTGAATGTTATAATATCATTAATCCAGGACTGCATCTAGCAGCAAGAGAGTGACAAGGAAATGATCTTTTATAAAATCAGTGAATCAGTGAAAAAGTGATCTACTATTCATTGTACCTTTTGAATGTGTAATAGACATGTATAAATAAATACAACTTCCGATTTTAGTCAGAACTCCAAACTCATAAAGCAGTTGTGAAAGGCTGTCTAAAATGTTTCTTGAAAAATTATTAAATATTGTTAAATCATATGCTACCATTCAGGTCCTCAAGTAAATTTCTTGGGTAGTTTTGTTTAAATTTTCTAAGTATAAGCAGAGGGAATAAATGACCTCCTTGTCAGAGATGCAGTTGTTTATACTAACATGGTTGTGACCTTAGACACATTTACCAAGTTAGTAAGACTTATTCCTGTCAAACTGTCACCAGGTCAGATTGTCTCAAGGAATAGAACCTCCTCTGCTTTTCCCCAAGGCCAACCTTAAATCATTTATTTATTACCATCACTTCTACCTTTTCTCCATCTCTGTATATCTGGCAGAATTTACTGAAAACCCACTGAGGGTAATTTTCACATATAAAAATGATCAATAAAACATAATACCTACAGGAAACTGAGAATAACAAGGCATATTTTCACTCTGAAAAATACATAAATACTTAAGTTCTAAATCCTTCTGGACAAAAAAATAGAAAAGAAAATAACCTAATTGTCTAATGTGGTGTGTAATGAAATCCAAATAGTCACAAATATAGGGTCAGATACAGGAGTCATTTGGAATAAAATATAAAGCTTCTGAGATTGAATATTTCTGGACCAAGACGTTGAGTTACTTAATCTGAATTTGTATTAAGAAATAAAGAAAAAAACCACAGCTGTTGTAGATTGAATACTCATCAATAACAAATGGTACCTAGTTAATCAATCATTTAAAATCTTAGAAACATGAATTTCACTTTTTATATTGCTCAGGTTTGTTAATTGTTATGGGACACAAGAAAAACCAGAAAGTATATGCAGAAAGTGATACCACTCCAGTAGATGATGTCACTCTCAGTACATCATTGCTACAATACTGTTAAATAACAAACACCTCGGATCTCAGTGATTTTTTAACATATGCAATTACTCTTGTAGATTCATATTGGTCTAATATGACCACCTATTCTCTTCTACAGTGTCTTCTATTCCAAATTTAAGAAGTAATAAATATTTGTGATAAGTTTTGGTTCTTTTTATTGTTGTTGTTGTTGTTGGCCGTGGGGTTTGAGCTCTGGGCCTGGGCGCTGTCCCTCAGCTCTTCAGTTCAAGGCTAGCACTCTGCCACTTGAGCCACAGTACCACTTCTGGTTTTCTGGTGGTTTATTGGAGATGAGAATCTCATGGACTTTCCTTCCTTGGCTGGCTTTGAACCTCAATCCTCAGATCTCAGCCTCCTGAGTAGCTAGGATTACAGGCATGAGCCACCGCTCCAGGCCAAAGTTTTGGTTCTTACAAGCAATTAAAACAGGAGCAAAGAACAAGGATAATTTTGCACCTGGTGAGCTTACACTATACTGGCCACTGTAAGTCAAATAATCAAGGTCAAGATTAGTGTGGTGCTGTATGTGTCAGGTTCAATCAGGAGACACAGTTATTCAACAATAGTTAATAAAAGGATTTACTCATGGGATATATGTTAATTCAATAAATAGGTGTGATTACTGTGCCTAAGAGAACAGAAGGGGTTTCAAATAATCAAACGTAAAAGCATATGTAGGGGGGCTGGGAAGGTGGCTCAGTGGTAGAGCACTTGCCTTGCATGCCCTGGGTTCGATTCCTCAGAGCCACATAAGCAAAAAGAAAAAAGCCAGAAGTGGCGCTGTGGCTCAAGTGGTAGAGGGCTAGCCTTGAACTGAAGAGCTGAGGGACAGTGCCCAGGCCCAGAGTTCAGGTCCCACGACCGGACCCCCCACCCCCAAAAAAAGCATATGTAGGACATTATTGCAGACATAATTGTGTCGTTTGAAAATTCAGAAGTTAAAACCTTAATTTCAAGTGTAACCACATTGTCCCTGGGCTCCTTTTACTCAAAGCTGGCCTTTTTCCACTTGAGCCACAGCTCCACTTCAAATTTTGTTGTGTGATTAATTGGAGATAAGAGTAATACAGACTTTCCTGCTAGAGCTGGCTTTGAACCACAATCTTCAAATCTCTTCCTCCCGAGTAGCTAGGATTACAGGTGTGAGTCACCTGTGTCCAGCAATAATGGCACCTCTCTATAAAGAGAGGAAGACATACAAGAATATTGTGCACAGCAATAAAAGCCTATAGAAAAATGACATTAAGTAAAATAAGCCAGACCCCAAAAAACATAGGTTGCATGATTTCCCTCATTTGTGGTAAATAGATTGTACCTATAAATCTACACTGTATAGTTCAAAGAAAAAATACGCTGGGATATCATAAATTATATATGTCTCTAGGTATTCACACAGAGTGAGAACAAAGGAAGATATTCTTAGGAGAGGATCACAACGCTGCAATACTGAACTCCAAGAAAAATGGAAAAAGTTTTTTTTTTCTTTGCTACTTTTAGTTTTCTTTTCCTTTTGTTTATCTGTCTTTGAGAGTGTAAGCAGCATTGGTACAGAAATGGTGGGAGAAAGGTTGTACAATAGGAGCAATAATATTCATTAAACACTATGTTGAAAATTAACTATACTACTTGTGGGAAGGGATAGGAAGGGAAGAACTGGGAGAGAACAAGAGAAAGGGTGACAGTGTTCAAAAAGCAATGTACCTATACCAGTATTATGTAATTGTAAACCCTCTATACATCATCCTTACAATCATAATAATAAAATGCACAAAGAATACAATAAAAATATTTCTTAAAAGACTATAGGAGTGACAGAGAACAGGCAATTATATTCAGGTGGTGAACACAAGACCCAACAAGTCTTAAAATGTTATTGCATATCTAAAAATAGTATTTATTTCACAAAACTATATCAGGACTGAAGTTAAGGAAGTACACCAAAAATTAAATTACAAATTAAAGATGGGACAGTTTTACTTTCCCACCTTTGAGAACGTGAACTTATCCATGTGATTAAAAAAATAATGATGATTCCAACAACCTAGAATACTCTGAAAAATTATGAGGAAAATGAAAATACAAAACTTTATCAGAAACGAGTTTCAATCTGATGGATCAGTAGTTTCTCCTGATTAAATATTTCAAAACCATAAAGAAATAATCCTGACACAACTGAAATTATTCCAGAGCACAAAATCATTAGTTTCTAATGGCAAATTTACAAATATCAAATTTTGTAAAGTTTGTAAAACGGCACACAAAATTGACAGTATAGCCTGATATTGCTAACAAAATGTCACAGAATTGTAAAAAATCAAATTTAATTTGTTGTATATGAGCAATATATATATAATTAAGATGTATATACTTGGATATATACATAAATTATATATCTTTAAGCAAATCACAAAAAATTAATTAGCTTCTGGATGATAAAAGCTAATTTTGCTATGTTCATAACGAAATAGTGCTGAAATGTATTTACTGAGGCAAGAGGTGAAAGATTCTTATTTAACATCAGAGATATACATAGACACATTATTGGAATGTGGATGCATAAATATTCAAAGGCAGCTGCATTCTAAATGGGGAATGACTAAAGCTTTTCCTAGCAGTGTCTGGGACAGTACAAGGGCATCTATGTGATTGTTATCATTTTCTGTTATTCTAGAAGTTATAACCAGAACGTTTTGATGTGTAAAGCAATTATAAACTTTCAATGTTGAACTGGAAACAGCAATGTAATTACTAGTAGGTTATAGGATTAAATATCTGAAATATTAAAAAATTCACATAAAAACTTAGAAAACAATAGAGAAATGACTATGAACATACCATTTCTAAAATATAATTTGAAATCAATCACTACTCACATGAAGCATGTTCAACATGAAAAGAGCAATACGATGCTATATTTATTTAATCTAAGTTGGAGAACATGTGATTTTTGATATATTTGAATTGCTAGAATTATAATTCCATAGAATTTTATGCAATGTATTTTAGAGTATTTATTAGAAGTAATCAACAGCAGGAAGGCTCACTCTTGCAATTCTAGCTATTTTGGAAGCTGACATCTGATTATTATTGTTCAAAGGCAGCCTAGGAAGAAAGTCCATGAGATTTTTCTACACTTAACCAGAATAAAGCCAGAGGTGCAGGTGAGACTCAAATGGTAGAGGACCAGCCTTGACTGAAAAAGTCAAGTCAAGCAAGAGCAAGAGTATGAGGCCATGAGTTCTAGCTCCAGTACTAGCATACACGTTGTGCCTGCACGTGTGTGCGTGCACACACACATAAACATACACACTCGACACTAAAAATTATAACCAATGAGATGTACAAAATAAACTTGGTGAGGGAGAAGTTGGGGAAGTGGGCAGAGAAGGGATAGTAGGGGAAAAACAAAGGAAGGGTAACGATGTTCGATTAGAAATGTACTCATTACCTTACTCATGTTACTGTAACCCATCTGTACAGTATCTTTACAATAAAAACATTAAAATTAATATATATAACCCAAAATATCATTGTATGATTTATTTTTACAGATAAATTTTATCTAAATTCACAAAGATATTGTTACGCTATGTAGATAAATGGAACTGCAGATTTGTCTGCAACAACAAAAGCAGTAGAAGCAATATGACTGCCTATCATGGTGAATATTACCTAACTTATGGTAAACTCATACAATTTTATACAATATACCAGTTTAAAAAACTTACGTGCATGCTTGTCCTGATAAAGTTTTATTGATCTGTTAATAATATTGGACCAGTGAGAAATTCATGGTTTTTCAAATGTGTTTGTTCAGGTATTTGTTAAACCTATTGGAAAATTTGGGTGGAGACTACAACAAAACACTATTATTTCCTGGGTATGTTTGTAATTATTCAAAATTTAAAATGTTGGCTAACAGGAAAAAGGAGAGAAAAGAAAAAAGTAGAAAAAGGAGGAGGGGGAGTGAGAGAAGGAAATAAAAAGGGATGGAAAGAAGAAAGGGAGAGGAGGAAAGGGAAAGGGAAAAGGAGAGAGAAAGAGAAAGAGAGACAGAAAAAGATTTAGAATAACTAGAAGTAATACTTTAAAACCTGGAGGTTGAGCATGGGAAAATTTATTACACAGATCAAAACACAAACCAGATAAATTCTTCAAACTGGATGCATGGAAATAAAAAGAAATACCACTCAGTCCAAAAGAATGCAAGGCCTGAGAAATTCAAAGGATTTAGGATTGAATACCAGTAAGTGTACAGTAGATGGTTGACTGAACTCCAAATTCAACAATTATGTTGAGAATACACTGAAACTCAGATTGGAGAGGTGGGCTTAATAAGCATGTGCCTCCAATATGAAAAGAATGAAACACAACTTGTGCACATGCTAGTCAGAAGGCTGCCTATATGTTTATCAAAGTAGCTTTCAATATCGAAATAACTTAAGAAAGAATGATTTTTTTAGGTTAAGCTATTATTATCATCCTTCTCTTGGTAATATACAGGACTTTTAAAGCCAGGCACTAGTGAAAAGGCCTTCAATGCAAACTGTTTTACTGCAAAAAATAAAATAAAATAAAATCACAGTATACACTTCCATCTATTTTTTTTTCCATAGAAAAACTTTATCACATCAAAACATTATCTGCATATTCATAAGATTCCACCTTCAGGCAGAGACAAGAGCTCCTTCTCTTTTTTTAATTTAATTAATTTATTTTTTATTTGTGAACATACTGTACAGAGGGGTTACAATTACATGGGCAGGATAATGCGTTGTTGTGTTTCCGGGTCTCTATTCAAAAAATTTCGGCCTGTGCCAAGGAGACCTAGGGTTTCTCCTATTCCATCCTGTAATGTTTTCAGAGTGTCTGCTTTGACTTCAAGGTCTTTGATCCATTTGGAGTTGATTCTGGTGCAGGGTGATATATAAGGATCTAGCTTTAGTTTTCTACATGTAGTTAACCAATTTTGCCAGCACCATTTACTGAAGAGGCTGTCTTTCTTCCATTCTATTGTTTTAGCTCCCTTATGAAGATTAGATGGCTATAGGTCTGTAGGTTCATTTCTGGGTTTTCAATTCTATTCCATTGGTCCTGAGGTCTGTTCTTATGCCAGTACCAAGCTGTTTTGATTACTATGGCTTTGTAGTAGAGTTTGAAATTTGGTATTGATATTCCTCCAGCAGTGTTCTTTCCGTTGAGGAGTGTTTTTGCTATTCGGGGTCTTTTATTGTTCCATATGAATTTTTGGATTGCCTCTTCTATTTCCTTGAAGAATGAGGTTGGAATTTTGATAGGTATTGCGTTGAATTTGTAGATAGCCTTGGGAAGTATTGCCATTTTCACGATGTTAAACTTTCCAATCCAGGAGCATGGGAGGCTTTGCCATTTTTTTAGTTCTGTGGTGATTTCCTTTTTCAAGATTTTAAAGTTTTCATCATAGAGGTCCTTCACTTCTTTAGTTAAGTTAATTTCTAGTTATTTTATTTTTTGTGGGGCTATTACAAATGGAGTTGCTTTCCTAATTTCAGCCACACTTTTCTCATTGTTGGCATACAGAAAAGCCATTGATTTTTGGGGGTTAATTTTATAACCTGCTACTTTGCCAAAATTTTGAATCAGCTTGAGTAATTTGGGAGTGGAGTCTATGGGATTCTTTAAATACAAGATCATGTCATCTGCAAAGAGGGAGAGTTTTATTTCTTCTTTCCCTATTTGGATCCCCTTTATGTCTGCATTAATGCGTACATTTCTTACCAAGCATTGCAGCCTCCTCCTTTGGTTTACCCTTCACATACCTTCCCAGCCTCCCTCCTCCCCCCCAATCCCAACCCTTCTCCTCCCCTCCCTTCCCCCCCCCGACCGACGTTGTAAAGCTCGTTTTGGACATGACAACTTATACTTCTCTTTGTTGCATCAGGTCCACCTGTATCCTTAAACAACTGTTTTTTCCCCCTCTCCTCCACAAGTTATACTGACATCAAATATAGTGAAAGCAGGGGTTATACTGTGGGGGAGGGACATACAAAGCAACAGAGAGATAGTCTTATAAATGCGTTAGAAACACATGCATGAAAGAAAAAACATTAAAATACATGTCTAAGGGTTCACTTTCCTGACATCACATTATCTGACCTTTTCCGCTTGACTCATACATCTACTACTTCCATCTATTTTTAATAAACAACTAGCAAAATAAGAACAGGACTGAGCTTCCATAATACAAATATATGTGTTTATAAAAAATCAGCTAACATGCTCAATTGGTTAACTTTGTAAGACCTGTCAACACATTAGAGATTTATTATTTAACTAATTTGTTTGCCTACATGCTCAATGATATATACTAACATTATTTCTATTATCTATTTAGTACTGTAAGAAAAACATATATAGACCAGTTGTTAAATCGAGAGCTCAACTGCACATGTTTGGGATTAGAAAATGTTTCCCAGCTCATCTAAGACAGTAAATTTGGGCAAATTGCACCTCTTAGGGAGGAAAAGTGGGAGGAATTTCCTAGAGCCAGGTGCAATGAAAAAGTGAGTGCCAAGCAGGAAATGATCCCAGTGTGGTGATACTCAAATCTTGAATCAAAGCTGGGCGCTGATGACTCATGCCTTTAATCCTAGCTACTCAGGAGGTTGGGATCTGAGTATTGGAATTCAAAACCAGCCAGGGCAGGAAAGTCCATGAGATTCTCATCTCCAATAAACCACCAGAAAACCAGAAGTGGCGCAATGGCTCAAGTGGGAGAGAGCCCTAGTCTTGAACTGAAGAGTTGAGGGACAGCGCCCAGGCCTAGAGTTCAAGACCTATGACCAACCCAAAAACAAACAAACAAAAATCTGCCACAAAACTTGCATCTGGTTAGTTATAACTTCCTATTCTCTGGCCCCTTTATTTTAAGAGAGTACTAGTAATTCTTTGTTTCTAGTACTTTCTTATCATGACAAATTCCTTTACCAACCCATCACTCCAAAATCCTCCATACTAACTACAAGTGAAGAGACTGATAATACTAGAAGTGTTGATCACAAGCTGTAATTAAGACAATAAATACAATCTCAAAGCACAGAATGTTTAAAGTATTTGATAGAAAAGTCTACCCCCACTCCAATTAAACAGCAACATGTTGGACTAGACGTATGACTCTAGTGATTGAGTACTACCTGAGTCCAAGCCCAGGTACTGGTTAAAAAAATAAAAATGAAAATGGAACAAATTTATTTAAGAATATATTCTTAAATAGCAGTTTGCATGAGGAAAATGTAATGTCTCAGTATAAACATCAAAAAGATTTTCATTGGCAGGATTATGAAGTAACAAAACTCCAGGCAAGGTGAGACATGTGCTCCTATGTGTAAGATTTATTTTTTCCCTGCTGGAAATGTAATTATTTTAGCACATTTTCTTCTTGGTGAGAGTTTGTATATAATGGCTATTTAGGTAATTTGTTATTGCATGTATAGCTTCCTGTTAGGAGAAAATATCATTTTGCTTTTTAACTTCAAAAATTATTCAATTGTGATTTTCCTTATTCTTCCATATTTTAGGATGTTCTCAGTACTTTGCAAATTGTCCAGTGGTATGACTTTCTTTGATCTAACAAAAAGTCATATAGTTAGATATGCATTCTTTATTTCTAAAAGTTTTGTCCTGGTATTGTACTGTGTAAGATTGGCAAATGGAAGATTTAGCCTTGACAAAATCATATCCTTTCCCTTTAAAATGTTTCAATATTCCTGAGATGCTTTTCCTGCAGGGGTCCAGCTTTGCCATCATCTGTGATGAATCCTGTACTTCCTGCTCACATAGATTCAAGATGATAACCAGACAACTGTCAGGTTATTTCCACTGAAATATTTGTGCTAAAAAGGGGTTATCCATTTTTAAAAAATCATTTCAACCCTTCCTGGAAAAGCATTAAAAGTTTTTACCCTCTCAGCTTGAACTAACAGAACTTCACATGTATGTATTTAGTTGATTTTAGGGATTAAATATATTTAACAATTTAGGTTATTTGTTGAATGTGTGTGTGTGTGTGTGTGTGTCCATTATTCTACCTTTTGATGTAGAGTTTGACTACATAACTCTTGCAAGCTCTGAACTTGCAAACATTGATGCTCAACATCCTAAATTCTGGGATTCAAGGTATGTCATATCCAGCTCATGGTGACTTTATTTTTTATTTAATACATAAAATATTCAGAGAAGACAAAGACTTTCTTGAGGAGTCATGATTAGAAGCTATATTTAGTACATACTTGCTTACATGAGCCAAAGTAACTGAATTATATCTAGTTAATGTTAATAAAAAAGATAATAGGTACAGCAAATTAAGTAGATGTTGGATTCCTATAAAGGTGAAGAATTTTGCTAGCACTACAAGAAATGTCCTTATAGTTCAAATACCCTTGAAAATGTCCCAGGAAGACTGAATTTCTGGTCAAGGATCCCAAATAAACAAATGGATTAAAAAAAATCTATTGACATTTAATCAAGCCAGAAGTGTTTTGTTGTTGTTGTTGTTGTTGTTTTATACAGAGCATTACATACATTTGGAATGCTTCTCTTTCAATGAGAATTAACTGCACTGTGCTCTTTAGGCATAATATAATTAAGCACACATGCAGACATTTCAAATATATGAATTGAAAAAGAACAAAGGAGGGAGAAAAATGTCCTGGTGCTTATCAGATGTTTAATATCTGACTATAACTACAGTAGGTTCGAATTTTTAATTGAAGTTTCAAAGAACTTCATGAAATATTTGTGTTTCCAAAGGACGAGCAAGAACATAAGAAATCTTTAGTAACTTACTCAGTCATTCAGCTTTTATGTAGGACATCTGGATTCTAACTTCAAAGGCTATGAATTTGTCTTTATTGCTTCTTCCTAACTGCCGTCTGTTCACCTGGGTAATGACAAATAGAACATGGATAAGCTTTCCCCTAATTACCAAATGTCTTGTTTAATCACTTTCTATTTAAAGTTGCAATATCTAAATTGAATTAATCTTTATTCATTACTTCAAAATATTTCCCATTAATAGTATCCTCTCATTTTAAAGAATTCAGAAACATCTTATGTTCAATAAGTGGCAATACATATTAATTGAACTTGCCTAGATATTTTTATTAGTAATTTCTAAATGAATTCCAAATATTTCCATAGCAAGGATGAAAGGACTACTTTTGCTAAAAATAATTGACTTTTCATGAGACAAAATGCCTACAGACAATTAAGAGAAGAATAAAACTGGGTTATTTCTACTTCCTCTTTTTTTTTTTAAATTTGGCTTAGAGTTAGATTCAAGTTTAATTGCACACATAGATATGTTAATCATTTAAAATGTGTCTATATAAGATGTGGTAATCAATGTTCAGCCCTAATCTCATCAATCTTCTTTTGCCTCCATCAAGCCTGAACTAAGTAAGTGAAGAGTATTTTCTGTTGTTCAAGAACAGGACCATAGTCTTGGCATGTTGGCACCATCCAAAGTTTGGTGACACTCTGATCTAGGATTTCCATAAAAATTTCCACCCCACAAAAATTCCAATTTTTAAATAATTTCTTTTATATAAATATTTCAGGGCTAAGAGAATATTCATTTTCTTTTCTAGAGAGGTAAGAGCATGTTCCACTTCATAAAAACACAGTGAACTCTGCCAAGAGAGTACTGTATATATATTCATACATATACATATATAATGTATGTGTATCTGTATGTGTGTTCACATACACACATTCATTATGATGTGTAAGAAATGAGAGGCGAGCAGGAGTGACCAATACAAACTCAAGGCTTTACTGGGGACAAGCTGCCAGGCTGCTCTTACCAAGAATGGAGGCAGCAACCATGGACAGGTGAGGGTAGAATTTAAACAAAATTTTAGGGAGCAGTCACATGGGTCACATAGGCAGTCACATGGGTCGTATTACCTGGACTATGGGGATTGGGGGGAGAGTCACATTCAGAGAAGTTGCACCAAGACTAATTGGGGCAGAAATTTGTACCTCACACAGGAAAAACAATACAATATTGGGGAAATAGAAACTTACCAGATTTTTGTAAACAGTTAGGGATACACTCGCAGGGACTTAATCAGTAAGCTGACTTTGAGACCTTAGATCACGTATTAAAATAGATACTTATGGGTTAAAACATAGACTATTGGGAGAGAGTAGTTGATACTTATGGAAGAAGTAGAACTTCAGGATGAAAATCAAGCAAATGGTGAGAAAGCGGAACACATTAAAGGAGAAACCTTTAGTGCTCTGTACAAAATTTAGAAGGATGCCATTATAACTTAGTTGCAGAAATCTTGCTGTGCATAAGCATATGCTAGTTGTAGTCTCCAGATTCAAAAAGGTAATCTGTAGATCAGTAGTGGATATATCAAGTTTTTATGAAGGATAGAAACTAAGATGGTAAACCTATAAAGCCAAATCAGACTATTTTTTAAAAAATTTTATTTTATTTTATTTTTTGTGAGCATACTGTACGGAGGGGTTACAATTACATGGGCAGGGTAATGCGTACATTTCTTATCAAGCATTGCAGCCTCCTCCTTTGTTTACCATTTACATCCCTTCCCAGCCTCCCCACCCCCCACCTAATCACCCTACCAACATTGTAAAGCTAGTTTTCGACATGACAACTTGTACTTCTCATTGTAGCAACAGGGCCACCTGTATCCTTAAATGACTTGTTTTTCCCCATCTACTCCACAAGTTATACTGACATCAAATATAGTGAAAGCAGGGGTTATACTGTGGGGGGAGGGACATACAAAGCAACAAGGAAATAATCTTATAGATGCGTTAGAAACAAATGCATGAAAGAAAAAAACATTAAAATACGTATCTAAGGGTTCATTTTCCTAACATCACATTATCTGACCTTTTCTGCTTACTAGATATTGCAAATAAGGGAACCCAGGGGACCTATGTTTCTTTGGGCTTGGCTTACTTCACTTAATATAATTTTTTCCAAGTTTTTCCATTTCCTAACAAATGGGGCAATGTCATTCTTTCTGATGGAGGCATAGAATTCCATTATGTATGTATACCACATTTTCTTGATCCATTCATCTACTGAGGGGCATCTGGGTTGGTTCTAGATCTTAGTTATGGTAAATAAGGCTGCAATAAACATAGTTGTGCTGGTAGCTTTAGTGTAGTCTTGGTTGTAAACATTTGGGTAAATGTCCAAAAGTGGGATTGCTGGGATATAGGGGAGCTCTATGTGAAGTCTTTTGAGGAACCTCCATACTGCTTTCCAAAGTGTTTGAACAAGTTTACATTCCCACTAACAATGAAGTAAAGTTCCCTTCTGTCCACATCCCCTCCAGTATCTGTTGTTGTTAGAATTCTTGATTTTTGCCATTCTAACTGGAGTGAGGTGGTATCTCAATGTTGTTTTGGCCAAATCAGACTATTAATCACAAATATGTTTCTCAGTCATTCTAGCTGACCCTAGAAATTTAATTTTAATAAATTTCCAGAAATGTTCATTTTTCAACATAATGACTTGTACATCTCGTTGTTGCAATGGATCCACCTGTATCCCTATTTAAATGGTTTGCTTTTGTCCTTCTCCACAAATTATACCAATATCAAATACAATGAAAGTGGGGGTTATACCTTGGGGGAGGGACATACAAAGCAACAAAGAAGTCATCTTATAAATATGTTAGAAACAATTGCAAGAAAGAAAATAAAACATTTGAATAGTTATCTTGGGGTTCATTTCACCTAACATCAACTAATCTTACCTTTTCTGCTTGTCTCAGACATATACTAGTTACTGCAAATAAGGGAAACCATGGGACCTATGTTTCTTTGGGCCTGGCTTACTTCACTTAATATAATTTTTTCCAAGTCTTTCCATTTCCTACAAATGGGGCAATGTCAGTCTTTCTGATGGAGGCATAGAATTGCATTGTGTATCTACCAGAAATGTTTGTTTACTAAAGGTGAAAATTTCTTTCAATAGTTGAATAACCTCTTATGGATTCTTCTTTTTTTAATTTAACAAAGTAATACCATATTTTCTTGAAGCTTTCATCCACTGAGGAACATCTGAGTTGTTTCCATACCTCAGTTTTAATGAATAGTGTGGCAATGAACATGCTTGTACTGGTGGCTTTACTATACTCCGACTTGTAATTTTTGTTGTTTAATTTATGCATCCAGGAAAAATTAAAGTATTAGGGAAGAAGAAAAGAAAAGAATATAGATTTCTTCAGTGAAATTCTTTAAAATATTCTGTGAATCAACATACAATTTACCAAAAATTCTCTCAAACCAACTTATTTACAATTTACTTTGATAAAATTATGACTATGACTCTTTGGGCCTAATTTTAACCTAAAATTGGACAGTTGTACTGTGAATACTTTTAGTTGAACAATTTAAAGTAAATATGATTATACTATGTAGATATCAAATTTAAACTCTAGAGTGGAGGAAAGAAACCATAAAAATGAAAAATGCATATCAACCAGCTTTGCAGTCTGAACAATCTAGCTATATAAAGCTGAGTAATTTGTAGAGTACTGTCTTAATATTATTGTTCCAGATTTGAACTGAGGGACTTGTGATTGGCAGTTCAACCAGTACACTACATCCTGATTGGTATCTCCAGTTTTTTGTTTTTTGTTTATTTTTGTTTTTTGTTTGTTTTTCTTACTGGTGAATTGAAGATGGAATCTCAAGGCTTTTTTTTGTTCACAATGGAGTCAAACTTTGATTCTTTAGATCTCTCTCCTCTGAGTTGAGCTCAGCTATTCTGGTTGAATTTGCAGCAGGGTCTGTTGTTATATCTGCATTTACCTGTATTTCAATCTTCCTACTTTGTCCTAAGTTATGATACTGGGTGAAAGGCCTGTACCACTGCACTCAGTCACTGCTTTTGATGTAGTTTTGAAAATTACTCCTTGTCAGGGCTAACCTCTAACTGATTTTCAATATTAACCAAATACATTACTTGAGCCACCACTTCTGGCCTTGAAAAACATTTCTGTTTGGTACCCTGTTCATGGTATAAATGTTGACCTGAATTAGGGAAGGGAAGGGGAAAAACAAAAATCGTGAAACAAAGGACAAAGGGTAAGTCAATGCAAAAGTGATACACACAAGACAGTATGTTGGAAATGAACTTTAGAACTTGTGGGGGGGGAGGGAAAGTGGGAGATAAATGAGGAAGGAGGTAATAATATTCAACAAAAAATGTACTTACTACCGTACATATGTAGCTAATCCCTCGATACATCACCTTGACAATAAAATTAAATTTTAAAAAATTGAAACAATCCCTTTATTTTGTATGTGGTGAAAAAATTCTTCCCAAATAACATGTTTGAAATAATATTATTCCTTATAATCTATGTAAGAAAAAATAAAACAATGCACTCAACCTCTCCTGGTTTAATATTTCTGGTTTATTAAATAAATATAAATAATAACATTAAATGTATTGTTAAAACATGGTATCATTATAGTCTTAAAACATTCACTTATTTGCAAAGAAATGGCTGATATAAGAACAGCAAACAGGAAATATGAAAGCAAGTTCACATCCTTAGTATTTAATTAAAAAAATAATTCTTTGTAGGTTATTGGAAATTACTGAACTGTTTCTAACTGATATAAAAGATGATATCTTTTTAGAAAGTTCAAATGGAAGTGAAATATGCAGGTTTAAATATGTGAAAGACACCACCTTTATTCTGGGTAATAGCATCTATTATTCTTCAAATAATAGCAGAGTATGAGATACACTTTAGAAAAACAACAGGTCTAAGAAAGTATGATTATGGAAAGATCACATTTGCCTGCTTTTGGGAAGCAGGATTTGAGAAATAGTAAATGCTGGGTGTTCCTTTCTATCTACTAAAAAATAAGTCATTTTTCTATCTGGTGTGGTATCAGCTCATTTCCTGATTTTCCCTCAAAGAAAGTACGAGAGGTGTGTTATACATCATCCAAGGATGGGTTGCGGTTTATCAAATCCTCTGTGATTGGGCAACAATTTTTCTTTCTGTTGGTATTTTCATTTGTTTAATTTCATTCTCCTTACTGTGTCATAGGCATCATTGCTTATGTGACGATTGTTTTGTTTTTTCTTTCTTTTTTCCCTGTAATCTCTATTTCTTTCCCGTCTGTGTATTTTAGATACCAACCTGCCATCTTCTGTGATACTTTGGATATTAATAATAAATAACTTTTCAATGAATGTGATTGTTTATTTCTCCCTCTGTTTTATACTTACATCCATGATTTACAAACAAATTGCAAACCACAGGGCATTGGTTTTCTTAGAAGAAATCTCTGGGTTATAAATTTCCAGACTACTCAACAGGCAAGATTCTTACTTCATCTCCAGTATCTCATAATCATAATAAGCCAATAAATAGTTTGAATAGTCAGTCACAATTTGAAAACTTTTTCTGCACCATATTTATTATGACTCATGTAAACTGAGGTAACAAAAAGTTGGACGTAAACCTCCTGCAGACATACGTTATAAGCCTATCTATCCATTGTTTATTAACTGTACCATATGTGAATGATATTGGAGAAATAAAATATAAAATTAAATCCTTTCAAATAATGATAAAGGATTAAGATACATATCTTGGAACAGGATTCAAATTCCAGGTTTTCAGTAGCTGTGTGAATGAGAAGTGAATATTAAAACATCTAAGAATTATTTTGCTAAAACCAAAGAATAACTGTTAAAATATATATGAAGTGTTATTGTTATTATTAAAATGTTGTACACAGGGGCTATAATTTCATAAGTCACGTAATAAGTACATTTCCTCTTTTGACAGTGTTACTCCTTCCTCTGCTTTCCCCAATTTCCTCCTCCCAATTCTAACCAGAAGTTATATAGTTCATTTTCCACAGAGTATATACTGAAAACGATGATTTTATAATGACTACCATGATTTTATTTGTTCATCTTTCATCCTTTCTTTTATGCCCTCCTCTATTCCCTCCTAAAAAAGAAATAAAAACCCCAAAGGATAAACAAACACCACGATGACAAGCACCACCACCATCACCATCAAAACATATTTCCATTTCCACAAATTCACTTCAATAAATAGTATTTTAAATGTTCAGAGTAGATACACCTTTGGGTTTTTCCCCTAAGTGTATTCACCCCTATCCTGTATGTGAATGACTAGAGTGCTGTAGAGGTTATCCTGGCCAGTTAAATTTTAGATCTAGCTTCCACATATGAGAGTAAACATGCATCATTTTTCTCTCTGAACTTGGCTATTCTTACCTAGCATGATTTGTTTCCTAGGTCCATCCATTTCTCTGAAAATTACATAATCTTCTTTCTAATGGAGGAGTAAAATTCCACTATGAATATATACTACATTTTATTTATCCATTTATGAATTGTAGGGCATGTGGACTATTTCAATTTCTTGGCTATTGCAAATACTGGAGCAGTGAACATGGATGTGCAAGGGCAATCAATAACGTTAGTATCATAACTATATCAACGATGAAGAGATAGGTACTAAGACAAATATAAAGGTGAGATAAAAAATTGTTTTTGGGTCAGAGTTGTCCATCTTTAGCATTTATACTAGCATTTTCTTCATCTTTTGTCAGTTGTAGGGCTTGAACTCTGGGCCAGGAAGCTATCCCTGAGCTCTTCAGTTCAAGGTGAATGCTTTACCACTTGAGCCACAGTGCTACTTCCGTTTTTCTGGTCATTTGTTCAAGATGAATCTTACTAACTTATGTGCCAAGGCTGGCTTTGAACCGTGATCCTCATATCGCAGCCTCCTGTGTAGCTAGGATTACTGGGTGGGCCATTGGCCATTTTCTTAATCTTTGAGCATAAGAAACATATTCTAATTTAAAACAACAGAAGTAAAGCAACAGGAACAAATGATAGATAATTTTCTAGATTCTGTTAATAAATAGCTAAGACAATATATTTACTTTTTAAGCCATTCAGAAAGGTGATTATTAATAATATAGGTTAAAGATGAAAATGTGAAATGTCTAAAAGTTAGTGACAACAAAAACATTAAAATATATAAAGTTACTGATACGTAAATATTACATAATATAAGAAAATGTGAATGACAGCATATGCATGTGTGGGGAGCCGGCGCGAAGGCGCCGCCCACTTCCTTGCAGTTTTGAGGTAACTCCCTAGGCAGTGCTTGGCAGGACGGTGGGTCCTGGGCTTTGAGCATGCGCGAGCCAGGTAGAGTCCCTAGCCAATCCCGTGGCACCTGGTGACGGCAAAAGGCAGACGACCAATGGGAAAAACGGTTCCTACTCCCTATATAAACAGCCATGCTTTGGGTACACGCTCTCTCGCGTTCAAGCTCTCCCATCAATTCAAAGGCTCTCCAATAAAGCGTGATCTGAGAAGACTCCTGGTGTGGTGGTCGTTCTTCCTCGCTGGCCGAGAAGGCGTTCGCCGCATGCATGCATTTAAAAACAAAGGAATCTGCAGTGTGACTTAATTTATTTGAATTTCCTCAAGAGTATGTTTTGGCTTTTATATGAAAACATGGAAGTAGGAATATAGATTTCTCTATATAATTTAGAAGAAAATCTTAAACTATATTTTCTCTCATTGGTTGTGATTCTTTTTTATAATACTTTTTATTTCAATCAATGTCAGTTAATCTCAAAATACTGAAAAGAGAAAGTTTTCTGAGTATCAAACAACATGTAGCACTTTTGCAGTCTAATTATGGTGAAAATATTACCACAGAATCTACCACCACATCAGTGGTGGTAATGTTATTATTTGAGCATGAAAATTTTTGTATTTTTATTTTTAAAAGTGTTAAAATGTCATTAAAACCTTCCTCCAAATCATAAAATTTGTCAGATCATGATTAAAGTATACATTATTCTAAGATTATTTTCCTCTTTTTATGGTTCTCATTATCTTAGCCTCATGTTTTGTTTAAATTTTATATTAGAAATGTAGGCCTATAAAATGTATACATAAATAGTGTATGATATCTACAGTTATTAATTAAACTATCAATATGGAAGAATTTGCCTAATGTTAGATGCATGATGTATTTTAAAATATTGCATTCTGAAGCATATAAACTCCTTTAAATCCAATTAATCTAATACTTGTAATTAGGCTCCTATTAAAACATTGAACTTTAATTAGGAAAATAATAAATAGAGCTTTTAAAAATACACTTTAAGTGTTTCGTATGTGTATTCAAAGACATTTTCAAAGTTACTCAGCAGGTTAAATATCAATCCTAAGAATATAATATTATATGATGAGCTAGAAAATAACGTATGATTTTTCTTCTATAAATATAACCTTATATTCTTTCCAGATGATCAACCAACAGCTGCTGACTGCTTCAGCTGTCCTTTATTTTGGTTGACAAATGAAGCATTCTTTGATTTTAAAATTTGCCATTACTATGTATATGCTGGTATATTAAAAAGAAACCTTTAACAGTTCTATATTTCTAATTATCTGTGAGAAGAATATGTTTAAATATTATGAGTTATAGCAAAAAGGAAGTTGTATTACTACCAATTTTAGAAAACTTATTTTTATAGAAGGATCTATTAAAACTCACCTTCTTTAACATTGTTATTTACCATTATTTACATTGTTATTACCATTATTTTCCATAAGCTTTCTGAAACAAATATTTTTGTCATATGATCATAAAGAATCCACTTTTAATTTTAAACCTGATAATACCAAATGATCTCAACTAATTAACAACCAGCTCACTTTGTAAAGGCAGATATGCTTCAGCTTCACAATATTTACTGAGTATAGTTTTCTAAAGAACATTTTGCAATCAATAGCTTGATTTTTATTGTGAGGCAGAATTAGCTTCAGAAAAGTATGTGCAAACTAATTTGTATATATCAAATCCCTTGGTTTATTTTCTCCACAGCCTTTGAGAGCAGTAATATTTTCTCTTAAATTCAAATTGGAAAACAGTTCTCCAAAATGCAGAAGTGGAAACAGATTTGAAACAAACAACAAAAACAGATATCACGACACATCTTTTTAAAACTTATTCTCTTCTTGAAAAAAATACAAAATTTAAAAGTCTAACACTGTTGATAATTGAACAAGCAATCTAAAGTACTTTTCTTATTAAAATTCTATGAAAATAGCCAGGTATGAGTGGCTCATGTCTGTAATCCTAGCTAGTCAAGGAATCTGAGATCCAAAGCTCTAGTTCAATTCTAGCTCAGATAGACAAATCTGAAAGATTCTTATCTCCAATTATGTTCCAAAAAGCCAGATATTGAGATCTTGTTCAAGTGGAAGTGCATCAGCCTTGAACAGAAAATTATAAATAAAGCCATATCTATCTATCTATCTATCTATCTATCTATCTATCTATCTATCTATCTATCTATCTATCTATCTATGAAAATTGACTAAGAAGTATGGTATGCTATGTGTTGTATTCTAATGATGTAATTTCTTTGAACAATGAATATGCAATTTAACCAAATGAATTCCTGGAAGCTGAAACATGTTTTCTGGGAGGGAGGTCTAAGTAAGAGCAGACAGACAAATGGAGACAGGAATGATGGATGACTAGAGTCATAATATCCAATGTATATTTGTGTAAATATGTGTGAGGACATCAAAGGGTGACAATTATCAATATACATTGTAATCATACACTAACATGTTGAATTAAACCCCTTTATAGTACTAATTAAAGATAATGAATAATACAAATTAAAAATTGTAGTTCTGATTGTAATAAAAACAAAAATTTGATTAGTAGGGAGAAGTAGTCGAGAGGAAAAATAGCAACACTTTCCCATATTGTTTATATCATTATGAATGAAGATTTACTTTTCCCTTCCTTCCTTAGATAAAGGGGAAGAGGATTAAAAAGTGTAAATTTCTAGTAGTAGAAAAGTATTGTGAAAATTGGTCTTGACAGGAAGTGGCATTAGTAAATTTTATATTAGACAATTCCCTAAGATCCTTCTGTATGGAGTATCTCTTTATTAATTTAAGCTGTTTAATAACATGTAGGATCAACTTTTTAAAAGAAATTTCAAATTTATTTGTTTGTGTTAGTGTCCCTTATAAATTCCACCTTCAAATTCCTTAGCATACTCTCCAACTCTAAATTCAAAGTGAAAACAACTAAAATATTATATTTATATTTTCTCATTATTTCCAGCCCTGTCACATCACTTATGGTATATAACTTGATGATAAATAGTGTCATAAATGAAATTGCACACTATAAAATGCCATAATAGAATAAATAAGACAGAGAACTCGGTAGCTTCATTTTATTTTCCTTGAGCCATTAACCAAGCATCCCTATTATCTTCGGTGACAGAACTCAATGATGACAAAAGGCTCCCATTTTCTGCTGCTGAGCTAAAAACAGAGATTAGGAAAGAAGCAGAATATTTTCGTAATTTTCTTCTGTGGTGTAATATAGATCAGATAATCACTATGCTTTTTCCCACCAGGTGTAATTAAAGCCATTTTGACATGTAGTATGGCAAAATGATACATCATTAACTTTCTAAGGCAAGAGATGCAGGAGAAGATCACTTCATCTTGTCCTGTTTGTGAAAGTACGGTTGAGATTGAGTGCTCAGAGGGAGATGAGTCAAACTGTAGAATCAAAGTAAAAGCAGTCACCTTCAGTCATCATTCACGTTCCCATTCACTGATCCATCCACTCAACAAACAACTGAGTACTTTCCACGCACTACACAGTGAAGATACAGGCTCTTATCTTGATGATTCTAAGTCATTGCCTCCGATAAACACGCAAGTGGCAGAGGCGATGCTTGGAGGTATTGAGAAATGATAAGTCTTTGACCAGGAGTAGGACAGGAGGTTCAGGTGTTTGGGTGAGTGCAGGGCATGAAGAGTGGATTGGTCACCAGGAGGCTGAAGGGGAAAAGAACAGGAGGAAATTTTTACCTTGAAGTCACTGCTTCAAGTTCAAGTTAAAAAGCTTTAAGGTGGAGAAGGATACTTTCTCATTTACATGTTGGAAATACCGTAGAAAAGAGAAATGTCTAGATAATGTGAAGTGAGAACCTTTCATGGCCCTATGTGAGGAGCAAATTTTACCCGGCCTTGTAGTTATAGCCAGCAGGAATATAATCTAGTGAGCAGAGAATTGTTTCAGGGATCCCTCTGTTTAAAGTCATGCATCTCACTTTAGTTTCTTTTTACTTACTTTGCTTGTAGCTTACTTCCTGTATGAAAATAGAAACTGATAGAGGAATTACTGTTCTAGAATTTATTCAATTAATTTTAAATATCATTTAAGGTTCAATACCCAGTACTGCCTCAAAACATATTTAAGAGTTGTAAGCTAAACTTTCATTTGCCTACTTTATATTTCAGCAGTTGATATTTTCATATTACCTCCTATCAGGATGAATAAAAAATTATAATTAATGAAGTATTCTAATTGGTTGAGCACTAGCAAAACTCTTTAAGTTAACATCTAAAAATGTTTATCTTCATTTTCAATCTTAGGAGCTTGGACTTACAGAGTTTATAATAACACTAAGTTGAAGCATATATAAATACTGAATGAATATCAGCAGTAGAGTGAGTGATTTTTTTTCCCTCAGGGATGTGGAAATTATATAACTCAGGGATATTCAAAGTTAAGTTGAACCAAGAAAAAAATATATCCATGTTCTAAAACTAGACAGTACTGGGTAGATTCTTTAATATTCTGTTAGTACTTATTTTCTATAAATTATTCTAGATATAGCATATAAATAATTTATAAAACTCAATTAACAATAAAGCATAAATATTAGAGCAGACAATGGCAGTATGCACTTGAAATCCCATCTACTTTTGACTCTGAGGAAAAGGATCACTTATGCCTAGGAGTTTCAGGGCAGTTTGGACAACCTGGTAAGAATAATTTAAAATAAATAATAATAATGTAAAACAATATTAAATTAGCATCAGTATACTTTGTTTGCAAATGGCAAATATCTAACTAAAAAGGAAGATGAAAGAGAGGAAGGAAGGCTGGAAGGAAGGAAGGGAGAGAAAAGAGGGAGGAAAGAAAGAAAAAAGGCATGTAAATAGAGGGAGACAAGGTGGGAAAGGAGGAAGAAAAAAGGAAGGAAGGAAGAAAGAGGGAAAGAAGGAAAGAAAGAAAGGAAAGTCAGAGAAGAAAGCAAAAAGGAAGAGGAATGAAAGACGCAAAAGGAAAAATGAAAGGTGGAATTAACATGAGGAATACTTCTACTGCTTTTAGAAATTGAAGTCCATAGGGTTGGTCTCAATGGTAGCAGTGTTAAATGATTCAGAAAGCCATAGCCATTTTCTCTCTATCCATTCTTTGCAGTAATTTGAATCTATAGCTAAGGTGGTTCCTCAGCATTTGCATCTAACTACATGCCACAATGGTAGTGCTTCTTTATTTAGAAATAAGAGGAAAAAATTCTAAGCAGATAGTGGTTTCAATTAATCATGGGTAAGGTAAGTTTGCTTATTAGAAGAAACTGTCAATATCATGCAGATGGAAACAGATTCCTAAAGGCAATACAACAATGTCTTTCCGTTGGACATATAACTTACTCTCCATGATACATTGTTATCTGGAAGTGTAACATTCCTCCTGCCTAGTAGGTATTAACTCCATAAAGGAAAATTAATGAATATGATGAAAGAGTGAAATGCATGATGTCTTAAGTGGTTGTAAAAATAAATGGTATTCAGAGAAATAAAAGCAAAGGGAAGGAAACTATAAAGATGCAGAAAATATGGGTGAATTTAGAGAATTGCTAAGAAAAGTTCTGAGTTGGTAAAATTTGAATTATGATCTGCTATAGTCCAAGACACAAACAAATCAAGGGAGAAAATTGCTGGAGCAGAGGCTGAGACAGGAAGAGACACCTGCACTTGAAGAAGGGCAGTGGGAATGGCGGAGGATTAGCTGTTCTAACAATGATGCTAGAATGGTCTGGAGAAATTATTTTTCATTTGTTTACAAAAATAATCTTTTTTGATATTTGGCAAATTAGCCTAAATCATCCTAAAATAATCTCTTATACAATTTGGTCTACCTTAATAGAATTCATCAATATAGTTAAGAAAGGAATATCACCCAAGAATAAAGTTTAGTTTCTTTTATTTTTGCCATGCTTTTTTTCATACAATTCTCTTTGTGTCAACTCATGATAAAGTCTACTTTATTAAAATAAAAATTAGATTTTCCTACATGATATAGTTAGAGCTTTTATGCCGATGGCATCATTTAATTCTAGTTACAATTTAAACTTCCATATAGCTAGTTTATAGTACAAATAGTTACCATTTTAATGCTTCTTTTTTGTCTTAAAAAACTTCTAGCGTGGGGCTTGGAAGTCAGCTCCGTGGTATAGCGCTTGCCTCTCATGCATGAGGCCCTGATTTCGATTCCTCAGTACCACATAAGCAGAAAAAAGCTGGAAGTGGCATTGTGACTGAAGTGGTAGAGCACTAGCCTTGAGCTGAAGAGCTGAGGGACAGCGTCCAGGCCCAGAGTTCAGCTCCACAACTGACAAAACAAACAAAAATACTTTCAATGGAATGATACTGACTGATTCTGCATTTTGTTGAGTTGTATCAAGTATTAAGTTAGTGCTCTGTGGCCATATTGAGATGTAGATATTTTTCATGTTCAATATGTTTAGCATATTATAAAGACAAAATTAATATTGAATTATTGACTCTAGTTATTTTTGGAAAAAGAACAGAAAATGGAAATTATCTATATATCAAATACTTATTAAATGCACAATTCTAAACCTCAATTAAGTTAAACATCCAGTGCTCTTTTACAAATACTACTACTCACACCTTAACTAAAAAGAAAATATTTTAACTTTTCCTTCAACTTTTCGGTAACTATTGGCAAAATATGAGATTTTTTTTAAATTAAAACTTATTCATGAGAGGAGCCTTAAAAGAAAAAAAAGTTGATCTATTTTAGTATTTGTCAGTTGAAAACTATAGCTTTAACAGTATAATTTTATAATTACAACTATGACTCTGTAGTTGGTCAACCCAAAAATTATTATTGAAGACAAAGAATTCTTTCAATTGGTTGATAGTGACAATTAAAAAATAAAATGAAATCCAGTTTATTTTGCTTTCACAATGTATGACTTTGAAATAGTAATAGGATATAAAACTCACTTCACATGTATCCATAAGAGGAACAAAGCTTTTTAAAAGTGGGTGCCAAGGAGAGTCATATGTACTTATATTGAGAGTTGGCAGGGACTTGTTGACAGACACTGCTCACCAGGTGATGTTGTATGGTGCCTGTATCTATCCTGTGGCACAGATAACCAGACTCCAGACATGCTCCTCTCAAACATGTATCTCTTAGACCTTCTCAAGGATAGACTACCATTTCCATTTTGTTTACCAACACCTTTACATTGATTTGCATTTATTTTATATGTAGTGTAAAATTATATGCTTCATCTTTTAAAAGTTAGAAATGAGGAATGGGGCATATAAAATATCAGACCTCTTAAAGAAAAACACATAAAACAAAAGGATTTCTTTTTCCACTTTAAGTAGTTGTGGTTTCTTTAGTATTGGAAAAATAGCATAATACCTTGACTGAATTATGCAATATGAAGAAACTAAACAGCATTATTAAATGTATATCTTCACATGTTTTTTAAACTGCTGAAACTAAATAATTTAAAAAATATAGGGGAACTATTTTATAGATTTTCAGTTCTTTATGCTATCCTCAGAATTGCCTATATAGATAACTCTATGAAGTGAAAGATATAGATATAGATAGATAGATATCTGATATAGATATATATCTAAACTCCAATGACAATGGATAAAGTTCATCCTGGCATATTTGACTTTTGAGGGATTTCTGCCATTCACTTGAACAAAGAACTTGAGTTTGCCAGGAAGGACAAAACCATACTTGTCAGATTAGGTACATCAGTCCCTTCTGTTTTTATCCAATATGATGCAAATTACAATCATAAAAGCATAATTTAGAGTAATAAAACAGCTTTCAACCCTGAAAATTACATTTCAGCTTTGCAGGGCTAAATATCAAAGGACAGTTGACATATATGACAAAATGTTATTTGCAAAACAAAGACAATAATTTGTGTTGTATTTTTCTAGATGTATATATAAGTTTCCTAGTTGAAGCTCTTTTGTCTAACCCTCCCCTCAAATTTTAGAAAATAAGTACTTAAAAATGTATACACTTGTCTGACCAACTCTCTTAAAAAAATTTTGGTGTGCTCTTAACTGCCATCACTAGCATAGGACCAACTTTAAATCTTATATTTGCAATAATGCATTTTTTTAAAAAAAGGATACGACAACAAGGAATCATTCCCTGACAGAGAAAATACAGCCAGGTCTCAAGGGACTAGAACTGGGGACAGGAAAGCTGGAGGAAGCAGCTGTCACTTTATTGGCTCTGTCACGCCATAGAGCCTCACATCATCCCCAAGCCTGCTTCTCCATGCTTCACCTTCCTTTGCTGATTACCTTTATCTGCTTCCCCAAGCACATCAGCATCCTCAGCTCCTTACTCAAAACATTCAGCTAACTGTGCTAGCATGTCAGTCCCAATTTAGAATTCTTATCCTGAAGATATTCTCTCCACTTTCTCACTAGACAAGTATCAAGAGTCTCTGGCAGAAATGAATTGCTACTAGTTTGACTTATCTCCACCCTTTCTTATCTAGGATATTCAAGTCATTTGACCATGTTTGAAGACAATGCAGTTCTTACTATACACAACACAGGAAGAGTGAAGGAGAATTTTCTTAATTAAAAATAAATTACATAATTTTAAATTTTAAATTATTTCATTAAAATTACTTTCAATAACCAAACAATTCAGGGCCTTGTGCATGGTAGACAAGTATTCTGCTATTGGGCCAGGCTTTGAGCGATTTTTGTGTGTGTGTGTCTGTGTTGCTTCCTTTTTAGATAGTATTGCACAAAATCTGTTTATATTAGTCTTACTATTGGAGCTTTGATGACAGGTGTAAAGCATCAGGCCCATATTCTTTTGTTGAGATGAAGTCCTGTGGATTTTTCTGCCTGGGCTGACCTGAAGCCATGACTACTTCTTATCTCAGCATCCCCTGAATCTGGGACCATTTCACACAGCTATTGGTTGAGAAGGGATTTTTTTAACCTCATCTATCTGAGCTTGCCTTGAAACACACTTAAGTAGCAAGGATTCCAGATGGGAAACATAAATATCCAGATTGGGGTTGTGAAGGTGGCTTGAGTGCTTGCCTTTCAGGTTTGAAGCCATGGCTTTGATTCCTCAGCAACACATAAAAGCAGGAAAAAGCCGGAAGTGGTGATATGGCTGAAATGGTAGAGCACTAGCCTTCAGGTGAAGAGCTGAGGGATGGTGTCCAGGCCAAGAGTTCAGGCCCCATGACAGACAAAAATAAATAAATAAATTGATATAAATAAATAAATATTCAGATGAAAATTTAGTAATTGAGAGTTTTAAATAAATCTAATATCTTTCAGAAAGTTTCTTATTCTATTAATTTAATGAATCCCCAATTTATTAATGTTAAAATTGAACCATTTACAAAAAAAATTAAAAGTACATTAAAATATATATACATATATATTTGTGTGTGTATGCATTACAAAAATTATGGACTATTTTTATATAGGGTGACTCAATTTAAAACAAAAATTAAAATTTATGAGTTTATATTGTAATGTAGTTCACTATATAGAGATAACTTGTCAGTTTTGGAGATACTTTATAATAAAGTAACAAATATCATTCACTATAAAGAGCAGCTTCTAAAATAAGAAATAGTTTTAGTATCAGTCATAAAATAGGGGTAAAAATCAAATTTGCAAATGCAAAGAACTTTTGGTAGAAACTCAGTATCTTATATATATATTTTTTTATTGTAAAAATACTGTATAGAGTAGGTACAGCTACATGAGTGGGGTACTGGGACATTTCCTGTTGAACATTGTTACCTCCTCCATTGTTTTTTCCCTACCATCCCTTCCTTCCCTACATCCCCAAATCCTCCCCCCCACCTGCCCACACTAAGTTATAAAGTTCGTTTTCAACATAGTGTCTTGTACATCACATTGTTACAATGGGTCAACCTGCATCCTTATTTAAGCATTTTGTTATTTCCTTTCCCCTCCAAAAATTAGAAAAATATGTATATACAAGTTGGAGGGCACAGAATCAAGTACAGTGACAACAAGGGTTTTGCCATTGGGGGAAAAACATACAAAAGAAACAAAAAAATCACATAGTACATTATAAAAATGTTTAAAACAATAGCAAGTAAGAAAAAAATATTTGTGTCTCTATCTTTGGGTTCATTTTGCTTAACATCTATCTTATATGGTCATATGTACATAAATTTTGACCTTTTCTGATTGTCCTACACATCTACTAGTTATTGCAAATAATGGAAACCATGGGACCTATGTTTCTTTGGGCCTGGCTTCCTTCACTTAATATAATTTTTTTCAAGTCTTTCCATTTCCTAACAAATGAGGAGCTGTCATTCTTTTGGATGGAGTCATAGAATTCCATTGTGAATGTGTGTGGATATATATATATATATATATATATATATACATACACACACATATATATATATACTCTATATATATATGTATATGTATATGTATATATATCACATTTTCTTGATCAGTTCATCTACTGAGGGACATGTGGTTTGGTTCTATATCTTAGCTATCATAAATAATGCTGTGATAGTTGTGCTGGTAGCTATAGTATAGCCTTGCTTGTGATCATTTGGGTAAATGCCCAAAAGTGGGATTGTTGGGTCATAGGGGAGCTGGATGTGTAGTCTTTTGAGGAACCTCCATACTGCTTTCCAAAGTGGTTGAAGAAGTTTATACTACACAACAATGCAGTAGGATTCCCTTTGGGCCACACCCCATCCAACATCTATTTGTATTAGATTTCTTGATTATTGCTATTCTAACTGGGCTTAGGTGGAATCTCAATGTTGTTTTGATTTGCATTTCTCTGTCTATTGGCCATTCTTTTTTTGTCATTCATGGGACTTGAACTCTGGGCTTGGGCGCTTTCGTACTCTCTTCAGCTCAAGGTGAGCGCTCTACCGCTTGAGCCACTGTGCCACTTCTGGTTTTCAAGTGGTTTATTGGAGATAAGAATTTCACGGACTTTCCTGCTGGAGTTGGCTTTGAACCCCAATCCTCAGATCTCAGCCTACTGAGTAGCTAGGATTACAGGCTTGAGCCACCGGCACCCGGCTATTGGCAACTCTTATTTCCTCTTCAGAGAAGTTTCTCTTTAAGTCTTTGGCCCACTTATTTACTGGGCAGTTTCTTTGAGGATTTGTTGTTGGGGGACTTAATTTTTTGAGTTTCAGGTATTTTTTAGATATGAGGCCCTTGTCCATTTTATGGCTAGAAACTTCTTCTTCCAATCTGTGGGCTTTCCACTGGTCTTGCTAGCTCTTTCCTTTGCCATGCAGAAGCTCTGCAGTTTCATGCAATCCCATTTATCCAATCTTTCTTTGATTTGTTGTGTTTCTGTTTTTTTTTTTATCTTTATTTTTTGGTCAGTCGTGGGCCCTGAACTCTGTGTCTGGCTTTTCCCTCAGCAATTCAGCTCAAGTCTGGAGCTCTACCACTTGAGCCTCAGCATCACTTCCTGCTTTTTCTGCTTCTGTGGTGCTGGGCAATGGAACGCAGGGCCTCATGCATGTGAAACAAACACTCTATGAATGAACCACACTCTCAGCCTGTTTCTGGGTCTTTATTAAGTAAATTTTGGCTGTGCCAATGAGTCATAGAGTTTCTCCTATTCCTTCCTGTAATGTTTTCAGGGTGTCTGCTTTGACTTCAAGGTCTTTGATTCATTTGGAGTTGATTCTGTTTCAGGGTGGTATATAAGGATTTAGCTTTAGTTTTCTACAGATGTTGAACCAATTTTGCCAGCACCATTTACAGAGGAGGCTGTCTTTCTTCTATTCTATTTTTTTTTAGCTCCTTATCAAAGATTAGGTGGCTATAGGTCTGTGGTTTCATTCCTGGGTCTTCAGTTCTATTCCTATGGTCCTCAGGTCTGTTTTGTGCTACTACCAAGCTATGGCTTTGTAGTAGAGTTTGAAATTTGGCATTGATATTCCTTCAGCATTGTTCTTTTTGCTAAGGATTGTTTTTGCTATTTGGGGTCTTTTATTGTTCCATATGAATTTTTAGGTTCCTTCTTCTATTTCATTGAAGAGTGAGGTTGGAGTATTGATAGGTATCACATTGAATTTGTAGATAGCCTTTGCGTTGCCATTTTCACAATGTTGATCCTCCTAATCTAGGAGCATGGGAAGTTTCCCCACTTCCTAAGTTCTGCTTTAATTTCCTTTTTTAGGTTTTCAGTTTTCATCATAGAAGTCCTTCACTTCTTTAGTTACCTCCTGTGTATTTTATTTTTTGGGAGCTATTACAATGGTTGCTTTGTTACAAAAAGTTGCTTTCCTGATTTCAGCCATACTCTTTTCATTGCTGGCATGCTCAAAAGCCATTGATTTTTGATGGTTAATTCTATACCCTGTTACTTTGCCAAAGTTTCGAATCAGCTCAGTAATTTGGGAGTGCAGTCCATGGAATTCTTTAAATACAAGATCATGTAATCTGCAAAGAGAGTGAGTTTTACTTCACGTTTCCCTATTTGGATCCACTTAGTGTTTGCTTCTTGTCTTTTTTAAAATAAGTTTTTTATTGCAAAAATACTGTACAGAGCAGTTACAGTTATATGATCAAGGTAATAACTATGCATTCTAATACTAAATTAAAGAGAAGTGGAGAGAGTGGATATCCTTGTCTTGTTCCTAAGTTTAGAGGAATTGGCTTTAACTTTTTGCCACTAAGTATAATGCTGGCTGTAATCGTATCATACACTGCCTTTATTATATTGAGGAATGTTTCATAGATTCCTAGTTTTTCAGAGCATTCATAATACAGGGGTATTGGATCTTGTCAAATGCTTTTTCTGCATCTATGGAGATAATCATGTGGTTCTTATCCTTGCTCTTGTTGATGTGATGAATTATATTAATTGATTTGTGTATATTGAACCAGCTTTGCATCCCTGAAATGAATCCTGTTTAATCATGGTGTATGATTTTTTTATGAGTTGTTGAAGTTGATTGGCCAAAATTTTGTTGAGAATTTTGCATCAATGTTCATCAAAGAAATGGATCTATACTTCTCTTTCTTTGATGAGTCCCTGCTTGGTTAAGATGGCTTCATAGAAATGGTTTCATAGTGAATTTCACGTTCAATTTCATTGAAGAGTTGGAGGAGTATTGGTGTGAGTTCTCATACCTTGCTCATGTAAGTGTAACCCGTCTGTACAGTATCTTTACAATTATCTATCTATCTATCTATAATAAAAAAGAAGTCAGCTGTAAGTCTATCCAGTCCTGGGCTTTTCTTGGGTGGAAGGTCTCTTATTGGTGTTTCTTTATATAGGTCTATTAATTTGGTTTAAATCATCTTGTTTTATTTGCAGCATGTTGATATTTCCTAGAAAATCGTCCATTTCTTCCAGATTCTCAAACTTATTAGCATAAAGGTTTGAAAAGTATTCCCTTATAATGTTTTTAATCTTGTTTTTTTTTTCTGTGGTGATGTTTCCATTCTCAAATCTGAGTTTGTCTATTTGGACGTGTTTTCTTCTTTTTCTGATAAGATTTGCTCAGGGTCTGTCAATTTTATTAATTTTTTTTGAAGACCCAGCTGTTTTGTTAATTCTATGTTTTTTTATTCTAATTCATTTAATTTTGATTTAATTTTAATTATTTGTTTCTGTCTACTGATTGGGTTTAGCTTGCTGCTCTTTTTCAAGACCCTTTCAGATGTCTCATTAAGTTATTTGTTTCAGATTGCTCCAATTTGTTGATGTAGCAACTTAGAGCTATAAACTTGCCTCTGAGTACTGCCTCTGCTGTGTCCCAGAGGAGCTGATAATTTGTGTGTTCATTTTTGTTGAGTATCATGAGCATTAGAATTTCCTTTCTAATCTTCTCCATGACCCACTGGTGGTTCAATAGTGTGTTGTTCAGCCTCCATGTGTTTTAAGACTTTCTTTGGTGGCTTTTGGTGTTGGAAACTCAGTATCTTTATGAGGATACATTAGTTGTACAAGTTGTTACATTTTCATATGTTTTCATATCTGTAAACAATTTATCCCAATCAAATTTCCTTCTATCACTCTTCTCCATCTTCCTCCTCTTTCTTCAAACAATTTCAGCAGCCTATTTTCTTTTAAAAATAAACAAATTGGAGCATATTCATCCTCACTCAACTTCTTTGTTAGCTGCCTTCTTTCTCTTGGTACCCAGTTCTTCCTCCAAAAGGAGAGAGAAATAAATGTGATTTATGTTCTTTTTCTATCTTACAATGTTACTTTTAATTAAATTTCAATGCTGATATTTTGATGGGGGCCACATAGGTACTAGTGCATTCCTAATTCATTAATTATTTTCAAATTTAAAAATTGTAATGAAAAAATGATAGTTCAAAATTTACAATTACTAGCCACAAATGCTTGCACCTGTGATCCTACTTACTTATGAGGCTTTCAACAAGGAGGGCTTGTTGAAAGTCAGCCAAAGCAGGAAGGTACAAGACACTCTCCAATTCACCACTCATAATCCAGAAGTGGAGCTGTGGCTCAAATGGTGGAGCACTAGCTTTGAGCAAGAAAGCTCAGAAATAGCATGTAGGCACTGAATTCAAGCCTTAGGACCAGCGCGCATGCGCGCGCACACACACACACACACACACACACACACAGAGTAAGTGGACAATTTGTACATATTTAACTAGGTATGATTCTAATTTTTAAGAGCATTGAGCAGAAATTCCTTTTATAAAGTACAAATGTATTTATTACCATGCCTAAGACATGTATACATTTACATTAAAAACATGCAAATATAGTTAGCAGTGATGATGACTTGAATGTTAAAAATGGAGTCATGATACATAACTCCTACAAATACATAAGTATGACTAATATGAAGAGGACTAAATTCATAACTCTGCATTCCAACTGTGGTGATAGATGTTAGTCTGGATGTTTATATGAAATGTCTTTCTCTATTATGTCCTGCCAGATCAAACAACTGAACCTCTAAAATGTGTTGTATGCTACCCTGACAGAACTATTGTTTATTGAGAATTGTGATTGCATATTTATAATTGAAAAATTGTTAATAATTTTCTTATTCTTATTTTTACAAAGTGATTTTCATATATAAACGGTTGACTTACAATGCTGTTGCAAATAAATGCAAAGCAATGAGAAAATCAAAGTCATTGCAGAAATGTTTCAGCTAGGTTTTGCTAGTCAAACAGAAAGCACATTAGACACCAAGACAAAGGAAACATTTTAACTGACAGATAGAACAGGGAGTAATGGACAGCTTGTTTTTTCTAAATACTGAGGGCTTACTCAGGGAATAATAAATAATTAGCAAGCAAAACTAAAATAAATCAGTTCTAGTTCCCACTATACTCTAGCTATCTCTGACTTTGGAAATGTCATTTGCCCTATGTCTCAACATTTGCATTTTAAGATGAGAATAATAATGTCAATTTTATTATTGATATCTTGGCATTATTTGAAACAAAATAATGCATATAAACACATTTCATAAATTACAACCTTTTTGCAAGAGATAGTATTTCAAGCTAATAAAGACACTGCTTTGCTTTCCAACTGTTTCAAGGCACTACAATTTACTAACTTTAAAAAGCACAAATATTTGATAGATATGATAATTTTCAGATAAGAGGTAATCTAGTTGTCAAAATAATCTGTTTTCCTTTTTCCAGAAAACTCTATAAGAATCTTAATCTGTTTATATGTTGGATTGAAGACACACAAGGCCTAGCCATTTCCCATGGTCCCACTTTCTACATATTTTTTTGGGGGGGTCAAGTCGTGGGGCCTGAACTCTGGGCCTGGGAACTGTCCCTCAGCTCTTTAGCTCAAGGCTAGCACTCTACCACTTGAGCCACAGTGCCACTTCCAGCTTTTTTCTTTTTGCTTATGTGGTGCTGGGGAATTGAACCCTGGGCCTCATGCATGCATGCAAGCGCTCTAACACTGAGTCACCTTCCCAGACCTTTCTACATATTTTTATGTGTACTCTCTATACAAAGTGACAAGTATTAATCACTATTTCAAATTATACAGATTATGCTTCATGTGTTTGATAACAGGCTTTTAAACACACTAACAGGTAAAGAATGTCCAATGTATTCTTTCAAAAAATATTCAAACAATTGAAATCTCAGAAATCCCTTCAGCAATCATCCTCCAGGAAATCTGTCATAGATATGTTGATCATATGTTTAAAATTGAAGAAGGTTAATACATTATGATGAAATGGAAAAGTGGACAAATACAGAGAGACGTGATTCTCAGGCTTTCCTGTATCCACTGTATGCAAATCCCTCAGTGTATATAAATGATTTCACAGCCAAGGCTCTCACAGTAAATAATTTACTTTCTCACCATATACTTTATGGGTACTATAGACACTCTTTACGAGCCAGCAATAAAATTCAGGAGGTTGCTTTATTTGCCCTCCTTTGTTCAGTCATCAAAGCAATACTTACTCACAGAACTAATGCAACAGCAAGCCTCTTACATCACACAGATGAATAATGATAACTTTCTTTAAACTATAGTGTTAATGAAGCTATCATGTGGGGAATATATGAGCAGTAGTTTACTAACCTTATAATAAAATAAAATCAATGATAAAACTATGACATACATAATTTTATTCCACTGATAAACCAGAAGGTATGATTTTATTATCTCACAATGCAACAGGGACATGATTATGCCTATCAATTGTCCCTTTACTAAAATAGATACAGAGCTGAGCATTGATACAGGGTGATTACTCATGAACTTGTGTAACAAGGCATTTTCTGAACCTGTAAAACCATAAAGATAAAAATTTTATTTACATTCACTCTTCCACTACTTCTCTCTACTCTCATATTTCTTTCTTTCCTGCCTACTGGAAAATGAAAATAATTAGAACCTTGAGTTTATATGGCCTGATAGATTATATTATCCAAACTTCATGCTAGTGAAATTTGCATTGAATAATCCTATCCACAACATCTTCACCTGTCAAGGAAAATAAAAATAACCATAAAATATTTAGGTACACATATATACACATAGAGAAAAAAGACGTTTAGGAAGCTGATATAGTGACCTGCATCATTAGGTAATTAGGAGGCTGAGATTCAGAGGATGGTGCTTTAAAGCCAACCCAGGCAGAAAAATATTCCAAACTGTATCTCCAAAATAATCAGGGAAAGTTGCACTAAAGCATGTCTCAAGTTGTAGAGAGCCAGACAAGTAAAAAATGAGCACAGGGCCTTGAGTTCAAACCACAATATAGGCAAAACCAAAATTAAATAAAAATCTTAAAAAAAATCCTGCTTTCCAAAGTGGTTGGACAAGTTTACTTTCCCACCAACAATTCAGTAAGAACCAATCCAGATGCCTCTCAGTAGATGAATGGATCAAGAATGTGTGATGTGTGTGTGTGTGTGTGTGTGTGTGTGTGTGTGTGTGTGTGTGTGTGTGAATTCTATGCTTCTATCAGAAAAAAAGATACCTCCACATTTGTTAGGAAATGGAAAGACTTGCAAAAAATTGTATTAAGTGAAGTAAGCCAGACTCAAAAAAACATAGGTCCCATGGTTTCTCTTATCTGCAATAACTAGTATATATTTAGGACAAACAGAAGAGGTCAAATTCTATGTACATATGACCATGATGTTAACCATGATGTTAAGCGAAATGAAGGGAAAGATAGGGACACAAGAGGTTTTCATCTTTGTTGCTGCTCTTTTTAATGTACTTATAATGTACTATGTGATTTTTTTTTGTTTCTTTGTATGTTCTTTCCCCATCATACAACCCCTGTTGTCACTGTATTTGATTCCGGTGTCCTGCACATTATATAGACATTTTTCTAATTTGGGGAGGGGAAGGGAAAAAACAAAATGCTGAAATAAGAATACAAGATGACCCATTGTAACAATAAGATGTTCAAGACAGTATGTTGAAAATGAACTTTACAACTTTGTAAGGGGGGAATGGAGGGAGGAGGTGGAAGGGTGGGGAGGAAAGGGATGGTAAGGGAAAAACAAAGGAGGGGGTAACAATGCTCCATAGGAAATGGACTCATTACCTTGCTCATATCGCTGTAACCCCTCTGGACAATATTTTTACAATAAAAAAATACAAAAATTTTATTTAATTTGTCCAATTTTGGCTTTTCCTCTAATATTGTGGTTTTGAACAATTATTCCCAAATTTCTTTCAATACCAGAAGGCTCTGTGGATGGGAAGATACGATAACACATACAATAAAGTTTGCATAGTGTCCCATTGTACAATGTGATAACTTTCTTGAATGTTTAAGTTCAGAAAATTTTCATGTCTTTCATAATTCTTGATTCCTTAGTTGCTCTAGGTATTTTGATTCTTTTGTTTTGCTGCTGCTTCTGTTGTTGCTGCTGCTAAGGATCTTTAACCTATTTTCAGAAAGTGGATATAGTTCACTATTTGGATGATAAGAAATGTCTGGCCAAAACATCCTTGTCATCCCATGTAACCACCATACACCAAACATGGGGATGCACCCCTTCTATCCTGTCTTGAACTGGATGAGCCACCACAGCATCACAGCTAATGAGCAAATTTGGCTCCACCACACATATAAACATACATATACACATGCCAAAACAAAGAAACAAACACTTCCAAGTCTAAACAGAAAATATGTATCGCATAACAGGAAATATGTATCACATAAGGCTCATTTTGGAAACAGATTTTTAAGGCAGAAAATTTGGACTTGTAGTGAGTCCATACTGTTTACTACTATGGTTGTTTTTGTCTATTTAAATTGAATTTGTTCTTCTGAAAATGAAACTATTAAATGATGAGCCAAACTGTTTTATGTCTTTTCTTTTGCTTTACAGTATCGATTGCTTAGAATTATACCTGTCACAAAGAATAACACCATTTTCAACTTTCTACTACATTGTGCTTAGTTAAGCTGTATGACAAATAGAACATGGCAAAAAAAGACAGTATAACAATTTTGTGATTAGATTGCAGAAGAAACTATGTGTGTATTGAGCTTACTCATTTTTTTCTGTATCAGTAGGCATATACCATCAGTCATTATTCAAATTCTAGTGGAAGATGGCTACATGCTACATTATAGAAATACACAAGCAGATAAAGATGATGAGCTAAGTTGTCCTTCCAATAACTGGTGAGAAATTAAAGCCTGGCACTACTGGGCTGAATGAATTTGAACATGGATTCTTTATAAGATGCACATACTAATAACACTTGACTCAATTGTGAGTTCATGGCACATACTCAAATGAGCTCTCCCTCAGTCTTATCCACAGAAGCTGGGAAACAGTAATTGTTTGCAATTTTATCTAAATTTTAAGGATTAAATAATCATACAACCACAGCTAATAATTAGTGGCAAAATGCCCAAGCTCAATATAGATAGTCCTAACATATAAATACTTGCTTAACTGTCATTTTCTACCTTAGTAGAAATGATTCAAATGATTACTGAAATTATTGTTTTAGAATTATTGTTTTAGAAAGACAAGTTCAAAAATCTAATTAAATAATCAGTCATCAATGTAAACACTTACCGAAACTGAAGGTAATTCTTAATATCATCATTCTGATTCAGTTTAGAAAAATCAAGAGAACAAAGCATTTGTTAAAAAATATGAGAATTTCTATCATCTTGCCACAGGTTTTCTATATTTTATTTTATTTCATTTTATTTTATTGTCAGTGTGAAGTACAGAGAGATTTCAGTTATATAAATAAGGTAATGAGTACATTTCTTGTTGAACATTGTCACCCCTCCTTCATTTTCTACCACTTTCCCCTCGCCCAGACTCCCTTCCCCCAAAAATTTGTAAAGTTAATTTCCAACGTAGTGTCTTATATCTCTGTTGTATTGTTTGACCCTTTTTCCTTTGTCTCACCATTTTGTTATTCCCCTTCCTTTCCTCAAATCAGATAAACATATGTACAAGACACAGTTTACAAAAAAAAACCTCTTGTTTCCATTTCTTGGAGTTCATTTCAATTACCATAATTTTATACGGTCATATTTACATACGCATTGAGCTATTGTGATCCTCTGCTAGGACTATCCTAGACATATACTAATTATTAAAATGAGGGAGACCATAGACCCTAGGTTTCTTTGGGTCTGATTTACTACACTTAATATGATTTTTCCATGTCTTTCCATTTCCTTACAAATGGGGTGCTGTCATTCTTTCTGATGGAAACATAGAAATCCATTGGGTATATATACCATATTTTCTTGATCCATTCATCTACTAAGGTCATTTTGGTTGGTTTCATATCTTAGCTATGGTAAATAATGCTGCAATGAACATAATTGTGCTCGTAGCTTTAGTGTGCCCTCATTTGGAATCATTTGCAAAAATGCTCAGGAGTGGGATTGCTGGATCATTAGTCTTTTGAGGAACCTTCATACTGCTTTCCAGAGTGGTTGAACCAGTGTATTAGTATTCCCTTTTCAAACACAGGCTTTTATGACACTACTTTAAAAAAAACGTGCTGTATTGTTCAACATAAGCATACATATATACAATCTTTCTCCCCCCACACACAAATACACACACTGTCGTGTGCACACACACACACACACACAAACACACACACACTATACTCCAAACCTTTCAATATGACATTGTCAAACTAAAAAAATCAATTATTTTTCATTTAAATCATTTTTGAAAGCAGGTTTTATGTGTGCACATATGTATATATTATACACACATATATACTTGATTTCAAGTTTGCTGCATCATTAGATTATGCTATTTCTTGAGATTTCTTATTTTAGACATGTATATGTTTAACATTGCAGAAATTTTATGTATGCAGAGTTATATACTCAACTATTTCCACCTTTGGTATTCAAATTATAGAGAACTAATTCCATTGAGCTGTATTCCTTAAGTCTCTTGGGATTTACTTTAGAGGCATATATCTTGGAATTTATTACTATTAAAATATTTCCAGAAAAAAGTATATCTCCTAGAACCTTGTACTATGTTATCTATATATTTTTAACAGGATCTCTCCTATTGATGATTATACAATAGAAAACAATGATTTTCAGTGAAAGCAAAATGTGAATTTCATCTTAAGATAAATGATAAGGAGATATTACCCAATAAACAACAAGCTATCTCTTATCCCTGTAGAAAAATGTAACCAGTGCCTTCTCAGGGAAAAATGATAACCTAGCAAATGAAGGTTTTTTAGCATATATTCCAGGTATCTCATTTAGAATCTGTCTATAAATCCATTGTTTCAGAGATTTTACTGTATATATATATGTGTGTGTGTGTATTCATATATAATCATATATATATATATAACCATTTATGTAATCCTATATAACCATGTACATAACCATATATATCTAACCACATATAAACTCAGAATTGTGGTAACAGTTTGTAATTGTGGGACCAAACCGTAAATGATGTACATATTTGTGATGCTTTTTAAGCTTAGCTACCAAGCTACTTGCTAGAGAGTGGGAGAGAGAGAGAGAGAAAGGGAGAGAGAGAGAAAGAATCACATCACAGAAATCTCTATGCTATATTAAAATATTAAATGGGAGATTAAAATGCAAACCTCCCAATAATTTCCATTTATATCTATCTACATCTGTCAATTTGTCTTCCACTCACTGAAATCTATATTCCAGGCACATTAAATCTCAGTCGTAAAGAATTCATTTCTAAAATATGTTTCCTTAGCACATTAAAAAAAACTTTGTAATTCGATTTTTTGGTCACATGATATTTTTCTTTATCATCCAACAACTATAAGATTAAGAGAATTTATTGGATGGCCCAGGGCCTTGTGGCACTAGAATAAAAATTCTGTGTAACAATAGATTTGGGGGTTTTATATTGAAGCAAGTAAAATTATGCTTATTGAGATATAGTATGGTACTTCTGCTGTGTGAAGAATAGGAAATTAAATGTGCCTGTTTGACTGAAAATAGAGTGAAATGTCCATACCTCAACAAGTAGAGAAATTATGTTTGCCCATAAATAGTATCTTGATGACTCTATGCAAGTTGTGAATTTTTTCAAAAATTTGTTTTGTCTGTTTTCAGGCAGAGTTATTTTCCCATCTAAAATTTTGTACTACTTTCATAAAATCTCATGTGAACATTCAATTCATTACAGAACAGCCTATTTTTATCCAGGTTCTTTTCCTTACCCAATGATTAAATTTAAAAGCAAAGATGTGTTTCTGTTATTATATGCCAAAACAGGTCTTATTTCCCAATAATTTATTAGAGACCGAAATATTTTCAGGTTAGATGAAGCTTAAAATATTTTTAATGTAGGGCTATAAGGTAAAACATCCTATATGTTTAATTTTCATTGAGTAATTAACTATTCTCCATTTTTAATAAGTTTGTGAGGAGCCCTAGTGGTAGAATGTTGGAAAATCAGAAAGTTGAGAGTAAATGGGAACTCGTGAAGAAATAGCAACAGAAGGAAGGGAAGTGTGCTTGGAGAACAAAAGATGTATGTCAGTGATATATAAAGAAGTATCCAAAAAGACCTGGGCACTACTATTATTATATACTTGGTTTTTTGAATTCAGAATATACAAAACTCAGGATAAAAAATATGAAAAGAACACTGCTCTCTGTAAACCATGCTATATTGGCTGTTTCTGGCCACATAAGCTACCTTGTTCTTGCCCACATTCTGATATTGGCTGGTCGATTTCCCAGGAGGACAGCATTTCCTATCTTTCCTTCTAATAAATGTATTCTCTACTTGAGTCTAACATTGGCTACATTCTTATTTTTACATGGGAATCTTGCTTGAGTTAGATCTGTGGAAAGACATATCATTAGAGACAACCAAAATGTTTCAATTACTAGACCTGAGGTATTATATAGATATTTCTTACAAGAAACAAAATAGAAACCATTGATTCATTGGTGTATAATACACAGTGCCTACGCAAAGTGTATTCCAGTGAAAACAGTTGTTGATAAGAATTTATTTTATAAACATGTTGGGGAAGGAATTAATAAATGAGTTCATTTATCCAGAAGGGAAGGCTGAAATGTTTTCTGTGTCACTTACCTAACTCAAAGAATAGAAAACTGTACCTCAAATTCTAATATAATTCCACAGAGTATTTAAAGTTACAGAGAAAGGGACTTTTCTATATAGACAGAAGGATTTAGTTTAGTAACTGAATGTAGTAAACGTTATGCTCTCATGGAGTAAGATTACTTCCCTTAATAGATGGAATGTCTTGCTTTTTTCCAAAACTAAAGTAAGTTCAGGTTCAGATTTCTGAAATGAAAAAAAGTACTTAATATTTATTTTCAAGAAAGTAATGTACATTTTACCAGAAAGTGGTAATTTTACAAAATTTCCCTATTATTATTATTACTTAGACAATCAGTTTACCTCCTTATTCAGCATTATGAGGAAGAGGTATGGGTTTGAGGATTTCTTTCTTTCTTTTGCTACCTGTGTAAGAAAGCTAGCTACAGATTCCCAACCATCAAAAGTTTGAATTCCTCATAATTGACTATATAAAAGCTCCCAGACATTTTTCACCTGGTGATTTCTGACTATATCCTAGGTATAAAATGCATACACACATACATATGTACATACATACATGCATACACACAGACATACACACATACATGTATACATAATTTCCTGACTTGTTCCACCTGTGTGGAACTTGGTAAAACATTGGGAAAATTTCTCTTCACTACTTTTTGATTTAATCAATGAATTCTCCTTATACAATATTGGTGATTGGTCTCATCAGGATGCATGCTGATGATTCCACTCATCAAGGACATAGGGAAACTTTAATTTTCCTCTAACCATTCATTTTTCTTCTTTAACTAGTTTCACAGATAAACACAAGATAATATTAAACATAGCTATTAATGTTCTCAATTATCATTGACATTGTCTTTTACAATTTAGGATAAAAATACCATTTTGTGCATTTGCCTTGAAGTAGTGGTCTTTCATTTGAGTTGTTTAAGAATTTGGGCCACTATTGTACAAGCGAAGTCCTGATACTCAGACTAAGATCTGATGGATCTGATGGTAGGGAACCCTCATTATTCTCTTTATATTTCAATCTGCTACTCTGTGGAAACATTTTTTAGATGTCCTTTCTTGTCAAAAGTTTTCACTTACCACTTTTAAATTATATTTTTATTATCTTTAGGTAGTTGCACAAAGAAGTTGCCATTCAGCCTCTAAGTTTATAAGATGAAGAAAATTCAGGACTAATATAGTTTTCCTATTTTATTTAATCTATTACTACTGGCTTCTATTAGTTTAGATTTTATATAACTTCTTTCCTAATGACTATTCTCAAAGTTAATGGTTGAATTGAACTTTATAGGAATAATTTCTTTTTTGGGGGGGAAGGATCCAGTTGTGGGGCCTGAACTCTGGGCCTGGGCGCTGTCCCTCAGCTCTTCAGCTCAAGGCTAGTGCTCTACCACTTGAGCCACAGGGCCACTTCCGGCTTTTTTCTTTTTGCTTATGTGGTGCTGAGGAATCGAACCCAGGGCCTCCAGCATGCAAGGAAAGCACTCTACCACTCAGCCACCTTCCTAGCCCAGGAATACTTTCTTAAAGAAAGCTCATTTAGAATTTGTAACTAATACTAACATTTGCAAACAATGCAAATATATTATTTTAAAACTACCAGGTCATGCTATTCTATAAAGTTGAATAATGCATTTAAGGAAGCAAGAAAGAACTGAAAATCCAATATAACAAACACTGGAATAAAACCTTTGCTTCATGTTCATCCATGTTTCTGATCAGTAGGGTGGGATCAGAGCAGTTCCTTTTTGTTGTTGCTGCTTTTTAAAGAATATAGACTCAAGGAGACATAAGAGTCATCTCTTCAGAAAACCCAAAAAAACATAATTGGCTATTCCTTTCTAGATCTGATTGCCCAAAGCAGCTATTAAGGCTGTGGTTGGGGACATCTTTGGTGAACTGTGCAAGCCCACTGTAAGTTACTGTTGTATAGAGAGTCTTAACTGCTGAAGTTTGTCTGTGGGTAGTTAAGCTTGAAAACACAGAAATGGAATGAATACCAAAATCCTATCTTACTGTTCAGTTCCTGGTGTCTGAAAGTGATCTACGTGCGAAACTAATTCTGAGTATCATTTCCATGAGTAAGAAAAGAGCGACAAGAGAGAAGATTTACTCCATCGAGCACAAGCTGCTCATCTTTTTTAAAAAAAAGTAAAATCAAACAAGAAAACACTGTTTCTTTAAAAACTCTAGCAGCATATGTGCTCTGGTTAAAGTCCCAGAATCCAAGAGAAGGCAAAAACCTGAGAACTCACGGAACTTTTTCAAGAGAGTGAAAGAACTGAAGTCTGAGAGTTCTCATCAGTTTAATACTCAATATTATTAAACATGTAGGAATCATTAGAAAACATTCCATAGTACTTCTATTCTATTCTATTCTATTATGACAAAATTAAAAAAAATTCTCTAACATACTCTTTATGATATAGTCTAAAGAGGACTTACTAATGCAATAGAGTGTAAACCTCATCTCTATGGAAATTTGTTTCTTAAAACTTCATAAAAACATAAAAATAACATCACAAAACTATTGTAAAAAAGCATAACTTTGCATAAAGACAGGGTTACTACACCATATGTTTGATTCAGAATATACAGCAGAATGTGAAAAAATGCTTGTTTAGTCACCAACAATCCGTTCCTTGGCTGGAATTTCTGATGAGTCATAGGCAATAATGCAAAGTTTCATCGTCATAAATTCTCAGTCCTTACAGAGAAAACCCTGCATGTTCTATAAACAAAGATTTTTGGTGCACATTTTGAGAAACTATAACGTTTATTCTTAACACATACATGCATACACATACACACACAAATACATGTATTTGTAAAATGTTCCTCAGTATCTATAAGGTAATGGTCCTAGATAAATATATTCTGCACTAGTTGCAGTATCTAATACTATGTAAAAGCTATGTAGATATTCTTTATCCTGTATCATTGAAGGAATAAAAAATGGCAAGATATATGTATGTCCTTGATCAGTCCCAAATCAACCTTCTCTAATATGGTTGTTTTATTCTCAATTTTCTCTGTGATTAGTTTGGGTCTATAGAAGGAAATTCCTGTATATAAATGCCAGCTCATCAGTAAGTCAAGAGGCAAACATAAAAGGGATTCAAATAAGGAAAGAAGTAAAACTCTTCCCTTTTTGCAGATGACATGATCCTATATTTAGAGAATACCATAGACTCCACTCCCAGTTTACTCAAGCTGATCTGAAACTTTGGCAAAGTAGCAGGGTATAAAATTAACACACAAAATCAATAGCTTTTCTGTAGGCCAACAATGAGAAGGGCCAGGCTGAAATCAGGAAAGCAATTCCTTTTAAAATAGTCTCAAAAACAAAAACAAAACCAAGTAACAACAACAACAACAAACCACTACCTAGGAACTAACCAAAAAAGTGAAAGAGCTCTACAATGAAAAATTTAAAAACCTGAAAAAGGAAATTAAGGCAGATCTAAGGAAGTAGGAATAAAAAAACATGGTCATGGATTGGGAGGATTAACATCATAAAAATGGCAATACTGCTAGAGTCTATCTATAAATTCAATGCAATATCCCAACCTAATTCTTCAACGAAATAGAAGAAGCAATTCAAAAATTCATGTGGACTAATAAAAGACCCAATTAGCAAAAAAATATCCAATGTTTTGCTGGAGGAATATTAATACCAATCTTCAAACTCTACTAAAAAGCCATAGTTAAAAAAAACTGCTTGGTGCTGGCACAAGAATAGGCCTGTGAACCAATGGAATAAAACTTAAGTAAAACCCAGAAGGGAACCCACAGACTTATGGTCTAATAATCTTTAATAAGGAAACCAAAAAATTATGGAAAAGTGGCAATCTCTTTAACAAATGATACTGGCAGAATTGGCTAAACAAGTGTAGATAACTGATGTTAGACCCTATATAACCCCTTGCACCAGAATCAACTCCAAATGGACCAAAGCCCTTGAGATAAAAGCATATACCCTGGAAATATTACAGGAAAGAATAAGGCAAACACCAGGACTTCATGGTACAATTTGAAACTTCCTTAATAAAGACCCAGACACACAAGAGATCAAAGAAAGATTGGATAAATGGGATTGCATGAAACTGCAGATCTTTTGTATGGCAAAGGGCATAGTTAGCAAGATAAATAGAAAGTCCATGGACTGGGAGAAAACCTTCACTAGCCCTACAACAGACAATGCCTATATGTAAAAATACTTAGATCTAAAAAAATTAAGGCCCCCAAAAACAAATTCCCAAAGAAATAACTATTCCATTAACAAGTGGTGTAAAGACTTAAAGAGAGACTTTTCTGAAGAGGAAATAAGAACAGCCAACAGATACATAAAGAAATGCTCAACATTTCTGACTATAAAAGAAATGCAAATAAAAACAACCTTAAAATACATTCTTACTGGAGTTAGAATGGCCATTATCAAGAAATCGAAAAACAAATGCTGGTAGGAATGTGGCCAAAAGGGAAATTTACTACACTCTTGGTGGGAATGCAAACAGTATGGAGGGTCCTCAAAATACTAACGATAAGCTCCACTAAGACCTAGCAATCCCACTGCTGGGCACTTACCTAAATGACCACAATCAATGCCATACTAACGCTACAAATACAACCATGTTCATTGAGGATTATTTACAATGGCTAAGCTATGGGACCAATCCAGTGGCTGAATGAATCAGGAAAATGTGGTACATACACAATGAAGTTCTATGCTTCCATCAGAATGAATGACATTACTCCATTCATAAGGAAATAGAAATATCTGGAAAAAATTATATTAAGTGAAGGAAGCAAGGCCCAAAGAAAAGTAGGTTGTATGGTTTTCCTCATTTGTAATGGCTAGAGCATGCCTATGATATTATTAGCAGGGATCTTAATAGCCCAATTGTTAAGTGCATAGGACCATACATAATGAATTGTATTAACATGAACTACAGAATTGGAAACAAAAAGTTCTTATTATGTCCTGCATGCAGGTATTTCTTTTTTAAAAACTTGTTTTAGTTTTCTGTATTCTTTTTTTTGTATGTAAGTTTATCTGATCCATATAAGGAAAATACCATCATAGAAACAGCAGGACAAAGGATAAACTAATGCAACAATGATACTCACTTGAAACTATGTTGGAAAAGAACTAAACAACTTGGGGGGAGGGCAGTAGAGAGGGTTATGTGGGAGAAAATAAGGGAAAGCGTAACAATGTTTGAAAAGAAAGGTACTAAGTACCTTACTTATGTAACTATAACCAACCCCCCACCATTAAAGATATTAATAAGTGACAGCTCATGTTTTCTAGTGAATGTAAAAGTTTCCTTCCTTCCTTCCTTCCTTCCTCCCTTCCTTCCTCTTTCCTTCCTTCCTTCCTTCCTTCCTTCCTTCCTTCCTTCCTCCTTCTCTCATCCCTCCATTTCTCCCTCTCTCCCTTCCTTTTTTTCCTTTCTTACTTTTTGCTGGTATTGGGGCTTGAACTCAGTATCTTTTACTTTCACTTGGTTTTTTTTCATTTACAACTGCTCTTCACCACAAGAGTCACACTTGAACATCTGATTTTATGGCAACTAGAGATAACAGTCTCTTGAATTGTCTGTCTCAGCAGACAAATCTATCTAGAATTTGAGCTACACATAATCTAATAGTGTTGGGTCCATAAGTACTTTAAACACCATTTGATGCTATTCATTAAGTAGCATCAAAGGGGATAATGAAATGACAAACAATAGACCCTGATATACTTTGGAATGTGCTACCTAATAAATGAAATGGATTTGGTTTAAAAAGTTATGAAAGATGTGCCTTTAGAGACACTAGGTAAGATATCCGAATGAAAGAATAGATCAGGCAGTTGGAGAATTATAAGTAATGATGAAGATGTGGGAGAGATAGTGAAACAACTTTGAGGAAGAAATCGAACTAGCTATGTCTTTGTGGAGAGAGGTGGGATCAATGTGCAAATACGAGAGTGAACCATTGGGAGAGTGATTTCAGATGATGCTTGAGAAGTTGACAAGATTGTGATTGTCTTAGTCTTGTCAGAATATTATTAACTTGCTATAGAAATTATGAGCAACGTAAACAACATAAATTTATTTCACATAGATTTGAAGGCTCATAATGTCAGATCAGTGGAGCACCATGATCAGGTGGCCTATGAGAGCCTCTTACTGCCTGCATATGGCCTCTTTCTTGATATGTCCTCACTGTGTTGAAAGAAACTGCACTCTGTCTTCCTATGAAGGCACTGGCTCCAACGGGAATGGGATGGTATACTCTCATGATCTCATTTAAACCTCCCTATACCCTGAAGACTCACTCTATAAATATCATCACATTGAAAGTTAGGACTCAGGACTCAGACACATGAAGTTGTTGCTGTTGTTTGTTTGTTTGTTTTTTGGTTGGTCGTGGGGCTTGAACTCTGGGCCTGAGCACTATCCCTGCGCTCTTCAGCTCAAGACGAGCACTCTACCGCTTGAGCCACAGTGCCACTTCTGGTTTTCGAGTGATTTGTAGATAAGAGTCTCACAGAGTTTCCTGCCTGGGATGGATTTGAACTGGAATCCTCAGATCTCAGCCTCCTGAATAGCTAGGATTACAGGTGTGAGCCACTGGTTCCTGGCTAGACACATGAAGCTTTGTGTTGATATAAACCCTCACTTCATACCAGTGATCATAGGAGACTATCAGACCAACATGTGGAAATCAGATTAGTCTATAATAGATTCTGTTTGTCTTTCTGACTTGGCACACACACACACACACACACACACATACACACACAAATGCACCAAGAATTACACTTAATTAAACCTTTAATTAAATAGAGTATATATATATATATATACATATGTGTGTATATATATATATATATACTGAAATCAAATATAAAAAAGTATTGCTATTTAAAATTGATGTAGCCTTTCCAATTGTCCATATAATTTCCCAGCTTATAGGAATGCAAAGACACAGAGTTGATAAGGTGGTAGTAAGCAAATTTAATGTCTTTTTGACAAATACATGGGTGGAAGACTAAGGTTTTATTCAGATTTATTTATTTATTTTTGCTTCTTCTTCATCTGCAATACAACATTGGGGGAATATGGCAATGAAGTTTAGGGAAAAGATCCCCTAGCCTCCTTATACAAAAAGAAGAGAGTTTAATGATTAATGGAGTGGAGAAAGCCTAGTAATTTGCATATGAGGAACTGAATTACGAATGACACACATCTTTCTCTGTTAAATTACTCACTTCTGTTTTGTTAGATGAACATAGTTGAGAAATGTTGGGGGGCATCAGATCTTCCACATTCTGGGAAACATGAAGCCTTCAGTCGAAAGGCATGGGAGAGGAAGTCATAACTGCCATCAAGGGAGGTATGACTATCTGCTGGTTCTGGGTTTCTCTCTGGGAGATGCTTTTAGTACTCTCTGCCTCAGTTCACTGTTGAAGTATCAATGGATGATTCTGAGAACGCAGAAGGCATACTGGCTTAGTTCAACCTCAATAACCTGCATGGCACATTAACTACTGAGTCACAGCTGCATTTCTCTACTTGGTCCTTCCTTGAGATCACTACTGATAAATCTTTTCTTGCCCCAGTAAGCCTATAGAAGCTACTTGCAGAAAATTACCTCCCATTTGAGCCATATACTCAATAATATGCTAAACTTTACATAATGTAATTACAGGAGGTCCTAAGCATTATCAGATACAGTGGTTAGCCATGTAAGTGAGTTTTTTCTACAGCGCAATTGGAAAGACCTTTCATCTATCACTTTCTACCTCATACATATAGGCTTCCAGTAGTTTATGTGTGTGTATGTTTTCTTCCTTCCTCTCCCTTCCCTACTCCAATGTGTGTGGGGGTATTGGGGAAGTGTGGGTGTAGATGTTGATAGGAATTGGGACAACATATTTCCTTGTCATTTTATTCCCAGTAATGCACGGTGCCTTACAGAAAAAAAATGTATTCTTTCTGTTCAATTGGGGTGGAATCTTATATCAACTCCTCATAAAGTAGGTTTATGCTCTTGATCCTTTATTGTAGCTATTATGATTACTTCAGAGGAATCTCACTTGTCAATTGTAATAAAATATTGTCTATTGCAGTAAAATAAAGTATTACTAATATCATGAAATAAAAAGTTATATATATCTGTATATATAACTTTATATGTATATGAACATATGTATATCTGTGTATGTATGTGTATATATACATATTTATACACATACAATTAGAATGCTTGATTAATATTTATCCAAAATCCTTAAGAAAAAATAAGTGGATGTAATTTTTTAAAAATCTCTTACTTTTTTGGACCTAAGATACAACTTCATGTACTAATATAATCATTTGCCACAAAGCCAATCATTTAAAATCTGGGTAAAATATTATGATCATATCATTCTAATTTCTCTCATAAAGTTTGAATTTTCCATTTGGAAGTCCTAATTATAGAATTCTAACAAAATATTTGAACATTCTGTACTTCACAAATTGGAGTATTCATTTGAAGTTTTTTTTGTAGTTCAGTGCATTTTGTATTCAAACAGAAATTAGGCTTTATTTTTATAAAGGACAAATTTAACCTGAGGAAAATTGTTTAGTGACTTCACTTCCTCTTCGTGAAACTCTCACAGGAAAATGGAAATGGGACATGCAAAATATACAAGAAGAATCTTCAAAAGAACATTTGGTGAATCAAAAATTCATGAGAAGTGCCAGGATAAATTTGGTGCTACACAACTTTCCTGAGCCTATAGAGTTTTAAAGTTATTTATGACATATTAACTATAACACACTTAAAATATAGAAATCATCATGTACTTCTGACATTGATTGTTTTCTTCCTTTCACCACATGGAATAATTGAATGAACAACCAAAAAATAGAGACAGAGAGGCCTTGGATAGAAACCTGATAGTATAAAAATCAGTCAAACACACACATACACATACACACACACACACACACACACACACACACACACACAAACTGAGGGCTGGTTATGTAGTTTGAGCAGTAGCAAAACTGGTTCATAAGGTTTCTAACTCCAGTACTATCAAATGTATTTTAAAGTAGTATTTTATTAGTTGTATACCATTCTGAGTTCTTTCAAATACTCAACAAAATTAACATATAGGAATGTAACTTTATTTTGTATATTTGATAGCTATCACACTAATATATATATTTAATACAAAATATCGTGGAAATCTCATTTATTATACTCTTGTTATTTTAAGTTTTCTTTTCCTCAAGAAAGACCAGAATGTTTCAGTACAAAGAAAGTTGTGAAAATTACTCAATTTTTCAATACTATTCTATTTTAAATTTTAACAAAAATTAAATATAATTAACAAACACAAAGAAACAACTTTAAGTTATTAAACATATAAAATTCTAAAGCTTGTGATTGAGAAGATATCAAGATAAATCCCTGCATCATTATACTTACAAAGCATACTTTATATTTCTTTGAATAATAAAACTCTACAAATGGTTCAGCTCATATTCTATATGTAATTTCTGCAAGAATATTGACTCAAATTTAACCAATATTTAAAGTGCTCAATTTACATCACACTACTTTGAACATACCACACATTCCATATACTGCAGAATTATCAAGAACTAATATGCCATACTCTGCTTTCCAAGGACTTAGTTCGCTAAAGGAAGAGCTTAAATATGTTCAGAAAATTACAGATGAAAACAATCAATCTAATTTTCTTCAGCCTTAAGGGGAACAAATTGGAGTCCATTGATATTGAAAGAGTAATGAGAGGCAAATTCTATTTTTATCAGTCACCAATACTGTAAGATTGTGAACTTTAAAGTAGACATAGAATCCAGAAAATAATAAAGAACATATGGACCCAAAATTGATGAGGTATATTGTTACATGCTTCAGAAAAATCCTAAATATAGATATGAACAAACTTCTATATTAAGACATAGCATTGCATTCATTAGCATTTTATTTTAATGAAAAATATATGAAAATGCATTATATACTTAATAGACAGTAGTGGGTATTTTCAAATCTAAAGTCACTGACTTCTTCCAAAGAAACTAAAAGAACACTTAGGTACACCTCTTGAATCTGTTCAGATCAAATCTAGTGTGATGCACTTCATATCCATCAATAATTTATATGTAGAAAGGTACAATTCTAAACCATTTGTCTTCTCTTCAATTGCTCTTTTCAAAAATAAAATATTTACCCCTTTTGAACCAAGATGCTAAGATGTGAGATTAAATGATTGAATAGTTGCAAAATGTAAAATTGATAGATTGTAAGGAAACTGAAAATTAACTAGAAAACGGTGAGAACTACTTACAGAATGCAAAATACTACTTGATGGCATTTAGTAGATCTTAAATGTACTTATCACTAAAAAGTAACTATTGAAGTTGTGGGTATTACAATTAACATGCTTTAAATATTTAGCCATATATGCACATATTAAAACAATATGTCTTATACCTTAGATTTTTAATCAATTATACCTTAGTAAAATTGGAGAAAAATAAAGGAAAGACCAGTACCCAAAGGTCTTATATTTCAATTCTTTTGGCCTCTTTTTACTATTTTTTTCTAAAAGAAGTCCTCTGTAAATTTCAGCCTATTCCAACATATTCCTGGCCTACAAATTTCCAGGCTAGATATTTGATTGAGTGATCTGTTTCCTTGGAAAATTCAACAACTATAAAAATAGAAACCTACTGAACGGATCAATTTCTATCACTGCACTGTGAAGTTGATGGCCAGCCAGCTTTATTAATATGGAACACAGGGTGCAAAATAGAGTACATTAAAGAATTTAAGATAGGCCCCCGAGGATTAAGTTCAGCACTGCCCTTTGCCACAACACACAGATGCAAAGACACTCCAAATCACAGGAAAAGATGAGTCTTCTGGAGGAAGGATTTCTTGCCCTGGGATGCATGTATATTATTATGACTTTAGATTTCAACAGGTAGTATACCATACACATTTTTATTTTGAGTAGGCCATTACAATTCAATTACAAATTCTTCAAGGGAAAAACACAGGTATATGGTGACATTTTCAAAGGTAAAGTCTTATTGGTAGGACATATTGAGTACTCTGTTTTCTCTGATCTGGCTGTTGATAAAGGAAATAAGAAAAGAAAAAGCAATAAATGTCTGGAAACAGATATTCACCTAGGAACTGAATCCAGAAGTGCCAAAGATGCCTTTCAGGCCTCCCAAGAACCCACCTTGGAGCCCTGCAATTAATTGTCTACTTCACCCCCTGCTGGCCATAGAGTGCAGAATCTCACTGGCTTACTCAGGTGCGCTTTGAATAGTGTTTTACTGACACATTTATAACAGCAATAAACATTATTCATTTATTTATAGCACAAATGTTATAAATTACAGCTAAAATCCTGTTCTCATAGATGAAGCCCTAAATCTAACTAATATCTAAACAAAATTAGGACATAAGTAATATGCCCCATTATAATGTGTCCATTTCTCAATATATTTATGATTTTTATACCTTCAGTTTTCAGGAAATTACTTCAGGGAAATAAATTTTGCTCTTTCTATTTTCTTACACCCAATTACTTTTTATAGTCATTCCAGTCATTTTTAAGCATAAGAAAACAATTTATAAAGGTACTGTACTGAATATGGTTGATGTAAATATAGATTAAAACACTGAGGTCTGTGATTGTGTCTGGAAATTGGCCTTTTCCTAGTTATCCAGCAGTTTCTAACTAGTTCATTGCAACGGAACAGTAGGAAAACCCCAGGAAATCTGTTATAATAACACAAAGACATGGATAGGGACAATTCTGTGTCCTATATATTTGGCCTTTGCAGGGATTTATGCTTTAGATGACAGTGTTCTTTTAGAAAAGAAATGACACTGACACTTAACAACTTCAGAGATTTTAAGATGTTCACTTTTCTACGCTGTTTCTTTAATACTTGACTGCTAGTAAAAATCGCACATGGATACTATGGTATAAAAAGGAAATAAATCTTTACTTCTAGCAATACATCTGTACTGGTAACAGTTTTTTGGGCAAGGTTGAAATGTATTTAGATTTTGGTCTAACACTTTCACATGCCATTTATTCATGTGAACAAAAGCAACATTACAAAAGGAAATGAATTACAGTCTCAGCTGATACATGTATCTTTTCATCTGAGCATAGTATATCCATGAACGGAAAAAAAAATAGCATTAAGGTTAGTAGTAGCAAGAAGTCAGAGGTCTGTAGTAAGTGTTTAGCTTTTTTTGTTTTGGTTTGTCGGTTGTGGGGCTTGAACTCTGGGCCTGGGTGCTGTGCAGTTCCTCAGCTCTTCAGCTCAAGGCTAGCACTTGAACCAAAGCACTACTTCTGGGTTTTTCTGCTTATGTGGTGCTGAGGAATCAAACCCAGGCAAGGCAAGCACTCTACCACTGAGCCACCTTCCCAGCCCCAGCATTATATTTTCCTTCAACACTGGGAGCTATAATTTATTTGCAATGATGGAAGTAAGGCACAAGAGCAGCCAATAAGGGGCAGAGCAGATTCAAACTCAGGCAAATTCCCTGAATCATTAAGGTGAGGGAGGACACATCAGGGTAACAGTAAGGAAATAGCTGAAAATTAAGGTTTCTTGGCAAGATGTATTTGAAACCTTGTTGCTGATCTTCTTGATTTGAATATCTACCAGCCACCCTGGTTAAATACAGTAAGCATCAGTTGTGCTCCTGGATCACTTTCCTCAAATACTTTCTACTCTTTTCAATCTCATTTGACTATTTCTACAGTCTCACTTTTCTCTGCTTATGTATATGTGCAAGTTTTATGTGTATATGTGTTTGGGTGTATGTGTGTGTGTAAGGTACAAGCTGTCTGTCAGATATTATTCCCTGTGGAAAGGTTTGAAAAAGGATGGTTTAAAGCAATCTTTTTCTTCTGTGATTCTAGGTCTAGGGTATATTTGGGGATTTTAGGGTTTAAACTACCGCCAGTAAGGCTGCTCCTGTTATCATACCAAACAGATGCTGCCAGCTCTTAAGCTGCAGACATTTCTGTAGAAGCTCTTCTAACTCTTTTAAGAGTTTGCTCAGAAAAGCAGAAGGTAAGATCAGGCTATAGCAAAGCTGCTTGTGGTATTTTTTTTCTATCCCACAAGGTGACAGGTTTGTTCAAGATGAAACTTTTCTAGTCATAAGCCAGTTCAAAAAGGAGTGCTTAATTGTTTCTTTCTAAACTTTGTTCCCACAAACTTTTAATTCATTTTGCTTAAATGGAATTTTATTGAGGCTGTCAGGAACAGACAGCATGCTGGGACTTATACAGAAGCAAAAACATTATCCCAGACTAAGTAACAGCTGGAAAGAAACTATGGGACCTCCCACATATCCCCCACTGAGATCTAGACAATAGGCAAGTTATTTGACAGAGTAACAGTAACAGCTGCCAATGGGGGTCTATACTTGAAAACTTTCAAAATTGAAATGAGCTAGGTATGCCCCACTATCATGGCTAAAGAAAATAACATTAAGAATAATTCTTTACCAAATAAAATTGCCTATCTAACAATTTTGGGGTCATTTTTTCCTCATATCTTTAGAGTATGCTCAATTTCTTCAGTACTTTAATTGAGATAACTGTTAAGTTAGCCTTTAGGACTAATACCTTCTCCATTCACGAGACAGTATCTATTAGCGATTATTTGATAAGTATTGTATGGGTTAAGATGTATTGTCCAAATCATTTTTAATTTTCTTCTTTCAAATACATTATATCTGGAAATATATTGCACAGGCTTGAGGAATCTATTCCATTCGTAAGTGTGAGGACCTAGATATTTAAGTGACTCAATATTCCAAAACTTGTATGATGACTCATGCCTGTCATCCTAGTCACTTCAGAGGCTGAAATTCATGCATTATCGTTGTAAGCCAGAGGGGTCCTCAAGTCTCCATCTGGAAAAGGCAGAGCTGGAAGTGTGGTGGAGTGTTACTCAAGGGAGCAAGTCAAGCAACCTTAGTTCTGACATTCAAATCCTTGTAACTGCAAAGTAAATAGATAAACAAATAAATGAAAACATACAAATGTAAACAATGTAGAATCTCCTTTGCTTTGTCATTTTACCTGCTGTAGTGTGACAGAGATTTAATATTCAAGTATCAGAAGGAATATCCACAAAACAAAGTTCTCAGTTAATATTGGTCACCTATGCTATATCTCACATACAAACCTGGAAATGGAATGTCTAAGAATCTAATAATTTCAGTCAACCTTCAAAGAGTTTTACGTATGTACCAATCCATATTTGTTGTTTTTGTTTAAAAGAATTTCCTTTATATTTCTCCAATTTAGTAAGCGTACTATCAGTCTCAGTTACATTAAATTAATACTATGTACAACACACTAAGTAACTCAATTTACTTGTAAGTTATTCTATGAAGTGAAGACCTTTTTTACAGATCATTGTAGGATTGAAAATAACAGTCTGTCTCTTTATCTAAGCTAGGAAATAGATAATCTCAAAGCAAATTGTAAATATAGTATTTAGGGAGTAGAAAAAATATATATGAAATTTGTCCCTAACTGCTGTTTGATAACAGAAGATAACAGGCTAATTTCACTTTTGCCTACTTCATATCAGTAATAAAACCAGCTATAAGTTTATGGAGGTATTTGAACCTCAGCCGAATCCAGTACTCTGGTTGTACAAAAATTGTACAGTGGAGGAAATGTATTCTTTAGGTTTAAATTGGAAGTTTTTTTTAACATTTAATGATCTACTTAACAATATTTTGACATTATGCTTTGTGGAAGCATACCTCATTATTATAACAATTCTTGTTCAGGAGAACAAGATACAGAAAGATGAAGGATGCAGGTCCTATGAAAGCTATGTGATCTTTCTCTTCTGACCACACAGACAAGAAAGGCTCCCTGGGAAAGAGCTTTGAGATAAGAGAATATCATTTAATGGATAAAAGCTTCTGGACATTTGAAGTGGAAGTTCGGTCTTTGATATAAGCAGCAGGAGCATGGAGCCACCTGAATTTTTCCCACAGCAAGAATGACCTTGAGCTCTACTTATCTGCTTATTCACAAAAGTCAGGAGTTTTATGAGCAGTCCATTCAAGTGGAAACTTGAAACAAATGTAAAACAAGAGTAGAAATAATCCTAAGAAATAAACCTCTTTAGGTTACATGCTTTCTCTTGCCCTGATAGGGTAATTATTTTGTAAAAGTGCCTTCAGAATAAGCTACAGCCGACTGAGCTTGTTAGAATACAACAATAAATGGAGTGATGTTTGGAAGTCAGAAGTCTTATGATTTACATCACCACCAGCTGAGACTTCAGTATTTTGCAAAAAAATAAAAAAAAAAGTTTTCTTTTGTTTTGTTTGCGGATTTGTTTTGGGAGCAGCAGGAACTTTGAAAAAAATTATTTTATTTTTTTTTTACTACACAGCTCAAGGTCATATCCATGAGAATTATATGCTTAAATGGAGCCGATGTTTTCGATCCCTAATTAACAACCTGTTATGAGAAGCCCTTAAAATCTGTTGACATTGCTATGGCTTTTAGGAATGAGCATTTGCTCATTGAAAAAAAATTGTTAAGGGAAGTTTAGTTCTTTGTATATTTTTTTTGTAAAAATACTGTACAGAGGGGTTATGGTTACATGAGTAAGGTAATGAGTACATTTCCTATAGAGCATTGTTACTTCCTCTTTTGTTTTTCCCCTACAATCCTGTCTCTCCTCACCTCCCTAACTCCTCCCCTCCCCCAAGTTGTAAAGTTCTTTTCAACATAGTGTCTTGTATATCTCCTTGTTACAATGGGTCAGCCTGTATCCTTACTTCAGCATTTTGTTATTTCCCTTTCCCTCCCCAAATTAGATAAACATATACAAAATGTAGGCACAGGGATTAAATCCAGTGAAAACAAGGCTTATACCATGGAGGAAGAACATACAAAAGGAATGAAAAATATCAGATGGTAAATTACAAATATATTAAAAGCAAAAGCAAGAAAGATAAAACCACTTGTGTCCCTATCTTGGGGATCATTTCGCTTAGCATGATCTTTTATGGTTGTATGTACATAGCTTTTGATCTGCTTGTCTGAGACATATACTAGTTATTGCAAATAATGGAAACCATGGCACCTATGTTTCTTTGGTCCTGGCTTTCTTCAGTTAATGTAATTTTTTTCCAAGTCTTTCCATTTCCTAACAAATGTGGCCAAAAGGGAACCCTACTGCATTGTTGGTAGGAGTGTAAACTTGTTCAACCACTTTGGAAAGCAGTGGGGAGGATCCTCAAAAGACTCCACATAGAGGTCCCCAGTTGTAGCACTTTTGGACATTTACCCAAACAATCACAAACAAGACCATACTAAAGCTACCAGCACAACTATGTTTATTGCAGCATTATTTACCATAGCTAAGATATGGAACCAACCCACATGCCCCTCAGTAGATGAATGGATTATGAGAAAGTGGAATATATATATATATATATAATATATATATATATATGAATTCTATGCCTCCATCAGAAAGAATGGCACTGCCCCATCATTTGTTTGGGAAGGTTAAATAAAAAAAATTTCCTCATGGTTGTTCCCTTCTACTACTTCATATAAGCATAGGTAGTGTAAAGCAAAACTTGTACTTCCTTCAAAGCCATCATCAGGCAACAATGCTGGATAAGAAATGTACTCATTACCTTGCTCATGTAACTGTAACTCCTCTGTACAGTATTTTCACCATAAAAACTTATTTAAAAAAAGAATTTAAAAAAGCCATCATCAGTTTCCTTCTAACTTACTCATTTACTGGAAAGCATACTAACAAGTGTTCCAGCCTGAACCATGTAGCACTTCATAGTATCTCTCCTCTGATCTTTTATGTATTATATAGTTATTGTGTGTGTATGTGTGTGTGTGAGAGAGAGAAAGAGAGAGACAGAGACAGACAGACAGAGACAGAGAGACAGAGAGAGACAGACAGAGACTATGTGATTTTGTTTCTGTGTGGTCCTGGATTTTGTACTGAAGACCTCACACTTAGCTTTCTTGCTCAGCAAGAGCTCTACTTCTTGAGTTGTGCTTCCCATCTAGGTTTTTTTTTTTTTTTTTTGGAGAAGATCACTATTCACAATTTGTTTACCATTCCACATTAACAGATTCTCATCTCTACACAATCATATTCAAATTCCTCTGGGTGTTTCACAAAGGCACATGTTTTCATTCCCCCCCAAAAAGCATTTTCTCTAAAGTAAACCAGATGTAATCTGTTTGTTATGACACTTGAAATTTTATCATCTAGTACAGAGATTGATTTATTGAATAGATTGAAGCCTGTAGAAGGTCTTAACCTTGTAATTTTTCTTATTCATAGTTATCCAATAAATTTTCTACATTGATACAAATATTTCCTATTCGTGTGAAAGAGTAAGACATTCATGAAGCCCATTCCACTCTCGTTCCATAGTGATAGTTAAAAAGTAGTCTTATGAACTTTTTGGCTATGGGTGCCTTTGAGCTTCAAACTTCCTGATTTGACTCCTTAATAGCTAGAATTTAAGGTCTGATCCTTCAAACTCCCTTAACTTTCTTTATTTTAAAATTTTCATGAAGTCCAACAACATTTCTTTAAAAAGTACTTCTAGTCCTTGTACTTCCTTAATCTTGCACTGTTCCTCCTGTAGTTCATACCCGTATAATTTCCATTATTGCTTGTATTATAGATTTTATATCTAGCTTCCAGGGATATATATATATATTTATCACATAAAATATATTAATAATATATAATGTATAATAATATACCTTTTGGAATGAGCTAGTATATGTTTAAATGATTTTATCTTTTCTTTGCACTTCTCTATATGCAAATTTTATAGTGTCAGGGACTACAGCCTGATATAACAGTAGTAATTTCATAATGCATTGCACAGAGTAGTTATTTAAGATTTTTCCATGAATAAACATGACAGTTTTTGTATCATATCTCCCATACATAATAAATTCCACTTAGGCAGAAGTAGCTCTCCTATAATATTTCATTGAATAACTTCTGTGCATTCTGCTAGTACTTCACATTTTGCTGTAGTATAAAATAAATTAAAATGCCTTCAGTTTGGCAGAATACTTAATTAATTGACAAGGAGAAGTCATTGTAATAAATATGGAACAGTGTAGTTTTTCAGATAATGCGTATCATGAACTTTTTATATGTATTTCCTCTAATTATTTAATAACAACAAATACTGATGCAGTTGTCCGGAGATTAAGAATTCTGTAACTGGCATGTTCCTTTTAAAAGGACACTTGCTCTTCAGGCACATTGGAACGTTGAGGACAACTGAGAATGAATAAACCAGCCTTTCTAAGGAAGGGTTCATTACTGAACCCCTGCTAGAACTGTCATAAAGATGATCATTCTTTCTCTAGTGGGTATCAATTTTCAGATACATTTGCTAAATGTTGCAAATTAAACATTTTTTTAAAACCAAAGGAATGCTTTAAGTAAAATCCGAATGTCCCTATTTGTGCATGTGTATACACCATATTACTTGTATGAAATCATTCACAACTGGAACAAAAGAGCATTGTTTTAAATTGTGTTGCTTGGCTTTTCACCCTTTTTGTTTTGTGATTTACATGATGTACTTAATGTCTAGCAACTTCCCCACTTTGCCTTGATACTAAACAGAGATGTGTCCATTTTATTTTTTCTGGTAAGCACAAGGCCTGAAACGTGTCCAGAACAAGGTAGTATTTGCTCAAGGTATTTTGAGTAAATCAATTCACAAACAGGTGCACGAACGAATCAAGTAAGTAATGATAATTGGAAATTTTCTTAGACATTCTAATCTAAATTTCTGGGCTATGCTACAGAAATTTATATTTTAAAGTGTTTCATCTTGAGTAAATAATTTCACTTCATTTTTGTTCAGTTTGTATATAAAATCAGGAAAAGCATTTATTAGAAAATTCTTAGATGAATAATACAAGAATGGGTATATGACCAATGTCGAGGACATTGATAATAACCAATAGTGACTGGATTATCACCATGTCCCATGCTTAGAGTCAACAACTATGTATTTTAATACATAATGCTTACAGTGATTCTACAAGGAAAGTGCCATCAGTGTCACATCATTTCTCCAGTCATTTTCCATTAAAACATTGAAACAAAAAGTTTTTGGAGGACAAGCAAGTTCATCCAACAGGCCTATGACAGAGAACAAAGAAGGAATTAGACATGTTGACAAGACTTCAAATGCTTGGCTTTTTCAGAGATTCCTTATATGTCTATGTTTCATATTAATACAATTTTTTCTTTGATTTATAAGTGACTGCAAAATATTCCTTAAAGTAGAAAATATTTTTTATTCTTCCTTATGCTTTATGAATAGAAAATAGTACAATCTGGATAATCAGAACAATTAATATATTCTCATATTCAATGATGTCAGTATTAACAATGTTTTGTTCCTGGAAAGTATATCTATAGTCACAAATCCTAACCTAAATATTGTCTTTTAAACCCCCAAATCTACAAATATTAGCATTTCTATTAGTTGGGAACTCATAGCCTTCACTTGTTACATGGACACATTATCACTTGAAGTATGCCCTCATCCCTTTTTGCTTTAGTTATTTGTAAGAAAGGTCTTGTGTATGTTGCAAGTCCAAACCACTGTTCTCCTACTTTAATTTCCTGTGTTACCTGGATGACTTTTTCATTGAGATTAGTTCTTTCTCACAGATCCTAAACCAACTTCATTTGGTCATCAACTCTAAATTTCCACTTTAAGTAAAAATAAACTTTAAATGATACAAAATCTTTTAGTGTAAAATTATATGTACCCCTTAAAGCAGATAATAATGAATATAGAATATTTTGCATACTTTTGCAGGTTTCATATCTGACTTTTTCTACATAATTTTATAGTCTTTTGTGATTTCATAGAATACATACCTGGGTAATTGATAATAAGGATGTTTTTAATAATTCTAATTAATTTTATTCTAAACTTTATTTTTCTATGATATTCATTTCATAACACTTTGTATAGTAACTGGCATTCTAGAAGTAATATAGTTTACACACATATATTATTTAAAGAATTACACTTCCACTAGAAAATTGTACTTTATGTTTAATAGTATTATTTAAATAACTTTTGTTATCTCATTCTAAACCACAACATGATGTGAATCTATATTTCTCTGGAGCACATTAAGAGAAATAGAGATGGAGCATTTCAAAGTCAGTAACACAATTACTAAATGCAGAGGTAACACATCACAGATGCTGCAATTTCAGACTGTTGCCTGTCTCACGTATCCAGGCTTTCACTTTTATCTTTTAAATATTTAGAGATAAGCCCTTCAATATAATGTTAGGCTTTAATTTGATAGATCTTGTGAATTAAACTCACCCTATAAAAATCCAATAATTTCCATCATGAATTCTTCTTTCTCTGTGCACCTGTTTGCTCTCATTATACCTAAAAATTTGGGATTATTTCAAATTGCTCCATAATGACTCTTTGTAAGCAAGAAGAATAGAAGAAATTCTTCAAGGGTACAGGGAACTGATATTGGAAGTTGTCCTAACTGACAAGGTAGGAGGGGACTCATAGCAACAGGCAGATCATGAGACATCTATTATTTTCAGGTTGGAAGTTTCCTGGGATTAAAGAACAGGTTGAGGATGATATATATTATAAATTTATCAAAAGTCTCAGTAGGGCTGGGAAGGTGGCTCAGTGGTAGAGCGCTTCCATTGCATGCATGAGGCCCTGGGTTCGATTCCTCAGCACCATATAAGCAGAAAAAAAAAAGCTGGAAGCGGCACTGTGGCTCAAGTGGTAGAGCACTAGCCTTGAGCTGAAGAGCTGAGAGACAGCACCCAAGCCCAGAGTTCAGGCCCCACGACCAGACCCCCCCAAAAAAAAGTCTCAGTGATTGGAGCAGCTGCCCACATTCCCAACTAAATAACTTCACTGTATTCGTTTTAAGAGAATATTTGAACACATTTTTCTATGTCTTTTCAGATATCTAAAAGGTAGTTATTGTCCATCTTTTAGCCACTATGAGCCATATATAATTACTACTGTTCCTTGAAATGGTAATGGCTTCTAGCATTTAATCACCAATACTTGTATACATTTCAAATCTTCCCATTATGTAGACATATGCTCACCATAGGCAATTCCTCCTCTATTAAATCACAAAAAAGAGATGCAAGTTTTATGCAAGCGAATCTTAACAAAACCCTTCTATGAAATAGTTCAACACTAATTCAATTTTAAATAGTTACCTTAAGTGTCTCCATTTACTTTGATATGATGTGTCCTTGAAGAGATTCACGATGATAACTCATGTCACCTAAATCATTGCATATGATAATAATTATACACTTTAACAATGAGATGTACAAGTCATTATGTAGAAAAACTGGGGGGAGGGGAGATGAGGGGAAGATGGGAAGGGATAGGAAGGGGGAATAAAGGAGGAGGCAACAATGCTTGATAAGAAATGTACTCATTACCTTGCTCATGTAATTGTAACTCCTCTGTATGGTATTTTCACAATAAAAAAAAGTAAAAAAAAGTTGATATCTCTGTGGGAAATTTCTGTTTTCATTCTAGTTTTGAGGTAGAGAAAACCGCAAATACATTTTTAGACTATTTTTACTGATTCAAATATTCATCAGAGGAGCACATACAATTAGAACAAAACTATTCCAGAATAAGATAATGAAGCAAAAGGAGCCCCCAAGCTACATTTGTGCAGTAGGACAAATTTCCCTCCCTCCCTGCCTCCCTTCCTCCCTCCCTCCCTTCCTCCCTCCCTCCCTTCCTTCCATCTTTCCTTGCATTCCTGTATCATTCTTCCTCTGTCATTATTGCCATTCTTCCTTCCTTCTTTAAGATTATTTGGGATCTATTTTAAGAAAATTTTTCCAAAAATCAATCTGGGTATTAGTGAACCAAATTTTAGGGAAACCCATTGCCTATTTATATCCAATAAGATACAAATACAGAAAAGAGATCCTAATTTATAATGGCGTTATATATGTATGTGCATATATATATATATATATATATATATATATATGCTCATGGCTTTTTTTAAACCACATTTCAATTTATTCTAGCCTATTGTTTTGTGTGCTGTTTATTTCAGTACTACTACAATGATTTGACATATTATCAGTTATAGTACTAGGAGAATTGGTTTTCAAGAGAGTAAGCACATGTACATATAAATACTCTATATCTTATGATAGGGTTAAACATAAATTCATGAGATATTGAAAAGATCCCTAGTTGAAGGACATTTGACAAGCCTAACCTACTAACCATAGTAACATAGCAGCCCTATGCACTCATTGAAGTGTTGTTTACTCATGTTTTGGTGGCTGACTAAAGGCTGATTCTTTAGCCTTGTAGTGTGAGCCCAGAGCATGATCTAAATTCAAAAAATGAAATTTCCACTATATATGTGTGCTGCTTTGGTATTATAACAATGTCAAAAAACTTAGATCACATCACCACAAATTAGGAACCACTAGAACTACAATTATGGCTAATAAAGTAACATAATATCAGTATGTTAAATGTTAAAGGTAGTATCACCTTTATCAGTGAACCAAAGTGTTAAAAAAAACTAGACAGAAACAATAATTTTGATGTTAATAGAAGAAAATGTAGTGGAAGGATCCATTTATCTTATTCAGAATTTTTATGAGATTATGTTTTCATTTGTCCTTACCCTTACTATTAAATACAGCACATTTCTCTCCTTCTAACTTAACTCTATGAATTGAAAATAACTTCTGCACTTTAACTGATAGGAAAATGCTACCCTAGAATATTTAAACAGCTCTCTTTGAAAATTGGCTCCCTTTGTTTAATGTCAGCATTTTGTGTGCCTGTTCAGCTCCACATTGACAGGAATTTAAGGAAGAAAATAGCCGCAGAGAAATAATAAATTCTTGAATTCACACTCAAGAAGTTTAAGTCAGAATCTTTTTCAATTGTTGTGTCAGTGGAGGTGTCTTTCTATCATAGATGCTAAGATTAGTAGATTTAAACTGAATTTCTTCTGTTGATTGTGTTGTTTATTCTAGGGAGTGGGATTGGAGAGAGTGAAGGGAACAAGTAAAGTATTCTTCAGGTGAATTAATTATCTGAGAACGTGTGTCAGACCCCACAACTTACGCTAAGGCTTAGGCAACTTCTCCCAATTTCCTTGAGCCACAACTTGTACAATTATACCTAAAACAGAAGCAATCATTTCTTTACAGAAATTTTAGTAGGAAAGAATCTTGCACGTTTTACTTCCTGGATGCATACTTAGGCCTTCTTTCTATTATCTCTCTGAATTAATTTCCTCATTTAATAAGAAGCAAAACACACAACAAAGCAGAAGTGTGAACCCGGTTATTACCTGAGAATTATTTTACCATCAATAATAGTTACATCAACTCACATTATAATTCCCCTTTATCGTTTTATAGCCTCTACTTTCCTAAAATTACATCCCACAGTCAAGTCTCTTGTTGTAAGTGACAGATAACACTACATGCCTAAGCAGCAGGCTTTCTTAATAATAAGGATTGGGTGTAGAAAATGCACAGCAGTCCATCACGTCAAGCTAGCAGGACATTACCTGCTCAGTAGGAAGCACAGTTGAGCTATTTACAACAGAAAGCTTGCCAGCTTCACAGAGCCAATGACACAGTCATAGACAATTAATAAGATCTCTGTTGAGTTATAGACTTTGCAAAATCTCATGATTTTTTTCATTATTTTCCTGTATACTGAAGTCCAGGGATAAGACACGAAAACTATATTTGAAAATAAAAAAATGGAACAAGAAGAGTTATCCAAGGTGTATCTCCCAAAAAAGCCAAGAGAGTGCAAGGCTCAGAGTTAGAGATACAAATTAATCAGTACAAATATATTAAGCAAGATGCTCAATGGTCTAAATTCTCACTGAAATAGGTACAACAATTAAGATAAAATTATTTTTTCTAGTGCACATAGATAGCATAAAATTATTTTATGTTCTACCTGTTTTTCTAATATGTAAGTCATGGAGGGGGGTCCTATATGTTATATTCCATGTACTTCTTTTTATAATTTGTGTTTTGGTGTGTGTGTGTGTGCGTGTGTATGTGTGTGTGTGCATGCACTTGACCTCAGAGCCTCATGCTATCCTTACACTTCTATATTTAGGGCTAATGCTCTACCACTTGAATCACCCCTCAAATATCATCTTTTCCCTAGAAAAATGGAAATAAGAGTCTTTTATCCAGGGGCTGGGAAGGTGGCTCAGAGGTAAAGCGCTTGCCTTGCATGCTTGAGGCCCTGGGTTCAATTCCTCAGCACCCATAAGCAAAAAAACAAGCTGGAAGTGGTGCTGTGGCTAAAATGGTTGAGCGCTAGCCTTGAGCTGAAGAGCTGAGGGGCAGTGCCCAGGCTCAGAGTTCAGGCCCATGACCGGACCCAAAATAAAAAAAAACAAAGAGTTTTTTGCCCAGGATATCTTCAAATAATGATCTTCAGATCTCAGCCTCCTGAGTAGCTAGGATTATAGGTATAGTACACCATGTTAAATTGTAGTATTTTGTTAGACAAACAAATTATGTCATCATACATTTTAGAGTGAATAAATACCATCACACACATAAGAATACCTAAATATAAACTAAATTCTAAACTTATTCCTTGTTTTCAGTTAAAATGCATGGCAGTCAACCTACAGAAGTCTACAGGAACTAATATCTGTGGAGTCTGAATGGAATTCTACCAATGTTTGACTTAATTTTTTTGTGTCAATGTATTCTTGCATTTTAGGCATTTGTGTTTCTATTTTTCACAATAAATGAATTAATTCCACTTCTAATTTCCCTGTTGGGTGTGGAGGAGCACTATGTTCTGTGTGTGTGTGTGTGTGTGTGTGTGTGTGTGTGTGTGTATTTAATGTAAGTATTTGAGACTGTAGTTAAAGTGTCATCTTACAAAACCTGAGTAAAACACAAGACCTGTCTATGAAGAAAGTCTTCTCTCACTGTTCTATTAATTATAAACTGCTTTTTAATTAATATCTTTTTGCCCTTCTGCTTCTGCTTTCTATGTGGTAGTAAATTTCAATGCAGAATACATACAAATCTTTTGCTGTTCCCACTCTAAGCTTTACCATTGACTTGGATGTTGTTCTTCAGGAAAGCCTACTACTGTTCATTTCGGTGGTGTGAACCCAAAGACCTGTGATTTTATACTTCAGGAATCCTTCACCAAGCTCCTACAATTGTAGGTGATGTCACAGGAGAAGTTGAGTTCTTTTTTTCTTGGAAGGCAGAATTTGAGTTATTTGATGAATTGTTCCTTTTTCATTTTGTCACATACAAAATTGGAAGAACATAAAAAGATAACCACAATAGCCAAGCTCTGGAAGTAAACCAGAGGCCTTGAATGGATGACTGGACCAAGAAAACTATATCTATCTATCTATCTATTACATTAGCTATAATATATTATATAATGTATAATATATAACAAATATGTAATATAAAATAAATTGAGGGTTTGAATTTAACTTAAAAGTATGTATGTTTTTGGGAATGATGGGAGAGAAAAATGGAAGGAATGACATTGATCAAGAGGCATTGTACTCATCATCTGACATGTTGAATTGATACTGCTTTGTATAATTAATTAACAAAAATATGTATATAACAAGGTAAGAAATATTTCTCAGGAACTTTTTCCGTATATTTGTGAACAATTTTTTATTTTATCATCAATTTCCCCATACTTCATTTGAGCCAAACTAAGAATTTTCCCAGATTACATTCCTCTTATCAACATTTTGGTCTATTAATAAACTCCAGAAGAAAATCAGGTTACATGTATTCAAACTAGAAATAGATATTCATATAGTCAATAACTATAATACAATGATTTTCATCAAAAGTGTTGTATAAATTTGTAGATAGCCATGCAAAATAAAATATGCATAGGTAAAGCAATTCCTCCCCAAAACCCTACCACATAGTTTAGAAGATTTCCACTGAATCAACAATTCATTTTTTAAAGGAGACTAGGGTATTGTACAACATAGAACTCCATACGTTCTTATTATTTGGAATTCAGTCACATTCCCTCCTTTGACCTGCAGGACTCAATTCAACTCTTCTTACTCACATTCATTTTAACTAACATGAGAAATATTCAGGTCAGGGTGGATGGTTTCCTATTTAAACATTTGAAAAAATAAATTGAGGTAATCCAGTGGGTCCAGAAATAATTTCTGAGCTGGTATCAAAAATTGGTAGTATTTTTTGTGGGTTGCATATGAATTTATTGTAGAAAACGTGTCTTCAGTTGATTTCCCAAATGGGCAGGAAGTTAAGCTGAGCACAGGGCATCATTTGCACATCATTTCTGCACTGGTAAAAACATGGGAATTCTCATTCTGAATCAGACTTATGTAAATGAATGAATAAGTCTTCTTTACATAATTGAGTCGTTCATTCAGCAGATATTTCATGGCACTTGGAAAAGCCCAGAATCTATTTTGAGCAATAAGGAAAAAGGAGTGAATACAAACTTGAAGACCTGTGCTCAGGAAATTTCAATCAACTAATGTCATATTTAGAGTTATCTGGTTATTTTCATAGACTTCTCAATGTCATATGTATGGATATATGTATAGTTATAAAATTGTTATATATAAATTATATAGTCATAAAATATATGTGTATATGTATTCATAATTAACCTTAATTGTATCAAACCAGATAATAAACATTAATACAGCAAATGGTGGTAATAGTTTATAATTAGTTTAGTAAAAAATAGTAATTTTTGTAAATACTCATTGTATCAGTCGATTTTTGCATTGGTTTCTTATATCTTGTATCCTTGAAGTTACATAGATTTTCACAATTTAAAAACATAATTGTAATAAAGAATATTTTAATAAAAATATATTTATCAATATAGTGTTCATATTAAGCATGATTTTATAAAAATATCAAAGATTTCTTGAAATACATTAAACATCTCATTATTTAGCTAACATTCCTGCACACATTGAACATGCTCATTGACATTTTGAGCTAAATAGCACATTAATACTGGAACTCTTTTATATTCTTATTTATGGTGTGTGAGTGGCTGCCTATAGCTAGAATTTTATTTAGGATATGTATTTTGTCACCAAGTGGTGAATGCTTGTTAGCTTTAAGAATACTATCTTCTACAGTTTTCTGGGAATTTATATTTTCTGTTTATATTTTCTGCTCCTTTGTACCTTAGCCTATGGTAATTCTCTGCCTGAAATGCTCATCAACATCTTTGTCCTAAAATTTCCTGCACTTCCAGCTATATTTAAATGATTCCATCTTCAATAGCCTTTCTATATCTTCTAGTCTGTAAAAAATATATTAAGCGTTCAGCATCTTGTTTTATAGGGACTTTTGTTATGCCAGATGTAAAGCTGAAACATCATAATACAAAAGGAACTCTTGAAATGGTACAAAGGCTGACTAATGGGTGAGCTGAAGATTGACTCAGGTTGTTTCTATAAAGTAACTATACTGTGTTGTGCCAACATATCTAATATTTTATTTTTACTTATGAATAGATGCTTTATGTTATATGTACTTCTGTGGTGTAATTTTCTGGAGTACCAAAACTACACTAATATTTTCTATCTTTCCTAGTTATCAGTTGAGAGTCCATAAATGTTAATCAATAATGGAATGAAAGGAGACATTCCTGTCTAAATTGTCTTGCAATCCAGGGCAGAACATTTTATTTAAACAGTTTTCCTATTGGAAACCTGTTACTTATGTGAAATTAAAATAGACTTCCTCTTATATTTCACTTTACTGCTAGGTAAATCCCTTGGTGGCCTTTAGTATACATTTAATTCCTTTCTCATCTCATGTTTAAAATCATTTTTTATTACAAAGCAATTCACTCCACTTCTCTTCAGCGATATTCATATGCAATAACTTTATTGTATAGTCTTTGCCATTCACCTTTATTAAAATTGAATTCAATTCAATATTATTCAAAACAAACTATTCAATGATCATCACCTATTTTTTATACTGTCTACTTGTGAATACAAGTTCCCAGTGGAATAGAACAAGTTGATATGACTTTAAAAAAAGGAATGATATCTTATTCATTCTCAAGGTTTTATCTTTATTCTGATATCTAAGAGTAGATTTTTCTCCTTTGATTATTCTTCTCCTCTTTCCTCTTCTCTTTCTCTGTCCTCTATTCATATTTTTAATATCTTACACACATACAAGCAGGCACATAATCTGCCTTGCAATGATTGTCCCAACTTAAACTTGTAATCCAAAGTCAAAATTTGTCCTGGATTTTTCTTATTCTCTATTGTTATTGTAGCAGTAATGTGCAGAGGTGTTACAGTTACACATGCCAAGTAATGAGTACATTTCTTTTTGAAGTCTCTCTCTCTATCTATCTATCTCTCTCTCTCTCTCCCCACTCCCCCAAGTCTTTCCTCCCAACCATACTCATGAGTTGTATAGGTCATTTCCCACAAAGTGTATAGTGAGTACTACTGCTGCATTTGTTCATCATTTTCTGTGTCTCCTCTAACCCTCTTAAAGACAAACTAACAAGACAAAACGAAAAGACAATAAAAGAGCAGCTGTAACAACAAAAAGATTGTTTTATTTTTCTCGGATATTTTGTTTACTCCTGGAATGCTAATATAAATATAAATATTTGCATCAAATCTATCCATAATTGAAAGTGGAGATTTTCATCTTGAGGTTTTAATTTGGATCTTTTCCTAGATGCATAGCAGAAAATACTATGCCATGATCACAGTTCCCTCTAGTTGAGAGATCTAATCCAAAAGACTGGGTTGTGCATAACTGTAAAGTTGTTGTTAGTTTTTTTCTTTTTATTACTATTGTTAAGTAGTTGTACAGACGACATTGCCACTTAACAAAGCAATTTTTGAATGTGACATATCTTGATCAATGTCACTCCTTTCAATATTTTCACCCATTCCTTTCCTATCCATACTCTCCTTCACTCTTCTAAATTTTGTAGGATGTACATTGGATTCTTGACTGCATTTTTTCCTCTTCTCCTCTTCATTTGTTCACCCCTATCCCCTTGTCCCCAGCCCCCTCCTTTTGAGTACCAGTTCCTGGTGTTTTATTTTTGCTAAACTTTGCTGTTGCTTTTCATTTGAGATTTCCCTGGAATTTACCATATTTCAGTTAACACATTTGTGTGCATTTACCTATCATCTAATATATTTATTTATAAGTTTATAAAGTAAATCTGACTTCTACAAATACGGGGAAATGTGTGTCTTTTGTCTGTCTAGGCCTGACTTACTTCCCTTAAAACAATTTTTCCAGGTCTTTTCATTCCTTTACAAATGGTACAATATCGTTCTTTCTAATGGATGAGTGGAATTTCATTGTGTGCATACACCACATTTTCTTTTTTTTCTGATTTTAAATGTAGGTATTATTTTTTAATTTTTTATTGTGAAAATACCGTACAGAGGGGTTACAATTACATGAGCAAGGTAATGAGTACATTTCTTATCAAGCATTGTTGCTTGTTGCCTCCTCTTTTGTTTCCCCTTCCCATCCCTTCCCATCTCCCCCCCCCCCCCCCCCCCCCCCGCCAAAGTTGTAAAGTTCGTTTTTCAACATAATGTCTTGTACATCTCATTGTTGCAATGGGTCCATCTGTATCCCTATTTAACCACTTTGTTTATGCCCTACCGCTCCACAAATTATACCAACATCAAATACAATGAAAGCAGGGGTTATACTGTGGGGGAGGGACATACAAAGCAACAAAGAAATCATCTTACAAACAAGTTAGAAATCACAAGAAAGGAAAAAAATGAATAATTATCTCGGGGTTCATTTCACCTAACATCAACTTATCTGACCGTTTCTGCTTGTCTCAGACATATGCTAGTTATTGCAAATAAGGAAAACATGGGACCTATGTTTATTTGGGCCTGGCTTACTTCACTAATATAATTTACCATAGCTAAGATATGGAACCAACCCAGATGCCCCTCAATAGATGAATGGATCAAGAAAATGTGGTATATATACACAATAGAATTCTATGCCTCCATCAGAAAGAATGACATTGCCCCATTTGTTAAGAAATGGAAATACTTGGAAAAATTACATTAAATTATTCACATTTTCTTGATAGGTTTGTCCTTTGAAGGACATCTGGGCTGATTCCAGACTTTAATTATGGTTCTTTGAATGATCCTCATTTTAGTACATTGCCTTGCAGCTTACACCTGCTTTCAACTACCTGGATTCTAATCTCATTCTCCATTGCACAAGATTCTTTTTCTTGGTTATGTTTCTCCTGGTGGGCATAGCATTTCAGAAAGTATACTACATACATGAAATCTATATACATGAAATCACTGTAATTCTAATCTTGTCCTAACCTAACTTAATATATAAGTTTATACTACTCATCTAATTGTAAAGAGTAAAAAGAGTTCATATGTTATGACTTATCATGTTATGATTTTTAAATGATGCTTAGTATTAACTTTAATAGAGAAATTAAAATTTTGAAAGCTGAGAAATCCCATCACACTATCAAAATTAAAAAGTAGCATCCCCAGTTATATTGATTCATTTAATATTTAGTCTTTTATTTTTAATATTTAAAATTGGAAAACAATTTACAATTTACCATATCTATTTGTGAGTCCAGTAACTCGATCAGAGTAACCCCCTTTTTTGTTACCCACATACCTTTTTCACCAATACTGAGTTTTATCTTTTATCCCATTGTACTTTCCCCCTAAACTCTTTTTCCATTCAACATGCTCCATATCTCAACGACTTTTGAAAAACTTCTCCATTAGCCTTCTTTCAGTTCTTGACTGTGTCTGCTCCTTCTATGAGCTCTTCCCCTTGATTGGACAAAGCTCTTAGCCTTGATTGGACATTGTTTTTGAGTGAGGATAAAGATGGAAACAAATCATGAACCAGGAAACAAATATAAGCACCACATTAATAACCAAATTGCCTAGGAGCACATATATGTATGTTAGACACCAATTTCACTTCTAGTTTGCTGATGTTTATAGACAAACCACATTTTCAACTTTTCTCTAATGATTTGCTTCCAGTTCTGGATAATGATGTCTTAGATAAACATGTTTAGTAATAAAGTCTGCTAAAAACCCATTATTTGGTCACAGAAGTTTCAATGAAAGCAAATGTCTGTGTCACCAATATTATGGCTAAGTAAACTCACCATACTTAATGTCTCTGGGCCAGACAGATAAGGCCAAATTATTTAACAAAAAAAAATAGCATCAGGAGCTTAAAACACTTATATAAAGGATGTTTAAATTGGGTTTCCTATACTATTTTGCTTTAGGTAATAGCTCTGTGATATTAAAAAGATGCACTGAGTCCCTCCACACTCTGCTTTTGGGTTATGCCTTTCATTTTCCTGACTTGCTGAATACAAGTATTTTACCTCTTTTGTCATACTCTGAAATTAAAGACAAGGACAAACACAAGCCATGTAGAAGTTATCTTCCTCTTGGGGAACTTCTTGGAATTTTACCAATCCCTGGTGACATGTGTAATTTTTATTTATCCTTTATATTTCAACTAATGTAGCTTTCTCTGACAAGTAATTTCCTATTACTGAATTAGGTGAAACTCTTCGTTAGATGATTTCACTGTATGGGGTAATTTTGCTTTGTGAAGTTTTTCTTCGTTTTGCTTATTTGATATTTCATTTGCTTAAGAGCATCGACAGTACTCAGTGTTTTTGTTGGTAGTTGATTATCTAACCCTTACAAAATAGTGGTCTCGTAACTATTACTAAATGATTAAATGTCTAGTGTCTCCTTTCTCCTTGAAAAATTTTCTGGTACATTTTCTGCAGAAGAGATCTATGGGTGACATATTTCCATTTTCTTTAACTGGCAATGTAATAATCTAACCTTCTCTTTGGATGAACAATTTTCCAGGATATAGGATTTTTAGATGACTTCCATTTCTTTTACTCCATTTAAAATATTGACCTAGCACTTGTAGCCACCAAAATGTCTGGAAATAAATCTGCTGAAGCTGCTATTGATTATTACTCATAATAGTCTGCTTCTGCTATTCTGATTTGAAGATTCTCTGCTTTTCTTTTCTTAAAATTTCACTAGAAAGTATCTTAATGTGATTATCTTTGAGTTTCCTCATTTGGAGTGGATTGAGTTTCTTACATATTAAGATAACAATCTGTCATCAAATTAATGAAATTTTCATCCATATATATTCAAATATAATTTTGTGTTCTTTCTCCTCCTTGTGGAAACACGGCAATTGGAATTTTGAGGTAGATGCTGGAATTCCAACATCCTTTAGCTTCAGTTGATTTTTCTTCAGTCCCTTTTACTTTCTGTTAATCAAAATCAAAGTTTTCCATTGTTGTATCATTAAGTTTAGAATTGTTTGTTCGCTAACTCCACCATGCCTTTGAAGGCTTTAAGTAAAATTTTCATTTCAGTTAATACAATTTTTGTCACTGAATTTAAAATTTAGATTAAGGTTTTATCTCTTTATTTATATTTTTATTATTCATATATTGAGTTTTAATTTTTTCATATTTTTAATTCCTCAAGCGTCTTTAAGACACTTATATTAAATGCTTAGTTTAGTAGAACTACCACTAGAGATTTTTTTCATGGATATTTCTTATCTAGTGAGCTTTTGTTGTGAATAGAACAGACATTTTTAATTTATTAATATGGTGTCCCTGGAAATTATACCTTCAATTTTCTTACATTCATCATAGTAGAAACATGAGTGGTTTTTGAAGTTGAAGATTTGGCATAACTTAACTTTATCAACACTGTATTTTCAAACAAGTTACTGTATATTCAAACAAGATGATTTTGTATAAGATTTGGCACAATTTAACATTATCAACACTGTATATTGAACAAGTGGAGAAGAAAACAAAAAAGACAACTTCTTTCCAAATCTTTCCATTTCCTTACAAATGGGGCAATGCCATTCTCTCTGATGGAAGCATAAAATTCCACTCTGTGTGTGTGTGTGTATCTCACATTTTCTTGATCCATTCTTGATACATTGAAGGCTTCTGGCTTGATTCTATATCTTAACTATGGAAAATAATGCTTCACTGAATATGGTTGTGCTGGTGGCATTAGGGGAGGTGGGTTTGTATTCATTTGGGTAAATGTCAAAGGGTGGGATTGTTAGGTCAAAGGGAAGCTCTATGTTTAGTCTTTTGAGGATCCTCCATACAGCTTTTCAGAGTGGTTAACAAGTTTACATTCCCACCAACAGTACAGTGGTATTCTATTTTGGACATATCATTTCCAGAATCTGATTTTGTTAATTTTCTTGAAAAGGGACATTCTAACTGGGGTCAGGTGGAATCTCAATGTTGTTTTGATTTTCATTTCTTTTTTTTTAATTAAGTTTTTTTTATTGTGAAAATACTGAACAGAGGGGTTACATTTACATGAGCAAGGTAATGAGTACATTTCTTATCCAGCATTGTTGCCTCCTCCTTTGTTTTTCCCTTACCATCCCTTCCCTCCCATCTCTTCAGCTTCACCCCCTACCCCCCACCCTCACCCCACTCCCTGATTTTCATTTCTTTTATGGCCAGAATGTTGAGCATTTCTTCATGTGCCCATTGGCTCTTCTTAATTTTTTTCTCTGTAGAAGTCTTTCTTTACGTTTTGGCCCACATATTGATGGGATTGTTGATTCTTTGAGGATTTGTTTGGGGAGGGGAGTGAACTTTTTGAGGTCTAATTATATTTTAGATATGAGACCTTTGTTTCATAAAGATATTCCCCAATCTGTGGGCTTTCTATTTATACTGCTAGCTACGTCCTTTGCAGAAAGTCTTCAGTTTAAAGCAAGCCCATTTATCAAGTCTTTCTTTTAAATTAAAGAATACTCTAAACATCTCATAGTAAGGACATATTCTTAGGCGAGAAAGGCAATGGCTCAATAGTTATGTCTATATGGCCATATAAAATGATGCTTATAAAATGAACTCTAGAAAGAGAACAGGAAGATTTTTTTGGGGGGGGTGGGTCCGGTTGTTGGGCCTGAACTCTGGGCCTGGGCGCTGTCCCTCAGCTCTTCAGCTCAAGGATAGCGTTCTTCCACTTGAGCCACAGTGCCACTTTCCGGCTTTTTTTCTTTTTGCTTATGTGGTGCTGAGGAATCGAACCCAGGGCCTCATGCATGCAAGGCAAGCGCTCTACCACTGAGCCACCTTCCCAG
>NW_012267224.1:14468348-14527114 GCF_000151885.1 Dipodomys ordii
CGGAAGTGGCGCTGTAGCTCAAGTGGTAGAGCGCTAGCCTTGAGCTGAAGAGCTGAGGGACAGCACCCAGGCCCAGAGTTCAAGCCCCACGACCGCCAAAACAAACAAACAAAAAACCAAAAATATTAGATGTTGAAGATTTCACCACTATTTGGAGTTTGCTGGAGAGATATGAATCCCTTAAGTGTTCAGGATGAAATAATATACAAGTACAGCTCTATTTCTTTATTTTAACATGGCTCATTCTGACAACAGGTTTTGAAGACCAATGGAATTCTAGTTACAAACATTTTTACCCAAATCTTGAGTGTGATAATCCCTGAGAGACTTTGAGATATAATACTATGGGAATTTCATTAAGGGAAAGGCTCATTGGTATATTAAGCTATCAGGAATACAGAATTATGAGATTATTTAGCAAAGATTTAGAACAATGTATAATTCACATGCTAAACTGATTTGAATATGTAAAAGTAAGGCAAGAGAGTGATTGAATGTTCTGGCAATGCCAGTATCATATATCAAAACAACTTAATTACAGTCCATTACACTGAATTACTGATATCAAACACTCTACTCCTGTAGGCTACAGATAAAGAAAATGGTACAATAAATGTCCCTATATTATATCCTGACTTTTTCTAATTGACCTGGTTGACATTAAAATAATATCATCTTCTCAACAGAGTCTAGCTTATGCTCACTGCTTTATCCTGCCCTGTTAATCTCATAAACCTATTTCATTATTCATATCACCAAAAGGTTTAGCATATGCCCAACTGTTAGAGTCTAATTATGTTTTATTAGGGTTATACTTGTTCTCTATTGTTACAGCTTACCCACTCATGCTTGTTTGAGGCAGAGTTTGAACACAAATTTGTAGTTTAGAATGTAAAGACATCTCATATATCATGCCTGGTATTATAATGGTCTTTATAATGAACATAAGATCTGTTATATGGGTCAAAATGATTAAAAATGATTGATATTATTTTATATTTCCTACACACTTCTTAGTTTTATGCTGAAAAATGCCTTTGATTACATAATCCTATAGCCAATCTATTTGAAAAACTATATTTAACACTATAAAAATAACTGATTTGGAATTAGCTAGGTTTTGTAATTACCCAAAATAATTTGATCAAGTATAATTTTAATGTCTTATGCCATTTTGAGGAGTTAAAATGCGCCAGATATTATCTGAAAGTGGTTTGCATACTCTAAGTTAACCAGCAAAATGACTTTTATACTTAGTATTCTAGCTTACTTGTTTTCAAGCTTGGTGAGTGAAGCATGAGCCATTTTAAGAACCTTATCTAAGGTGTGGAAGACAGTGATTTCTATGGTTTGAGATAAAATGGACTGCAGGATGTGCGCAAAGTTCATGGTCTCTAGTGTCACAATAAAATACAGTAGCAGTGTTATAAAAATACTGTTTTTTGTGTGTTTCAAAAGACAGACACTAGTTTCCCTAAATAATATTCCCTGCATATTAATTCTGGAACAGCTAGTTCAAAACAAAACAACAAAATCTGTTTTGGACACCTGGGCCAATTGGCTAAAGGAACTGCTGTCTCTGTTTTATTCCTGCCCACCTCAGCATTTCTCTTCTCTAGGGCTTGTCATGGGTCTTAATCATAAATTGGAAATGAGAAGCAGAATAATTAAGAGCAAACTGTAATTATGAGCTGGATCTAAAGGGACTAAAGCTAACATTGAGTACAGGCCTTCAGTTTCCTATTAGTGCATTTAAGATTAGCTATAAACAGCCTTGTTAAACCCAATTAAATAGTTCATCAGAGGGGTTTTTCTCATTAGCACAGGCTGAGTGACTTGACTTTTGGAACTATGTTGCTAGTTATGCATGATCGTTTTCCAACATTGTCTTCTTCGAAATTATTATTTTAATAATCTAAGTGCCATTTAAGAGTTCTTCAAAAATACTTTTGATTCTATAAAAATTGATTAATTTCTAGAAATATGTTCCTAGCATTACTATAATTCTTCAAGAGCATTGTAAAATACAGAAAAGTAGATTTTTCAGAAAATCATGATTTGAAATATAGTGAAGAGTACAAGTCTAATTCGTAACCAGGGAACTAATTTCTTAGAATATCTACAACTTTGTATTAACTGCAACATTGGCAACTTTTGTAAAGTTCAATAAATATTTTAGGGAAATATAGTAATAAATCTGTGTGGTCTATGTTCATTTTAATTTCTCTATTTTTCTTAATCCCATGGCAATAACAAAAGCGACCTACTTTTTTCAAATGTTTGGTGGTTATGGAACTAGAATCAGCTTTTATTTTCTTCAATGTTGTTGAAGCAGATTGAAAGGCAGGTGGTAAATGTTTTATAACATATTACTGTAGAGCAGTATTTGAATCATTTTCAATGATGACTAAATTTGAAAACTCCAGAATCCTTTGTACTACATCTATATATTTTCTCAATGGGTTCTGATCTGTGTGATCAGTGAGCACATTATGGTATTTTTTTGTACTTTTAGTAATGCTTCTTCTCTACTTTGAGTTGATTTGATTAATAGTTAAATTATAACCTATAACTCAAGTTTATTGACTGCATTTCTCAATTGTTAAAATTCTAGTAGAATTTATAACATATAAGACACTTTCTTCGGAAAAAGTACTTTAACATGTTTATTATGTAGTGGCATTCATTTGATATTTGAAGCCAATGTACAAATGTGGTTTTCTACATCCTAAATAAGTAGCTATAATGATCAATGCCACATATTTAGGACTTCCTTCAAATTTCACATCTTCTAAAATAGAGTAAAAATCAAGTTATGCTACCCTTTTAAACAATGGATATTCCAATTATTTAACTTTTATGAATTTAAAATATGACTGAATAAACTATAATTTCAAGTACACTGGTCACCATGTTGCAAACTGATGCTTAAACGAAAAGGTCAAAGATACTGCCACACACACACACACACACACACTACTCCTGATAAGCAATTAATTCTAGCTGAGTAAATACTTACTAAAATTTGGTTTATTTCCCAATTATGCAGAAATTTAAACAAGTTGTCAATTCAATACTAAGAAGTTCAACCTATCAAATACTATGTAATTTACAGTGTATAATAATTATAGCATAAACAAGTGATGTTAGTGTAAAGGTTGTATAATTTAATCGACTTTTGCTCATAGAAAATAAACTCTTATCTTAACTCTGGCTAACACAGGGCACAGGTTATGTACTAGGTATAAAATTAAAATAGATAAGAAATAGAATAATCAGTGGGTGATTTTTTCACTTTTATTACTTTTGTCTTTCAATATATATGGGATTTCTTAGAGCTCTGCTAACAATATACAAACTGGATTGTTTTATTCATATCCATATTGTTCAGCTTATGAAAAATAAATTTTGCTAAAAATAACAGTGAAATTATTAATACAACTGAGTATTATACTACCTATTTTTTTGCCATGGGAATTAATGTTTAAAACTAAGTTTCGAATGGATATTTGAAATGCATTGGCCAGAAGGAGCATTATGACATTTTTTAACAGGAGAAAACCAATTTTACATTATATTAATTTTTTTCTTAAAATTTAACTTACAGTTAGTATTTTCTAGTCCTCCTTCCAGCCAACAGTGATTACTTTATAAAATCATAAGTTAATGCCATTCAGAAATTTCCAATTAGAAAACTGGAGGAAGTCAATGTTTCCATTTTTGTCCAGAGACCACAGAAATTCTAAGGTGGATGAAATCTCTACTTTGGATTTTTGCCTATGGCTACTGTTTTGTGAGATAGTGTTGTTAATGAGGGTTTTAATATGATGTCATAAGTAATTTTTAAATGTATTTTTATAATTTTAAGCATTAGGCATGTGAATACTTGTAAAGAATATATATATATATATATATATATGGTAAAAAGCAGTACCATATATACACATATATATATACATATATATGGTAAAAAAGACTATCTTAATAAGTAGATTCCACTATAATTTTAGATATTTAAATAATAAATGCAAAAATACTGTTTTAGCCTTGCAACTAAAGTCAAATAGAAACTTGTCTTACTGGTGTATACTCCCCTGTTTGTTTGGTAAAGGCTCTCAGGAGAGCCTTTGAAAAAAAATATATATAATAGTTATTGGTATATTAATGCCTACATGTTTTTGTTTAAAGTGGAATAAAATAATTACACTAAAGTGTATTTTTATTCTATTTAAGGCAGATTGAAAATTTTATATATTTTTCAAGTATTTCCTTATTTTTATATTTTCTTTTCCAACATTAATAAATGCATGTTTAATAATCCAATTCAGATGACAATTTCATATAGTGAACAATAGTTAGGAATTCCTCTTGTTTAACCATAAAATAATAAGATAAGTTTTCACTCTTAAAGTGGTTGTGAGGTTCTGATTAACTTTACATGAACATACGTACATTTAGGTTCTCAAATTGTAGAAGTCTACATTAAAGTGGAGAGATTACAATTATATTCTCAAATGTTGCCCTCTTAAATCACTTGTCCTGGAGTTGGATTTTATGTGCACAGAAAATTGAGAAATCAAGCCAGTGGGAATTTGTTCAGAAAACACTGAAGAAGTTAATGAACTGAATTTTTTTTTCAATTAGAAAAACAGAGTGATATAGGAATTCATGAAAAGGCAAATGCAGTACACATTGTAATTTAAAATGCAAAGCCACACAGAATTACTTTAAAATGACAAGAATATTGAACTTCAAATAGCAGTTACTCATTGGTCAAATTTCAACAGGACATATTATTTTGAATCAAAAGTCATAATTAACCCCTGCAAGAATCAAGACACAAAGTAATGTTAAAATTATATACTGGCCAAAGTATCTGTACATAAATAAATAGTGAAAATATATAAGCTAGTAAAACTTTTGCCCCCTTTTCCTATTGGTAACCCTTATCTCAGTATTTTTAACTAATTCAGACAATAATTTCCTCCAGAATTGGTTCTGAATTGGCTCTCTTTTTTGTTTTTATTGTTAAACTACCATACAGAGGGGTTACCATTACATGAGCAAGGTAATGAGTACATTTCTTATCAACCATTGTTGCCTCCTGCTTTGTTTACCCTTACCAATCCTTCCAATCTCCGCCCCCCTCCAATCCACCCCACATCGTGCGCAAAAGTTGTAAAGTTTGTTTTTCGACATAAAGTCTTGTACATCTCATTGTTGCAATGGGTCCACCTGTATCCCTATTTGAACAATTTGTTTTTTCCCTTCCCCTCCACAAATTATACCTACATCAAATATAGTGAAAACAGGCATTATACCGTGGGGAAGGGACATATAAAGCAACAAAGAATATCTTATAAATATGTTAGAAACAATCGCAAAAAAGAAAAAATAACATTTGAGTCCTTATCTTGGGGTTCATTTCGCCTAACATCAACTTATCTGACTGTTTCTGTTTGTCTCAGACATATACTAGTTATTGCAAATAAGGGAAACCATGGGACCTAGGCGCTCTTTTGTAATATTTATTATTCATAGTTTTGTTCTTAACATGTGGATAATTTGGCTTAAGTTCTAATTCTGAAGTGCTCTTTAATCACTTTATTTTTTTTTGTCTTATTAGCTGTCTTTCTTTTCATAAGAGCTAATGGAGTGCCAAATCATTTTCACAGAAAGGTCAATTTTATCTAAAAATAAAATGTCTTGTTTCATTTCCAGTTAATAAGAATATAAGATCTAAAATTATTATTGTGAAATTATATATATATATATATATATATGTCTTCTAGGAATTTCTCTGGCTCCTATGTAAAATTTTTAAAGAGATTATAATATGATTATAAAAGTCGACATGTACTTCTGTGTGCTTGTACCTATCCCCTCAAATTCATTTACTGAGGTTGTACTACTTTGCAATTGAATTTGGAAACAGGCTTTCAGATGTAAATTTAGGCAAAACAGTTAATAAGGTATGAGTTTTAAACCAGTAGGATTGGTTTTATATGGAGAGGTGAAATGTTCTTTTATATCTGATATTGTTTATACAATATCAGATTGTTTATACAATAGATTTTGCTATGATAGGCTGCACCAACAAGAACTTACTGATTTTGTAAATCATTAAGAAAAATAAGAATTAATATAGTAGATATATTTTAAGATACTGTATTTCAATTTCTTTCTCACTTTCAAATTGAAACTACTTCAATATTACTAAATAATAATACAATAGAGATATCATAAACATGTATGCAGATGTAGAATGAGATCTGCTTCTGTATAAATAATGTAGGTTAATAAAAATTACTTGAAAAACGAAATACTAACAAAAAACTGAAGTCTTTCTTTAATCAGATCTTGGAATTTAAAGACCATTGCTGGAATCCTCATTTTGACATTACCTTTGCAGCTTTGTGTAATTTAAATAATCTACCTGATGGATATGAAGTATTTTTAATAAAAATAAAGAAAACGTATATTTAATACAATCTTTAGGATCTTTTATGAAGGTTTTCATTATCTTTATTAGTTATTTAAAATATTAATGTGAAGACTGTGTTTTAGCAAGTAGAAACATTTATTTTCAAATTTGACAATAAATATATGCATATATGGCTGCATTCTCCTCTTTCATTTCTTCATTCCTCTATCCACACCCCTTGACCTCTCTAATAAACTTTTTTTAGATGCTGTAATTCCTGACAAAAATTTCACTTACTGTCCCATCAAATTTTAATCATGTTAGCAAAGAAGTATACTCTCATTATTTAAGAGAAATGCTGCATCTACCAAAACAACGTTGGTGTTTGTTTTGTGCATGAACATTTCCTCATCTTTTCAGGTAATGTGTTACTAAGCCTATGGGTAAAGGAAACTATACTAAGTAAATAGCAATATTTGACAAATTTTTGTCACATGAAATTCCCCATATCAATTTTCTCCAAGTTGAATAATGCTGAAGTTTAAAAGTCAACAGGAGGAAAGGCATAAGTTAACTTGTGTAAGCTACTGTACTACAAAGTAAGTGTTCACTATTAGGAGTTTTTAATCAATAGCAGATATGAATAACTGGGGGAAAATTGAGATATAGTCTTAATTCTGACCCCCTTATACCTAGCAATTCCAATTTAATTAAGCCTATTGTCAGTAGATACTTGAATTAAAATTGAAAATTAAATTGGCTATACAGCTTAAAAATCTCAGTACAAGAATTCATGACATTACAAAAAATAATAAATATGTTAGAAACTGTTCTCATCTTCTAGGTAAGGATGATAATGACAAAAGAAAAGTTATTCTCCTAACACACAGTGTGAAACACATCTCATACACATGCTTTTTTTTATTCTCATGTTCTCTTTATTATATATCACTTTTAGTTGGTAATGACAAATACTAAAGAAAAAGTATCAAATCTGTAAGTACTCTATAAATAATCCAAATGGCTATTTGCTGATGAAAGTATATAAAAGTTCACATTTCCCTTTTTTGAAGCTCAAAACCATTTTATTGTATGATTTAGATAATACATTAAAGTTGTACAAAGAAAATAAGGGTCATGTAATTTGGTCATAGTAATACAACTTTACATAAGTGAATTTTCAATACCCCAGAATAGTTCAAATAAACTCTTAGAACAGATACTATTTGAGATGTGTATTTAAGTCAAGGCTTGGTTTCCTTGAGTTGATACATAATTGTGGAAAATTTTCTCACAAGATTACACAAATGTTTTCTCTATAGATATATACATATATATTTATATATGGATATCTCTCTATATATGTGTGTGTTGCCTAGAAGAATACAGAAGGTATATTTAGTCTGCAAAGTTGTATTTCATGATATCTATCTTTTAAAATTATTTTGCATAGTCACATTTCAAAATGTATGTTAAAATGTTCTGTAAATCATCCTGCCTTTATCTAGAAAAGCTGAAAATAGTGTATCATTATCATTGTCATTCAGGCAGGTTATATTATAGGTTATATTATAGGAAGTCATTATAAAAATTGCAAAAGAAAACTGCATGGTCAAAATAATTGTTAAAGTGAAATTTTACTACCTCATGGTTTTTCCAAAAGACTTAATACTGAACAGATTTCTAAAGAGGGATAATCATCAAATGGAAAGTTAATAGCACTCTTCAAAGAAAATCAATTGCAAAGCAAATGCTAACTTTAGTTATGAAGTAGAATAATACAGAAGAGATCCAGAGTTTTATCTATGACTAAGAAATTCCTCATAGGGAATAGAAATCCATTGAGGAGGGAGGGAGGAATTATTATTCTGGTTTGAAATTGCCTTGATTTATTGGTATAATATGATTCTTATTAGAGCATAATTTTATGGTTTATAAAACCTGCCATATCTTTTATTATGTTGGAGTTTTTTTTTAATCTCCCTTACATTGTAGGAACTCTAAGTACCAGAAGTCATCATTGTTGAGTGGAGAAAAACGATGATCAGAATCTTTAGCATCTCTTTCAAAGTTATTAATCCAGGCAGTTCAGGCAGCAGAGTTACTACTAATTCTGCCATTTACTTTCTTTATTTGTAACAAACAAAGTGGAGACAGCAAATACTACAGAAATTATTTTCTATACTTTCACTTACTTAACCATGGATTATCATTTCATGTTAGGAATTAATTTCTTATATGATATGCAATGCATATATGGCTGCATTCTCCTCTTTCATTTTTCATTCCTCTGTCCACACCCCTTGACCTCCCTAATAAACTTTTTTTAGATGCTATAATTCCTAACAAAAATTTCACTTACTGTCCCATCAAATTTTAATCATGTTAGTAAAGAAGTATACTCTCATTATTTAAGAGAAATGCTGCATCTACCAAAACAATGTTGGTGTTTGTTTTGTGCATGAACATTTCCTCATCTTTTCAGGTAATGTGTTACTAAGCCTATGGGTAAAGGAAACTACACTAAGTAAATAGCAATATTTGACAAATTTTTGTCACATGAAATTCCCCATAACAGTGTCCAACATGTATTCTGCAGTGAGTGCACAAAAATGTCTCCTAATCAGAGATTCACATTCTTTTTTTTATTGTGAAAATACTGTACAGAGGGGTTACAATTACATGGGCAAGATAATGAGCACATTCCTTATCAAGTATTGTAGCCTCCTTTTTTGTTTCCCCTTCTCAACCCTTCCCGTTCTCCCCCCCACACCCCCCTCCCAATTCTCCCCCTCCTGCCAGCCCCAAGGACTTGGACATCCTATTGTTGCAATGGGGCCACTTGTATCCCTATTTAAACGATTTCTTTTTCCCCTTCCCCTCCACAATTCATTTTTAAGTCTACTAAAATGTAAATAATGACTAGTGAAAATTAACAAAATTACTAGTAAAATAAGAAAAATAATAGTGCAGCCCTTTATAAAATATTAAGAGAAATACAGTGTTATAGTATGTAGCAGTATTTATACCATATAGTTCTTAACATAGGTACTGCCATGTGGAACAGAATCACTTACATTAATGGAATATTCCTTGTAACTAATTTCCTTATCTGATTGTCATTTGCTTGAATGTGCTGAATTTCACTTTTTCTTATCAGAGTCTTTGTCAGTGTTTAATTATTTATAACTTCCCCCTGAAAAATTGTGATTAAGTCATTTTATCTAGCTTCATTTCTAAAGAGGCCAATATACAATTAATTGTGTTCAGTGGTGGATAAATCCATTTTGTTTTCCTTTGAGTCCTCTCAGCTCAGTAGCTGAAATTAAAATGAAGCAGAACAGCACTTGGAGAATGTGAGACATAGATTTAGACACTTAACTTCATATGAAAATGTGAGTGTGAAAGTGATTATTTTGGTATAAATCAAATAATGGGCTTCCTAATGATCAGACATGATTGTGGGTGGTTTGCATGTATTTTTTTTCAATTCAAGGCGATTATTGAGTTCTCTAAGAATTAAGCCTGAGGGAAGATACTCTAATGCTGAGGTAAACAGATTTGAGTCTCAGTGTATATTCAGGAACAAAATGTCAGCCTAGGAAGAAAAAGGATAAGAAAGACATGGTATATGGTATACATTCATTGAAGTTATTGACCACATAAAATTAAGTGCAAAATCAATCAATGGTCCAGCCAATATAAGAGTTTAAAAAATTACATTCAAGATGACAAAGAATAAGTGATTTACAGATACTTCTGCTATTTTCATTGTTCCCATAAATCAACTTAGGCACAAAGAAAATGGTTAAGTTCTCATGAGTACAAGTAAAAACATAGGCTCAGTAAAGATCCAATGTAAGAGAAGGTATCTCTTTTAGAATGTTGAATTTGGTAGGATGACATAAAATGTAAAATATGATCTTGGGAAAATAAGGAATTCATAAAACGAATATTTTGATATGTTTGCACGGATTTGCAAGAAAAGAGATAGAGAAAAAATAAAGCTGGCATCTGTGGTTCTCAGGAAGCTGAGACCTTGAGGATCAAGGTTAAAATCCAGCGTAGGCAGGAAAGTCCATGAGACTCTTATCTCTAACCACTAGAAATACAGTAGTAGCACTGTGGCTGAAAATAGTGGAGATTTAATCCTGAACAGAAGAGCTGAAAGACTAGCACCCAGGCTCTGAGTTCAAGCACTACAACCAATAAAATAAATTATATTTAAAAATATTTAAAAGCCCTAGAATTATTTGTGTTATCCCAAAAGATGTAAACCAATTAAACCAAGGAAAGGGAAGGAAGCACACACACACACACACACACACACACACAGATTAAATCAAATTTGGTTTCGCTGTGGTTTCCATGATACCAAACTTCCATTAGGGACATAAAGGAAAACCTTCTGAACTTAGAACCCTATACTACTTTGTTATTAGAAAGCTTGTTTGGAACCATAAGACTTCCTGGCTATTAAGTACAAAAGACGATTGCTTCAGAAAAATGAATTTGTTGATTCTTAACTTCCCTTTATACTGAGTGGCCAGCATCTTCTCAAGTATATTGCTATCATAGGATGCTTTTCCATATTTTTTTCAATCTACTTCACTGACACCATTACTGATCTCCCTGTAAGTGACTGTTTCTAATTGAAAAAGTCCCTCATGACATCAAATACATACAGGCTTCAAATTAATGTTATTGCTCTTAGAAAGTAGATTAACTTAATGACAGACTAACCAATCTCTTTTTTTTTTTTGTCGGTCGTGGGGCTTGACCTCTGGGCTTGGGCACTGTCCCTGCGCTCTTCAGCTCAAGGCGCATGCTCTACTGCTTGAGCCACAACACCACTTCCTAACCAATCTCTTAGTAATCTGAATGTTTGCAAAATATTGCAACAACTTGAAAAAGATAAATTAATCTACCAGCAAATAGACCTTTGAATAATTTCATGATAAATTAGTAGATTTGTGATTATTTTGGCCTATGACTAAAAAAGAGTTAAACACCTTTGCAATTTATCAATAACTAAATAAGTCATATGTTTTTATTTCATTTTTCCCAGAATACCTTTGTGATGAATTGGAATTGGCTTAATATCTGAAATCTCATTCAAGAGCCACACTGCTTGAATTTGATTTATAGCTTTTATAGCTGTGTGAGGTCTTATAATATACTTAATAATTTCTTTGAGTCTTAATTTTATCTCCTATGAAATGGGAAATACATTTGTTTCTGCTTTTGTGTGTACATATACAGAAAATAAAATATTTCATACATTGAAAACTTCTTCGATAATACTAAAAGCTATTGCAGTTACCTGAGTTAATTACCATTTATTTGCATATGCTGCGCTCTTAAAGCCCTGTTTCTTTGCAGAATTGTCCAAGAAAGTTTATTCCATTTCTATTCAGATGCAACTTTTATAAGATATGATATTTCAAATTTTTTATTGAATAGAGGAATAGAAATCCACTTTATATATATATATATATATATATATAGTATTGTTATTGTAGAGGTGGTATACAGAGGTGTTAAGGTTATCTATGTTAAATAATGAACATATGACTTTTTGAACCATGTCATTCCTTCCCTCATTCTTTCCAAGTTTTTCCTTCTCACCTCTGCCAACATAATGTATTGATCATTTTCCACATAGTGTCTAGCGCCTACTACTGCTGTGTTTGTTCAACCTCTGTCTCACTATTTTTTTGAAACCTTGCACTCCTGAAGACAAACAAACAAGCAAGCAAAAGTAAAATAAAAACAGCAACAACAACAAAAAGTCTCTTATTTCATTTTCTTGGAGCTCATTTTGTAAAATATTATTTTATATAATCATATGCGCATAGCACTTGAGACCCTGTGATCAGCTCCTACGTATGTCCCCCTTTGGTCTCACAGTGTGAGTGTCTAGAGGCTTGTATAATTTACTATGTCCTAGTGTAGTATCTTTTTTAGCCATCAAGTGTGTTTCTTGTAGATTTATAGACACATTATAGTCACCACAAATGAGGGAACCTATGGAACTTATGTTTCATTGGCTCTGGCTTACTTCAGTTAATATATTTTTTCCAAGTCTTTCTATTTCCTTATGAATGGTATAATATCATGCTTTCTGATGCAAGCATAGTATGCCACTGTGTAACAAATACTACCTTTTCTTGATCCATTCATCCCCTTAGGGACATCTGGGCTGATTTTATAACTTGTCTATGGTAAACAATGGTGCAGTGAACATGGATTTTTATGAAGTATGCATCAGTCAAGGGCCTCATATTTAGAGCTCAAAAATTAAACGTCCTGAAAATAAACCTTCAAAGAAGCTACAGTTCAGTTAATAAATGGGCTAAAGACAAACAGAGACTTCTGAAGATCAGGTAAGAATGGCCAATAAACAGGAAGAAATGTTCAACATCTCTAGCCATAAAAGAAGTGAAAATTAAAACGACATTGAGCCAGGTACTGTTGGCTCATGCCTGTAATCCTAGCTACTCAGGGTATTGAGATCTGAGGATCACTGTTCAAAGCCAGCTCAGAAGCTGAGCTGGTGGTTCACGCCTATAATCCTAGCTACTCAGGAGGCTAAGATCTGAGGATCGTAGTTCAAAGCTAGCCCAGGCAGGAAAGTCTATGAGACTCTTATCTACAATAAACCACCAGAAAACCGGGAAGTGGTGCTGTGGCTCAAGTGATAGAGCACTGGCCGTGAGCTGAAGAACTGAAAGACAATGCCCAGGCCCAGAGTTCAAGCCCCATGACCGACCAAAAAAAAAAAAATCTAGCCCAGAGAGAAAAGTCCCCATGAGACACTTATTTCCTACTAACCACTTAAAAACTGGATGTGTAGCTGGGGCTCAAACCTTTAGTAAAAGAGCTCAGGGACAAAACTCAAGCCCCATGACCTACAAAAACAAAAACAAACAAAACAAAATTAATTTCCACCTCACTCCAGTTAGAATGGTCATTATAAAGAAAACTAACAATAATCAATGCTGGCAGGATGTGGCCAAATGAGAACTACACTGTAGGTTTAACCACTCTGGAAAGCAGAGTGGAGGTTCCTCACAAGACTAAACACAGGGCTGGGAAGGTGGCTCAGTGATAGAGTGCTTGCCTTGCATGCATGAAGCCCTGGGTTCAATTCCTCAGCACCACATAAGCAAAAAGAAAAACAAGCCAGAAGTGGTGCTGTGGCTCAAGTGGTAGAGCACTAGCCTGGAGCCGAAGAGCTGAGGGACAGTACCCAGGCTGGGAGTTCAGGCCCCACGACCCGACCCCCCCCACCAAAAAAAGACTAAATGCAGAGCTTCCCTATGATCTAGTAATCCCACTCTTAGCCATTTATTGAATAGCCCACAAAAAAGGCCATACTAAAGTGACCAGCACAACCATGTTCATCAGAACGGCAATTCTTAATTAGTAAACAATTGCATGTAACTGTATAGACATGGAATAAGAAGAGAGGAAAATAAGGAGGAGTTAATAAATTGATATTCTCTGATGTTGACTTTTGACGGTTTATGTTACAGATCAAATAGAAGCTATTTTTCTGCTAATATACACATCAGCATTTCTAAACCTGAAGAGGACACAGACATGTGGTCCATCATTAATGATATCTGAGCTCTGTAAATGAGTTGCTACCAATATTCACACTATGTGAGAAATTTCTAAAGAGAATATTGAATGACTGTAATCATATTAGCATACTAGCTTAAAATCTGTTTATTTTCAGATTAATAACTTACCTTTTCATAAAGTACATCTTTATTGAAGGACACAAAATGTCACACTCCTAATGTCATTCTTCAGTCCTTGAGGCCTACAGACAATGGCTCATGCAGTGAGGGTTTTATTTTCTCCCATGTTAAAGAGTTATATTCTTTCTTTCTTTCTTTTTTTTTTTTGCGGTTGTGGGGTTTGAACTCTGGGCCTTGGTACTGTCCTTCAGCTCTTCAGCTTAAGGCCAGTGCTCTACCACTTGAGCTATAGCTCCACTTCCACTTTTCTGGTGGTTAATTGGAGATAAGTCTCACAGACTTTCCTGCCCAGGCTGGTTTTGTACCGTGATCCTCATATCTCAGTATCCTGAGTAGCTAGGACTAAAGGCATGAGCCATCAATGCCCAGCTCTTTTTATAATTCTTACACTATGAAATCCTAACCAGTTGACACTTAGTTAATATTTCAGTAAAACTAACATTATTACACATGAGTTCCTCTTCAAGAATCTCATAAGAAGTTTTATGAGTTCTAAGGTTCCACAAAGAAATAGTATGATGTTTGAAACAAAGGAAAAGTAGCTTTAGTATGGTCTTGTTTGTGATTATTTGGGTAAATGCCCAAATGTGGAATTGCTGGGTCATAGGGGAGCTCTATGTGGAGTCTTTTGAGGAACCTCCATACTACTTTCCAAAGTGGTATGACAAATTTACACTTCCACCAACATTGAAGTAAGGTTCCCTTCTGTCCACATCACCTCTAGCATCTGTTGTTATTAGAGTGCTTGCTTATAGCCATTCTAACTGGGGTGAGGTGGTATCTCAATGTTGTTTTGATTTGCATTTCTTTTATGGCTAGGAAGGCTGAGCATTTCCTCATGTGTCTATTGGCCATCCTTCTTTCCTCTTCAGAGAATTTTCTCTAAGTTTTTAGCCCACTTATTTATCGGGAAGTTGTTTCTTTGAGGATTTGTTGTTGGGGGATTTAATATTTTGAGTTCCAGGTATAATTTAGATATGAGATCCTTGTACAGCTAGTGAAGATCTTCTCCCAATCCATGGGCTACCAGCACAACTATGTTTATTGCAGCATTATTTACCATAGCTAAAATATGGAACCAACCCAGATGCCCCTCAGTAGATGAATGGATCAAGAAAATGTGGTATATATACACAATGGATTTCTATACCTCCATTAGAAAGAATGACATGGCCCCATTTGTTAGGAAATGGAACGATTTGGAAAAAAAAATTATATTAAGTGAAATAAGCCAGGCCCAAAGAAACATAAGTTCCATGGTTTCCCTTATTTGAAATAAATAGTATATATCTGAGACAAGCAGAAACATCAGATAAGATGATGTTAGACAAAATGAACCCCAAGATAAAGATTCAAATGCTTTTTTTTTCTTGCGATTGTTTCTAACATATTCATAAGGTATTTTTTTGTTGCTTTGTATGTCCCTCTCCCATAATATAACCCCTGTTTTCACTGTATTTGATGTTGGTATAATTTGTGGAGGGGATACAGGTGGACCCATTGCAACAATGAGATGTACAAGATGTTATGTCGAAAACTAACTTTGGAACTTTGGCTAGGGGGAAGTGGGATGGGAGCTGGGGGGAGATGGGAAGGGATAGTAAGGAGAAACAAAGGAGGAGGCAGTAATGCTTGATAAGAAATGAACTCATTACCTTGCTCATGTAATTGTAACCCCTCTGTATTGTATTTTCACACAATAAAAAAACTATTGGAAAAAAATGGAAAAGTACATCTTCACATGTTTGTAAGAATATAACTCTTACCCATGGTCAGTAACTCACGCCTATAATCCTAGCTACTCAGGAGGCTGAGATCTGAGGATCGCGGTTCAAAGCCAGCCCGGGCAGGAAAGTCTGTGAGGGACAGCCCCAGTGCCAGAGTTCAAGCCCCACGACTGACCCCTCTCCCCCCACAAAAAAAGTATAACATCAAAGTCTAATGAAATGCTTGGCCATTATTACACCTGATTGCAGTTTGTAATGGTCTATAATGGATTGTTCTGGGCTTGCATGCTAGCAGTAATGTCTTTTAAAGGCAAACTAAACAACCCCAACTAATTCTAATTCCATTAAAATTGTCAGTAAAATTCGAAGTTTTCCCAAAGGAAACCATCAACAAAGAAGAAAGTTTGGCCAGATACTGAAGGTTCCATTTTATTTGTGGAAACTGAGATACAAATATTTAAATGCCATGACTTATTTAGTGAATTTGGAATGATAATGTGTTTTCAGGCATCATTGACAAATAATTTGATTAATTTGACTTTAGGCCAAAATGATGAATTAACATTAGAAGATTTTGAAGCAGATGAATGATTTTATTTTATTTTTATTTTTTTAGATGAATGATTTTAAAAGATATATTCCTCTAATCATGTTTTTCTCAACCTATGACACTTGAGATTTATATGGTTTATGTTTAAGACAGTGCTTAACACATTTTTTTCTCAATAGATATTATTGATGGAATTTGTAAATTTAAACATAAGTTTTAAAATGGTATTGTTTCTTCCTAAGTTGACTAGAAGTTATCAACTCTAACAATGTTATAAAAGCTCTTATTTGTATTCAAAATTTGTTAAACATATGGTCTCTAAAAATAAATGACATTTGTGATTCTTAATGAAGTATAAAGTTTAGGTTTACTAATGTATTATTAGAGTTAACAATATGTACAGAAGTTTCAAATGACTAGACAGGGATTAAGGAAAATTACAATTTCTCAATCTCCCTTATTTAAAAATATATGTAGTTAACCATATCTAAAATTTCCAAAGAAATACACTTGAAGTAGCAATGAATATCTTAAGTAATTCCTGAAACTTATTATGTCTGGTTCTAGTGCTGTAATCTTAAGACAATAACTGTATGCTCTTATGCTACTGGGTAATATAATTTTAAAAAATAATAAAGAAAAACATAGCACACACTTTGTTTCTTTGAAAAGATGCATTTATTTCCTTACTCATTAAAAATAATGCTTTATATTCTACTTATGTTTGCTGCAGTTTTCACAATTACTACTTCGAAAAGAAAACAGTCTTTCATCCCAATTATGCAACATCTCAATGCAAACATGAACTATTTTGTTTGTAAAAAGAGGAACCTTCAGAGTAAATATAAATCCCTTTTAAAGTAAATCTCAACTTCAGACGTACAGCATGATGCTTAATTAAAAATAATAAAGCAAATCAACACCAAGGATATTACAAACATGGTGCACCTGCTTCTAAAGTATAGTGCAAAGTATATACTAGAAATATCTTTTTGAAAGACAAGTTTCAAAATAATGTCGTTTTTGATACTCTCTTACTATGAACCAGGCTAGCTCAAGTAAATAATCCTTATGCTTTGGAATTATGATGATTTGTATAATCCCACATTGTAGAATTACAGGCAAAGGTCACTAAGCTCAGCTATAAAAAGAATATTTCAAATACTTATATTTTACATTATCACTTGAAATTTCAGCAAAAATTGACTTATGCGTGGTTTACCTTTTGAATTCACCTAAACTCTGTTGTATTCCTTTCCAGTTACCCAGGAGAAACTTTTAGCTAATATGTCAACTAATTTAAGCAAATAAAATTTTCACCAAAACAACCTCCCTCTGTTAAAGTAGAAATTGCTGAGTTTGATAGACTTATTATTCACAGCTTCAGATACTTCAAAGGCATCTAATACCTTACGGAAATCTTGAAAATGTTTAGAATGTCAGAACCTCAGGTTTCATCCGTGGATCATCACCACATTTGTGCAACCATTTGGAGTGTGTGTTCTACTGTTACAAAACAGAAAAGGCATTATTTTATGAATTAAAGCAGAACAACTAGAAACGGACGAGAAACACCAAAAGAAATGTTGACTATTTGGGAAATAATATAGGGAATGATTCAAAAGTCATATCTGCATTGTTAATTTCACATATAATGTTTGTAAAATAAAGAATATGAATACATGACAAAAACAACACACATAGAAAGGATTTCAGATAGTGACTCTTCTTGAAATAGCACTTGGAAAGCTTGCAGATCTATTGATGTCTGTGTCTCCCCACCATTGTCTGATCTGATTGGTTTAAATGAATCAGATTTTCATAGTTAATATATTGGATGGTGTGAAACTTTATTAACTCTATTTATTAAAGGTATTATGTGAAATATGATAGATTCAAGGGAGAACTCAAATCGTGTTCCTTAGAAAGGCAAAGGCAAAGTTCAGAAAAATAAAACACACGAAAGCTGGTATGCAAAAAGGATGATGTCAAGAGGAGAAGGGTATACAAGTGAAAAGGAGAATAGCAGAGAATATAGTCAATAATTCAAAATTAACAAGAATGAGGAAGGAAGTGGGTAGAGATGAATCAGTAAGAATGTTGGGAAGGGTGACATTGATCAACATATATTTTATTTATAAACTACTGAGTAAAATGACAACTCCTTTGTATGAGTACTTAAAGAGTGTGTTTTTAAAAAATATACTCCAAGGACTCTAAATTATGCTCACTGCTAAGAACCATACTGTAGAATAGGGGGCAAGTAAAGCAAAACAAATTACTAGAATTTATTCATTTACAAGCTCACACTTTTCTAATCCTTAGTTATAATGCTTTAAATATTTTGAATTGGGATTCCTATAAAATATATATTAATTTTTCCCTTAATTGTAATATCATTGCTTTTATATTGATTATAAAATGATTTATATTTGTCCTGAGATCAAAAAAGAAAATCGATGGGAGGCTGAGAATAGAAGAATGTTGGTTTGAAATTGGGTGGGGCATAATATTTCATGAGACAACTCCCTCCACACACCCCTGCCTCCCTTCTCAACACAGAGCTGGGCACAGTGGCTGGTATCTAGCGTGGCAAGCTTCTTGAAATGCTGAGATTGGGATGGTCAGGGTACTAGGCCAAGTTAGGCCAAAAGATTCCATCTCCACAAGGGAAGCTGCAGCTGGTGGTGAGTGGTTGTGATCCTAGTGAAAAATGTAAGCTTCAAATTAGCCAGATTATAGGTCAGGGGCATCATGGACAGAAAGTAAGATGTAATGTTAAAAACAAACATCTATTGAAAGATAGAGCTGGAGGCATGGCTCAGCAGTATCTTGTCAGCTTAGAAATCATGAGGCCCTGTGTTCAAACTCCAGAGAGAATACATGGTCTTCCTTTTTTATTTCAGTTAGATATGGATAAAAATATTTAATCTAATTGTGTAGTAATTTACTGTGCTTCTAAACTGCTAATTACATTAAAATTATATTGATGAAAAGTAAAGCTAATAAGGAAAAAAGGGAAGTTAGAAAATACAACAAGTGAAATTCAAATACAACCATATTCACATTTATGCACTATTATTATGAGAAATGAAATTTACTTCATCTGCAAAAAGAGATTATCTCTACATATAGTTTGCATTCTCAAGGTAATCAAAATCTACACATATCATTTTCTATTTCAGAGTAATATGAAAGAGTATAGTGTTAGGTATCTGGATTGAAGAAAAGGGGCCAACATTTCCATTTATAGAAAACATTTCCCAGTTACATTTCATTTACGTTTTCTCTCTAATGTTTGTGGTTCTCTTTTATGAAGACCAAGTGCCAGCAATTTGAATATATTTAGCTCAGAATCTTATACTGGCACATTTTACATTGAAATATTTTGATAATTAAAGTTTCAATTGGTGATTTCTTAAATTTATGTGCTACATTATCACTTTATGTACATTTTAATTTACATCTTGAATTAGTAGCTAGTATTATTGTCATTAAGAGAAATAGAAAAAAATAGTAGCAATTATAAGCAGTATGAGTTGATGTAAGCATTTTTGTTAGCCCTGAAGCAGTTCTGATAGTTTTATTGTCTTAATCAACTTAGTCAACTCTTTTTATTGCTCTTTGGAGGTGGCAGTTTTGAACACATGCTGGGCGTTAGTTCACTGGTGCCAAATTAAAAATGATAATTCTCATGCGTGAAATAACTGTGTGGACTAATGACCAAATATCTTTATAATGTGAGCCACTGTTGCAGCAGGTGGCCAAACAATTAAACACCGTAACATAATGTATCCCTTTAGTAAAAAGAAAAATAAAGATCCTTAGTATACACATATTAGGTAGAGAATTTATGTGTGTATTATGTATAATATATATGCACATATATGTAAGTAGTTCAAAACAAATACAAACTAAAGATTTAGTGTTTGATTATATGTACTAAAATTCCACTTACCATCACAAAGGATTAATTTATCAGGTATTTATGGTATATGCATACACATATGCATGCATACATGCATACAAACACATACACATATACTTATACCATGTGTATATATATTTACATATATTCTGTGTGTGATAAATATTTGCATAATATTAAGGATACAGTGTTATCCAAGCTCTTTATCCTGTGGAATTAGCAGTCATTTTTAAGGAGATTTATCTCCTGTATGCATACTTTGGGGGGGGGCATGGGAAGGCAAATAACTAGGAATGATTATGAGAAAAGAGTTACTTAACAGATAGGCAAATCATGCTTATTGAAATGTCTCCTGCACAAAACTTGACTTTAAAAAGTTCTTGAAGAGGGTAAAGAAGAGTCACATTTATAATCTGTATGAAATAGAGAGATATATACAAAAAGATTATGAGAGAGATTAAGGAATTCTGCACAATTCCTATCATTGCCTTCTCAACCACAGTCAGAAGTAGGGACATACCTTGACATTGTTTTACTTTTTTTAACCTTTACTTTTGCTGTTTTTGTCATTGATTTTTAAACTTATCCTCATTCCTCAACCAACCCTTCCCTCATCTCATCTTTACAGTTGAATATTCTTAAGATATATTTTTTAATTGGGTGTGTTTTCTGTATAATAGCATTAATCCTTTAAAGAGATATGAAAGAGTTGTATAAACTCTTCTACATGCAGAAACAAAAGAGTTGTATAAACTCTTCTACATGCAGAAACAAATCCACACTGGACTTAGAAAGTAAAAGGAACTTGGATTCATCAAACTCTTAAGTTATGGTATAATAAGAAATATAATTCTCTATGACAAGATTTCTATCTTTAAGAAACTGACTTATAAGTATCGCTGTTGCATTGGTTTGCCCTTTATCATTTGTCTCAAAGATTTTTGTTCCCCTTTCCTTCCCTAATTCAGATAAACATATATACAATACACAGGGTATCAAAATCAAATACAGTGAAAACAAGGAATAGACCGGAGGAGAAAAAGAAAAAAATGAAAGAAAAAAGAAATAACATCACATAATACATTAAAAACAGCAACAAAGAAAAACCTCACAAGATCATATGTTGGAAATTAACTTTACAGCTTGGCGGTAAGCATTGGGGGGAGGGAAAGTGGGAGGAAAATGAAGGAGGGGTAAAAATGTTTGAAAAGAAATACACTCATTATCTTATTTATGTAACTGTAACTCCTATGTTTGTCACCTTGACAATAATACTAATTACAAAATAAGAAGCTGGTTTATCCTTATTGATTCCACCTGCTTCATTTAAACTTTAAAGTGACTACTCCACAATCTCTACATACATAAATCCTGGTGCCCACTCTTTCTGATGAAAGATCAAAAGGATGGAAGTCACAAGAAGAGATCACAAAGTTATCTAGATGCAAGCAGGAAAACTTCAGAAATGTGTTCACTAAAGACTTCAGAAATAGATTGTGCAAGTGTCGGTGTGCTTGTACAGAGAGCAGTCAAACTAACAAAATGTGGCCAGCGAAAATGGGTTGAGAGCCCTATCCCACATGCTGTCCATCATGCTCTCCAGAATAAGTCTAATAAAGCTCCTTCACTCTGTATTGTTTACCCCTGTGTGATTCCTTTCCTGAAGTGAGCAAAAGAAGCCTGGACTGATTGGCAACAGAATAAGTTGGATTTGAAAACTACTCAGCTGAAAATGGCTTGTAAATCTTGTAAGAAAGGAAGAATTGCTTTGAGAGCACAAACAGCCACTCAACAGGTCCAGTGAGCTAGAAAGCAGAACCTTCCTTGGCATTGAGATCACTGTAGCTCTTCATGTAGTTGGACAGAAATGTCCTTAAGGTCCTGAGCAAGAGCTGTCTAACTAATACAAACTGCATTTCTGATTTGGAAAAACAGTGAGAAAAGTGGATTCTTTACACAGACAATGTATTTCTAGAGAAAGTGATAAGGATACTTAGAAACTTATGTGTGTATATGGGAATTTGTAGAAACACAAATATTGATGGTGACTTTTTCTTGCCTGAGTTATTTTATATGTATACATATATGTCCATATATATGTCTACAGATTTTTATAAGTTTGAAGGGAGACATTTTAAAGTTATACCTAGCTATTGTGTTGAGAAAGTAGGAATAAAACCTTTTCACTCAGAAAATTTTATTCTAAATAAAAGCGATTCCAATGGCATTTTGTAATAATTAAACCAGACACAAAGGCAAAAAGAAAGCTAGAAAATCCTATTTTATATTATGGAATGAGTCAAATAGATAGTTTTTATCTAGTATCACTGGTTAAGGACTATTTTTTAAATTTTTTTTATTTTTCCAAGTGTTTCTCTTTTTAATTGTGAAAATACCATACAGAGGGGTTACAATTACATGGGCAAGGTAATGAGTACATTTCTTATCAAGCATTGTTACCTCCTCCTTTGTTTCCCCTTTCCATTCTTTCCCAACTCCCTGCCCAAACCCCATGCCAAAGTTGTAAATTCATTGATAAAAGACTTTTTCACAGTAGAATCATTAGGAAGATCAGAGTGAATACATTTGTAGATATTGCTAAACAAAAAGAGAAGTGATATGTAAAGGACTTACATTAGATGTTTTTAAATGTACAATCTTAAATGCTCAGCAGACTAAGAGGACATTATGGGTGAAACATCTGATGTATTTGACTTGAGGGCACAGGATAAAGAGTATAGAAAGGGAAACATGACATTCTGAAGTTTAAGCTTTCAAGAGTTTAAAGCACATGGTCTAGATATTCCCATGAAAAAATGAAACATTTCCATGATAGATATTGCATAAGGCACATGATTCTAGATTATTGCTAAAGTTATCATAAGTTATAGCTGACTAAAAAGCTATAGAGTTTGAACTGTATGTAGACAAATAGGCCTGGAATGCTGTCTCTTTTGCTCTATACTAGAAGAAACATATTGATACGTTAATATTTCTAAATATTAAAATTATGAAGCATTCAATAACCACATTTAATAATCTGTACATGTATATTTACTTTGAAATATAGTTTACTCTTTTATCATTTTGGAAGCATTGCATGCTCAGATAATTTGGAAAATAAAATAAAAAGTTTTAATATAAAGATAATTATCATCTATTGCTTTATAATTCAGACCTATATATTCTCTTAATAGTATAAGATATTTTCTTTCAAGATTTTAGGCACTTAAAAACTCCAGTTCAGGGTTGGGAAGTTGTCTCAGTGTAGAGTGCTTGCTGTGCATGAATGTTCTGTCATTCCACAAGCTGCGTTCCATTAGACTGAAGCTACCCAAGGGCAGACACTTTGTGTTGTGTGCCTACTGCTGTATCCCAAGGACCTTTCAACAACCAACAACAACAAAAAACAAAATAAACTGTAGTTCAGAAATGAACACATACATGCCCACATATATGGTGATATATATATATATGTATATATATGCAGTTTTATATTCTGCTTTAAAATGTGAATTCTACTAGTAGAACTACATGTTAAATTATCAAATTATGTACTTTGTACTTATGATAGCATACATATTATTTTAATTATTTGTAACTATTTCATCATGCAGTTTTAGTCTTGCATATTTATATATACTTTTTTATTAGAATTATAGATATCTTCTGTATTTTGTGGGTTTTTTATTTGCTTTTACATCAGCTTTATTCTCAGAGCCCCCTGCACAAGTTAATGACACCCCCGTCATTGCCAGCTATTGTAGGAATCATGTACCAAAATCCAAACCCAACATTAAGTTCTGGTTTGCAAAATAGGATTTACTGTTTGTACTTGTCCATAAGGCTTTGTTACAAATTAAACACACACGTAAGTGTTGAGAGATTCTATTTTAATATGAAAATGATGTAACAAATATAATACCACATATTGGAGTACAGTAGTAATTATTATTTTAGCTCACTAGATGTCCCTCTTAGGTACGAATTTTCCAAAACAGAAAACAGGGTTCATGTCTCAAAAACCTTATTTTGTGATAGTGAGGTTTGAAGTCATGCCAAGGCTAGGTAAGCATTCTACCATTTGAAATGCACAACTCAGCCCTTTTGCTTTTGCTATTTTTTAAAAGAATTCTTAGATACGATCTTGTTTTGCAAGAATTGGCCACACAATTCTATTTGTGCTTTCCTCATGGAGGGGATGATAGGCATGTACCACCACTCCCAGCTTCAAATCAGTTGAGATGATAACTTCCATGTATTGTGTCCTGGCCTATTCTCAAAGCATGATTGTCCAGATCTTAGCTTTCAGAATAGCTAGGCTGACAGGTACACCCAATGCACCAAATGTAAGGTTGTTTTTATTTTCCCCTAATTTGCACAAATTTCAACAGTGTGATGGTGACTTTTTTAGCTTCTTATAAACTCCTTAGAGGATACACAGCGTTTCCATGTTATATGGCAACGTGGTAGATGCTTACTAATATAGAAAATAAAGGAGGCATCTCAGATAAACTGACAATTTAACTCAAGACAACTTCCTTCTTATTATGTTTAGAATCACAATATATGTATGGTCTTCAAATATGTTATAGGAGCTTAAGTTCTGCATGGAAAGGACACTAATTTCTTTCTTTCTTTCTTTTTTTCTTTCTGTTGGTCGTGAGGCTGGACCTCTGGAGTCGCTCAGCTCTTCAGCTCCAGGCTAGCGTTGTACCACTTGAGCCACAGCACCACTTTGGTTTTCTGGTTGTTTATTGGAGATGGGAGTCTCACAGTCTTTCCTGCCCTGGCTGGCTTTGAACAGTGATCATCAGATCTCAGTCTCCTGAGTAGTTAGGATTACAGGCGTGAGCCACCCATGCCTGTCTATACAAGCTGTCTGAGCTCACACAGGAGAGCTGCTAACAATGAAAACCTGCTTTAGGCACGATAAACTTTGACTTGGATGACTCGAGTGTCTGCAGAAGATTCCGGCACTCTCAACTAGGAGCAGAATCTGAACTTGATTTAGAACCTCAGTCTGAGGATGAAGGGAAAAGTGTCGTTGATGGAGACCCAGCAGCTGCCTCCTGCTAGTGACATACAGTATCACATGTTTGACAGTGTGAGTCACCACCAAAGTGCCCGGTGACCCTGAGCTCACCTTCTAGGTATAGAATTAAAAAAATGAAATGAGATAAAAAGAATCTGCTTCATTTCAAGCCTCTAAATCTAGAGTTATAAAGAAAAAGACTTTTGTGGTCCTCTCTATCCAAAACACACAGGAAGTGGTGAGAGAGAGCCTTGATGAAGTTGACACAAAGTTTCAACAAACATATTTGTGTTTTGCGAATATTGTCCTTCACATGACTTATTGCTTGAGAAACAAAAGTCCATATGCTTTGTATTTGTAAACTTGTAACTTTGAATTAATGGAGAATAAGCACTTAGCACTTACAAACAATTTCAAAATTATGTATAGAACAAATTTAGTTGATCTTTACAAAATGAATGCATGTTTTGGAACAGCATATTGTATCCCATAAGTATGCACAAATATTGTGGTTCAAGAAAAATTTAAAACTGTGTATTATCTAATATATATATATATATTGACTAATCTTTTACAATTTCTGGCAATTATTTCTTTATAATTCTTCAGTGTTTAGTTTTAGGAAATTATTCCACTTAATTTTCGCACACACATGCACACACACACACACACACACACACACACACACACAGCACTAATGTTTTATTTTCAACATTCTGTACCAGAATTCAACATGCTAGACCAGTCTATACCAGACTGCGAAGAATACAGACAGATGGAAAAGTGGACAGGCTATCAAAAGATGCATGTTGACATGTATCTAAAATTAGGGCAGTGGTTTGGGAAGTCAACTTCCATTACCTTGTAAAAGCAAATTATTGTGCATCATTTTATAAACTAGTATGCATCCGTATTTGTTGTTACTAAATAATTAGAGGAAATACATTTCAAAAGTTCATGATGCACATTATCTAAAAAAAAAAACACTTCCACATTTATTACAATGAGTTCTCCTTGTCAGTTAATTTAAGTTTCCTGCCAAATTGATGGCACTTTTTTCTATATTACAGTAAAATGTGAAATACTAGCAAAATGCACAGAAGTTATTCAATGGAATATTATAGGAGAGCTACTTTTGGCACAGTGGAATTGATTCTATATGGGAGATATTATTAAAAAACTGTCATATTTATTCATGGAAAAATTTTAAATGCCTACTCTATGGAATGCATTGTGAAATTACCATTGTTATATCAGGATGCAGTCCCTAACATCATAAAATTTACATATAGAGAAGCACAAAGAAATGATGAAATCATTTAAACATATACTAGCTCATTCCAAAAGGTATATTATATTATTATATATTATTAATATATTATATTTATGTGATATATATATATCCCTGGAAGCTAGATATGAAATGTCTAATACAAGCAATGATGGAAACCTGACTCTACAGCAGTGAAAGCAAATTTAAGAATCTGTGGGAGAGGAGGCCGACTAAAGGAGAGAGAAGTGAACAGACTCAAGATCAGCACTAGTACAGAATTTAGAAACATTCTCTCTAATAGAAGAGTTGTGGTCCAAAATAGTAGACAAGTCCAGCCTAACTCCAGGATTTCCCATCTTACGCTTCAGAAAATGAACACATTTATGAGATTAAGCACAGTTAACAATTCTGCTTGTTTGACCAAATTACTGGTAGAATTACTTGAAGAATTCAGATTATGTTGGATGAATCCACTAAGTTGCCCAGAGCCCTTATGATCCAATCATTCCAACTAATTGAACTTATGTGTGCAACATTTTTTTTCTGTACAGATTGGGATTGCAAGTATGGCTGAGAAACAACAGGACATAATTAGGTTTTTGAGCTGGGTTCTGTGTTCCATGTCAATAATTCTATTTCTCTTAGAACATCAGCCCCAAGCCAGCCTGACCACCAAAGCAAAATTTATCTTAATATAAATAAAACAAGAAATGTAAAAGCTTCTGTAAAATCTAGTGATCACATCCTATTTCAAAGTGTTTCTTTTTATAAATATATTTTATTGTTATTATAGTGGTGATGAACAGTGGGATTACCGTTACAATTGCCAGGTAAGGGGTACATTTCTTCTTTTTATACTGTCACCCTTCCTCCTTCCCTCTCTCCCAGTTTTTCCCTCTCATTCCACCAACAAGTGGAATAGTTAATTTTCCATTGTCTAGTGAATATCACCTCTGGTATTTGTTCACCCTTTGTCCTACCTTTTTGTGTCCCCCTTATCTTCCCAAAGACAAATAAATGTGCATATAAACCAAAAGGAAAAAGACAACAAAAAAGCAACAAGAACAATAAAAATTCTCTTGTTTCCATTTCTTGAAGTGCTTTTCAAAAAATATTATTTTAAATGATCACACACACACACACACACACACACACACACAGACACACACACACACACACACACCTATTGAGCCTTTATGGTCCAATCTTGCGAAAATTCTCCTTTGGTCTCAGTGAGCCTTCAATACCTTACTGGAATTCCTAGTAAAAGCAATAGGGCAAGAGAAAAACATCAAAAAGGATCCAAATAGGAAAAGAAGAATATTTCTTTTTCAATATCAAATATACCTCTCTGAGCTGAAAAAAACCACTTAAATAACTGAAGAAAATCTTCTTTCATATGTTACTTGAATAAAATTTCTTCTTTTGTACTATTAAAATTGTTTTAAAATAATAATAGCTACATTTTATCATTTATACTTCCTACATACCTGAGATGAAATGATATATGTTCAGTTTCCTTCTTTCATAAATATGAAATAAGAGTGAAATGCATATATACAGGCAAACAACTAGGAATATATTTTTAAATAAAGACATTTCCTTCCATTGTAAGCATAGCTGATATTAGAATCTTTTCTTTTTGGTTTTTTGTTTGTGGTTGTAGGGATTGGACTGGGCTGTGGCATGGTTTCTGATCCTGCTTTTTTGTTTGTTTTGTTTTCATTATTGTTTTTGTTGTTTTAATTTAATTTGATTGCCAAGGTGATGTACAAAGGGTTTACAGTTACATATGTAAGGTAATGAGTACAGTTCTTGTTGAACATTTTTACCCCTTCCCCCGTTTGTCTCCCACTGTCCTTCCCCCCAACAAACATTCCCCACAAGTTGTAAAGTTCATTTCCAACATAGTGACTTGGGAGTATTGCTGTTGCATTGGTTCACCCTTTGTCCGTTGTCTCACCATTTATGTTGTTCTCCCCCTCCCCAATTCAGATAAACATATATATAATATAAGACACAGGGTACCAAAATCAGATACAGTGACAACAGGTGATAAACCAAAGGAAAAAAAGACAGATAAAAGAAATAACCTCACAGAGTATATTAAAAACAACAAAAACAAAGGAAAAACTCTTGTTTCTGTATCTTGGAGTTCATTTCATTTAGCATCATCTTCTGTGGTCATGATGATGCTGTGTGAGGTTATTTCTTTTATCTGTCTTTTTCTCCTTTGGTTTATCACCTGTTGTCACTGTATCTGATTTTGGTACCCAGATCAGAAACCATGCCATTTGATATGATTTTTTCCAAGTCTGTCCATTTCCTTATGAACTGTTTTTTTTTGCTCAAGTCTAGCACCATACCATTTAAAACCACAGGTCCACTTCCAGTTTTTTATGGTTAATTTCAGATATACACATACTGGCTTTGAACTGTGATCCTCAAATCTTAGCCTCCTGAGTAGCTAGGGTTACTGGCATGAGCAACATACATTATGTGGTCCAAGGTACAAAATGATGTTTTCCTGGCATTGGAGATGACTTGTAATGCTTCATCCCTTACTACCAACTACAATGTCCAGTGTGCTTTTTCATGCAGTTTAATTAATTTGAGCACTGCTCCTGTTGTACAGGCAGGTATTTTAATATCCTTTTTTTAAATGTGTATAGTAAAAGAACGTCTGTTTTAATAGCTTGAATGCCCTATGTGTAGTTCAAAATGGTTCAACAAATCTGCACAAGATATTTTCCTTTATAAGTACTAACATCACCATGTATCACAGAGGTGTTCAGCGGCGGCTTGCATTTTCACACAAATGTGGGGATGGAGGCCTGCGGCAATGAGAATAGCAGCTCTTCAAACTTCAAAGCCTCTGTGAAGGATTCTTGCTCAGCTCTTGCCATTCTGAATTGGCCTATGCTTGGGGAGCAATTAAAATTAAATAGCCTCCGAACAGCAAAAAGGGAAAAGCTCCAGTTCTGAGAATGAACATACTTTATCACAGTGGTGCAAAATGAGAAGGGCTAAGAAAGTGCAGAATTACAGCGGAGAGGAGGGACATGACATTTTGCATTCACAGTGTATGTTTTGCAGACAACATTAATTAATCCCTTCAGTATGTTGAGCTGTTGGTACATTTCTCAACTTCAGTGGGTAGCACTGTAAAAAAAATCCCCTCCAAGTATTCACAACATTGTAAGACATATACTGAAAGTGTGATAAATTCTCTCTTGTGAGGTTACAGAGGAATATTCACAAGGATGATTCATATGGTATTTTGCCTTTGGATTGTTCTTTTTGTATGTCACCCTAAATTGTTTAACCTTAATTGGAATTGGTTTAAGCTGAATGACAACAAAAAAGTCCAAATTTGAAACATGGAAAAGGCTATTTGTAAGGAAAATCAAAACCACACACTTGTGTGCTCACATATACACACATACATACTCCTTACTCCTCCTACTCCATTGTTTTCTCGGTATGATGATACTATTTCAGGGGACTCTGGATTAGGAAGGTAATAAGAACTGAAAACCCATAGAAAACACTGCACTTTTTTCCAAAGATATTTCTGGATAGCTATTTATGCTCCAAGATTCTTTAAAATCTTGCCCTAAAAGTTGCTATTTCTAGAGCTGGGCACCAGTGTCTCACACCTGTAATCCTAGCTAATTAGGAAGCTGAGATCTGAGGAGCATGATTAAAAAGCCAGCCAAGACAAGAAAGTAGTCTTGGAGACTCTTTTTTATTAATAACTTTTTTTATTGTGAAAATACGGTACAGAGGGGTTACAAGTACATGAACAAGGTAATCAGTACATTTCTTATCAAGCATTGTTGCCTCCTCCTTTGTTTCCCTTTACCATACTCTTGGAGACTCTTAACTCCACTTAACCACCAAAAAGCTGGGGTTGTGACGCAAATGGTAGATCCCTTGCCTGGATGACAAAGGCTCATGGCTAACACACTAGCTCTGAGTGCAAGACCAAATAAAATTGCTATTTCTTTCTCCATGAAATGATTTTGTATTATAGTTATCTAATAACAATCAAGTGACTTGATTGAACATGTCAATATAAATTGAGAATTTGGTCATTAAGTAGCTACATTCTATCCTCCTGTTTTTAAGACTCTCCTAAACTTGATCAAGTTCATAAACCCTTACCACATTAAGAAATAAATTAGTCTTTTCCACATAGTAAGAGATTGAGAAGATAGTACTTCAAGTGGCCCACATTGGACTTCCAGATAGCTGATATAACTTCAGATAACTGGAAAAGTATGATCCATTGGAAAGGGATGGGTAGTAATTATTGAGATCTAGGAACCTCAAAATTATCACAGAAGTAGGCAAACCACAAAAACATCTATGGTATTGTTAGCTTCATTTTCTGTAAGATGTGATCATTTTAAGATTTATTTCATAATGAATCAACGTTTCCTAACTTACCACTTGTCTCAAATACATATATTCACGTGGAGAAAATGAGAAGTAAAGAAGAAAGGGGAAGAAGGGAGAGTAATCAGAGAAGGGTCTGCTTTTATCTGATTATATAGACCTGGATGAAATTATTGCAAAATACTGTAAAAGATTGGAAGGCAGTTTATAAATTTCACACCAGAGAACATTGCTGTCTCACTTAATGGTTTCTATTACATAGCACATAAGTTTCTAGGAGTGACTATGCTGTTTAGTATACAGGAAATTAGAGAGAAATTCAACAACTTTTCTCTAAAACATCTATCACAGAGTATAATTACTAAGTATATCTAAACATATCGTAAACACAATTTTATTGTCTTCAGCCAGATACTTTTAATAAAAGTTTTGATAGTCATCATTCTCTTTCAAATTTATGTTTTGATTGTTTACATAATGTAGAAAAGTTCAGAAATCATCTGTACTTATACATTTATTGTATTTTTGGTAACATCTGACATAGTATCTGGTGCAGTTTTACTCTTGTAAATATTATAGAATTATTTTAGGAACATATTTGCATAGCTAAATTTGCCTTCTTTAGTCAAATATTCTTACATGATGAACTAGATTTCAGCAACTTGTTTAAAATAGTGGGCTCTGAATCCATCCTGTCAGAGCTCAAATCACTCAGCTATAAATTCTTTTACTTCTAACTCTTAACTTTTTTATTGTTCAATTCCTCATTGGTGAATTTAGAAAAAAATCTTCTGGTAGAGTTGTTCAATTACATACTGCATTGACTTAAATTATTAAGTCATATATGAGCTGCTCAATGAAACTTCAATATTCTTAAGGTCTTTTCCTTCTGAAAGCTTTCAAATGTAAATAAATAAAAATAATAAATATTTAACAATACTTTTAAACTTATTCTTTGGTTAATATTTATTAATCTATTTTGAAATAAAATTTTAACATGTATTTATTTACCTATTGGCAGTTTTTCAAAAAGTCTTAAAATCTGTATTTTCTGCTAAATATTCCTTGTTTTTTATTGCTGGTATTCTGTTAGTTTAATAAGAAAACTTAGGAAAGTTATATTTCCTTCATATGATGATTATGTCACTACTTTTCTGTAAGGAATATAGTGTTGGCCAAAATTCCTGATCTTACTAGGATCACGTTGAAAATTCAACTTGGATTTCTACTCTGCAAATTTAGTTTATAGTCATTGTAAAATAGAAAGTTCTATATAACACTTTCATTTATTAAGTTTCCAAAATAATCTCTTGAGTTAAACAGAGAGAGCTATTAATATACATGAACACACATACACACTCAGAGCTATTGAAATTCTCCTAGGGTAGACAGAGGCAGACAGAAATGAATAATTCAGAAGACCCATCTCTGGAGTAAAATGAGCTTGAGAAGATGTGAATTCAACTGCCCCCAAGGAGCAATAAACTGTACGTTGCCTGAAATATTTAAATTAAATCATGGTCTAATATACAATATACATCCTATGAGAAATAACTGAAGAAGAATTAGCACTTGTAGTCCTCAAGGATACCATTTATTATGAACCTAAGTTTAAAAAAGCATACTTATAAGATCATATATTTATATATGTGCATATGCATGCATATACATTGGGGTATTTAGTTCTATGTATTGTCATCATGGTGAATTATCACAACTTCAAGTATTACAGAAGACACCAATTTATTATCTCTTTGTAGATTAGAAGGATGTTAGCAAATTTAAGTTCATTTCGTTTCTTAAATCTAAAATTTCTTTGGCCATAGAAGGTTATCTACATTCATAACAGGTGTATACGCATCCTTAAATGTGTGTATTCTAAACATAGTTTAATATATGCATCAAATAATAGGCAACATAGAAACAAGTTTGCTCTAAAATCATTTTTTGGATTATTTGAGTGATATATTTAATAGGATCTGATTTGATTATTTGATTTACATTTTAAAAACATGTCTACTATACATAACTATAGACAGGTTGTGTATGATTTGTTATTTTAGCTTGTTCAATAACAAAATTAAGAATTAAATCAAGATCCGGTGGAACTCATCTGGTGTTCTCCAACACCAGAAGATGAATGTTAACTCTTTTCTATCAATATGTCAACAAAATCTCTCCCATTCAACATCTAGGAAGCAAGCCCAGGGAAATAACAGAGTGTAGAACAAATTCTTGAATTAATTTGTGAACATGCTAATATACTTAATTATATTTAGAACATTATCAGATACAATGATGTATATCTCCATCTATATAGAGATATACATTGTTGCCTGAAAATTTTATTTTAGAAAATAAGTTATTACTTTGAAGAGTGGTATAAATTTAAACATAATGAATTGTTTGTATTCCATTTAGTTTTACTTTATTTGTTTACTTATTTATTTCTCGTCTTTTCCTTTCTGGTTGTCGGGATCAAACATAGAACATTACTGAGCTAGCCACACCCCAGCCCTCAATCTAGTACTTAACGCTTTTATAAATGATTCTTGGGTTTTGTTTCTAGGGAAGCAAAATGGAAAATTCAGAGAATATGTAAGGTCTTTTCTGCTTTGTGTTGCTTTGTTTTTGAGAAAGAATTTTACTTGAGAAACCCATCTGGCCTTGACTTTGCTATGTTGCCTATGGTAGTCTTGAGTTTATAATTCTTTTGCCTCATTCTCCAATGTTCTGGGATTATATGCATGGGCCATATAATTCTCTGCACCTAAGTTTGCATAGTTTCTTTTTGCACCAGGACATTTAATATGAACATTCACTTTAGACAATACTTTATGTATATATTCTGGTCTGGTCAGTCTTAATACACAGGGTTACATAGGCTCCTGATGGTATCTGTCACAAATTATTCTTTGTCTCACCTTGATGTGGGTGAGACACTTTCATAAGTCTGAAAGTTTATTCACAAACTTGAGGAAAAAAGTTTTTTTTTCTTAATGATTTATGTTATTTGGTTTTACTCATATTTGTTCTGGAAAATGTCTGGTTAAATATATTCTCAAGCTTTGTCTAGTTTTGTCCTTCACTTAAAATAGAAAAAGTCCTCTTATACTGTCCATTTTACCCCGTCTTGTTGACAGAGCTAGAGGGTCTGGCAGCCTCACACACCTGTGAACACAGCCCACGTCTGTCAATTGTTACTCACAAGGCGAGGATATTGCTCAAGGGAAGTGGCAAACATTGCTGCTTCCTGGATTTTTATCTTCCTGGAAATAAGCAGCTCACAGAGAAGAGTTATGTTGGATTTCATTTGTTTGCCAGCCTTGCCCATCTTTTTCCTCTGGCTATGTATTTTGTGATTACACTTTCATCATTTCTCTGCTGATTACATTAGGGAATCTTTTCTGCAGTGACAGCTTCTGTTGCACATTAATTTTAAGCGGGAATCTGAGGCTGAAGACAGGTAATGAAAATTTGAAGAAAGATATTGGGCTATTTTTGGTACACAGCTCTCTTATGATTCAGAAGTTCTATCACATAATTCAAAATGACACAAAGTTGCATAATGTGTTTATCTCAGAGGGTTACATAATTATGTGTGTAATTATTTAGTGAATTGGTGTTAGAGTGATTTATGAACATATTTCACCAATTAATTTTGTTACTTTATAACTGATATTTGGAAAGATGTGTCATAAGTGTAAATAAAGTTCAGTAAAGGTGTATATTTACAAGGGGTCAAACATGCAAATTTGTGTACCACTTAAAAATAGTATTATTAAACACTTCATATTTTCAAACTGTGTAAACTTGTAAAGGAAATGAATGGTTTCCCATCATATGCTTCTAATACCAAATAAACCCAGAAGAATTAATATTGAAAAAAATCCTTTTCCTGTTTTATTTTTAATTATGAGACTAAAATTATGATACTCATTTTACTCTTAGAGTTAATATAAAAGATTGTTAATTTAGATATGTCTGAAAAATACTCTATTAAAAAATAACACACCGGTACCAGATGCAAAACTGTGTTTTTGTGTGTGTCAGTGTAGCACTCAATATTCCTTCTTCATAATACTTGCATATTTATTTATGTACTTTTTCCAATATATGGTAAACATATGTAATATGAATATTATAATTCTATCAGTCAGAGAAGAAGTGTAATATGAACACTTCTTCTCTGACTGATAGAATTATAATTGTCCTCCTAATTTCTCCCTTCCATCCCTTCCCTCCCACCTGCACAACTATACTTCCCCTCTCTCCCCATCCACACCCCCACCTATATTGCAGAGTTCGTTATTGTCTTGCACATTTCATTGTTACAATGGGTCAGTCTGTACCCTTATATAAGCATTTTGTTTTTTCCCTTCCCCTCCCCAAATTAGAGAAATGTATATACAAGATGCAGGGCACCTGAATCAAATACAGTGAAAACAGGAGTTATATCGTTGGGGAGGAACATACAAAGAAACAAAAACATCACATGGTACATTGTAAATACGTTAGAAACAATAGCAAGAGAGAAAAAAAAAGATATTTGTGTCCCTATCTTGGGGTTCATTTCACTTAACATCATCTTATCTGGTCATATGTACATAGCTTTTGGCCTTTTCTCCTTGTCCTACACATGTACTAGTTATTGCAAATAAGGGAAACCATGTCTTTATTCTTTATATGTATTCCAGCTGTCTTAAGAAGAGTAAGGTAATACAACATGAATTTCTTTCCATTTTCAGGTTTTATAACACGATTATTTACAGCACACACGCCTTTATTTCTTAAAGGATTATAAAAATTATTCATTTTAAAAATGAACAATAGGATTATTTTAAAGTTCTTCCATAATATAAGCTATACAAGACATTTAAAAATCCACAGTATTTACTGATGGCCTACTCAATAACAAGGAGTAATATATTCTTTAAGTATGTTATGCTTATCTTCTTTCTTTATCTTGAAAAATATTACTGATTCTTTATATGTATTGCTTGTTTAATTTTCATCATTTAAGTGAAATGTAGTAGTTTTTTTTGTAGACAATGCAGACACCACTGCAAAGAGGCCAAATATCTCAGCTAATATCCAAGAACCTAGTGTTTCCAACAGTATATAAAGTAAGCATAGGTGGACCTGAGACTACAGTTGATATATTTGCATAATTATTTAGCAAGTCAACATATGACAGCAATATTGGGAAGTTCTATTAATACTACCTCATAAACTAGTATAATTTTGATAGTTATACATATATTACTGTTGTTAGATTCATAAAATTATTTTTCTCCTGCCTCTGATAGAATTAACTTTCTTAATAATATTAAAAAGAAAGAATTATTTTTAGCCCAACAGATTTTGTTTTAACACACCTACTACTTATGCTTTCATTTTATAAATGTAATTGAAATATTAAAAAAACTGTCTAATTTTACAGCAATTTCCAGGAGAATTATAATATTGTCATACAATCTACTGCCTGTTCCTAGTTTGAAACATCTACCACAAACACATGTTTGATGATATTCCCAAATTCACACCTATCTTTCTTGTATCTTAGAATTTTTATACAATTCCCTTCATCTCATTTCTTAAGTTTGGCTTTTCCCTTTGTAAATTCCCGGATCTCTCCGGACTCTCCTCACTGATTTTCCCTACTTATCAATTCCTCCTTCCACCTGTGACTCATTTAACAAACAGATGGCTTTTGTAAGACAGTGCTAGACACCATTGTACATGTAATTTTTGCCCTACTTGCAATTCTTCTATCTCTTTCTTATGAATATATTTTTTTTGAATTTCCCCTAAAGAATTTGTGAGGGTAGTTTTCATCCCTTATATTTGTATTTTTGTATTCTTTGCTAGCATGTATAGAGAACACAGAAACTCATGCTCTTCATGTATAACAAGCTATTGTTTGTCAAAATTGTAGGCTTTTGATATATTTTCTAAGTGATGTAAGTAGGATTGCCTGAAATAGACATCCACCACATGAAATGGTATGTGACTTTGTCCTAAAGTGAGATTAAAGTAGCATGAATATTAAAAGAAAAAATAGTGTAATAAATGATTCAAGAATTTAGGACCAAAATTCAAATGGGAGAAAAGGATAAACATTTAAGACATAAAAAAGGATTACATAAAAGAGAGTAGATTACAAAGTCATGACAATTAAACACTCCATAGCCCTTTCCAAGAAGGATTAATCTTGAATTGTGAAGATTACAAACTACCAATATTATTATCCACATATTTTTAAAATGCCACATATTGTCCACATAGACTACAAGTGAGTTTCATTTTATAAGTGAATACAGATTTTTAAAGTAAAAAAAATGGGGCAGAGAATTCTGAGTAGCCATCTATTATTATTTTCAAAGAAATATTATGCCTGCTTAAAGTACTTGAATTCACTTTTGAGCTTAATTAATTTATATGATGCCAATATCAAACAAAAATATACTCAAAATTTAATTTAGAGACTAATTTAATAACTCAGCATGTCACCCTAATTCATACAGTTTCACATCATTATCCAACCCTCATAGGACATTTTATATTCCAGTAAACAAAATTTAGGAATTAAACTGTCTAAGAAGTCTGAAAGAATCTGTTATCTCTTGATCATTTTGTATTTACTAGAATTTATACAAACACTTATTTTTCATTTTATTAATATAGGAAAGGATATAAATAAAAGTGAGGACAGATTTCTGTTAAATCATTAAAACTAACAATGAACAACTGATTACTGAAATATTTCTTTATTGAAAGACTATAAGAATTTTTTATTTAACAAAAACAAATTACACACAGTAAAATTAATTCTGCAATGGGGCTTGAACTCTGGGCTTGGGCACTGTCCCTCAGCTCTTCAGCTCAAGGAGAGTGCTCTACTGCTTGAGCCACAGCACCACTTCTGGTTTTCTAGTAGTTAATTGGAGATAAGAGTCTCATGGACTTTCCTGCCCCGGCTGGCTTTGAACCGTGATCTTCAGATCTCAGCCTCCTGAGTAGCTAGGATTGCAGGCGTGAGCCACTGGCACCGGCTTCTTCTCTTATTTCTTATTCTTGCTTCTCTATAATTGGCTAAAACTCACCGGACAGCAATTCATAAAAAAAAAGAAATATAACTTATTATCTGAGCTCCAATTACTATTACACTAGTTTGTGAAGACCATTATTTGTGAGCCACAGGCAATCTCCACAGACAATTTGAGCTAACAAATCTCAGCATAGTGCCATATGTTGAAGATAAGCTGAATCCCACAACAATTGGATATATACGCTATTTCTAACTAACATTTGTTGCAGCTATAACAATCCAAGGAATTGTTTCTAAATGTCACTTTTTTAGAATTTTAGAAGTTTTACAATCTTTTAAATACCATGTTTTACTGTACAAAATAATAATTTTATTTATTTTTTTATTTTATGCATGTTCATATTAATCTTCTACTGGTATATTTCTAAAATTAGTTTTAATTCATTGCTTTGCCAATTCCAGAGTGTGGATAATTTTTATCATATTAAATATATTTGAGACTATTAAATTCCATTATTTTATGCTCTATATTTTAACCACATGAGTTAGATCATGCCTATAAAAGGAGTTGTTCTAGAAGAGACAGAAAAATTGTGAGCTTAAGGAAATTTTGAGCAAGGATAGCTAGGTATATCTCAACAACAAGGTTATAGTAAGTAACTCAGTCATGAAAAATACATGTTTGCTTACTGCCTTGGATAAGACAATTGGCATTATGTGGAGAGGGAAACATTATTATTAGGAGATCTGTAGAGAAAGAGAAGTAATAGGACATAGATAGGTAGATAGATAGATCCAAACCATATAAATAGATAACATATAGATAGATGACATAAAGATAGATGACAGAGATAGATAAATGATATAGAGGTAGATAAGAGAGATAGATAGAAGACAGCGATAGCTAGCTAGCTAGCTAGCTAGAAAGATAGATAGATAGATAGATAGATAGATAGATAGATAGATAGATAGATAGATAGATAGATAGATAGATAGATAGATAGACAGATTTTGGATACAAAGAGAGGAGGATAAAGAAGATAAGATAATGTGAAAGACTGGATATTCAATGAGAGAGCCTTCCTTCTGACTACTTTGATTTATAGCCATCCTTGCCCTTAAATTCAGGGCTAGGGTTTTGGTCCTGAGCAAAGATAGCACTCTACAATTTGAACTACAGTTTCACTTTGGGCTTGTTGGTGCTTAATTGAAGAAAAGAATTTCACAGACCTTCCCACCAGAGTTGGCTTTGGTTGGAGATCTCAAATCTGAGCCTACTAAGTAGCTAGCATTACAGGTGTGAGCCACCAGTACTCAGCTTCTTCCAACTACATAGAAATGCATATTACTTTGATCTATAATTATGGTAATCCTAGTGTAAAGCAACACCAGAAATTATTCTATTTGTCTACGGATAACTATGCACCCATTGATAGACCTTTGTCATCCTGTCCCATTTTCTCTTTTTCTTTTCTTCCAAGTCTCTTTAATTATTCCTCTCTGTTCTGCTTACATTAGGAAGGCTACTTCAGTGTCCACCTATTAATAAGATCAAATGATACTTGTATTTCTGTGAATGACTTCTTTCATGTGCCATAAAGTGCTCCAAGTTCATCTATGGTATTCCAAATGAAAGTGTCTTATTCTTTTGATATCTGAATAATACATCACTGTGTGTCCATAACTCACATTTAATTCAGTTACACACAGTAGCTTATTTAAGCTAATTCCAATCTTGTCTATCATGAATAATGTTGCACTAAACATGGAACAGTAGATGTATCTTCAACAAACTGATGTTGGAGCAAATGTAGATATAGTCAGTACAGGGATTAGGATTCTATTCTTATCTGTTTGAAGCCCTGATTTACTATTTTCTGTAGGCTGTTAGAATTGACATGCCTATCGACAGTATGGAAAAGCTCCTTTTATTCTACAGTCTCCCCAACGTTTGTTCTTCCTTGTCCTGGCCATATTAAAATTATATAAAATTATAACTCATTGTAGTTTTAGTCTGTAATTCTCAGATTATTGATGAGGTTGAGCATCATTCTATTTCCAGTTGACCATTTTAAGTCTTCTGAGAAATGTCCTCTCAGTTGTTTTACCACTTACAAATGATTTTGCTATTTGTATGTATGTTCCATATATATATATATATATATATATATTGAATATAAATCAATGACAGATACATTGTTTTCAAATAATTTCTCTTCCACAGATTATGTTTTTAGTCTGTTCTTCCATTTGGTATGCAGAAGCTTTTAAATTCGATGCAATCACATTTTTAAACACATTCATCTACATATGCTGTTATTTCTAGGATTTCTGAGGTCCTAAGAAAAAGAATATTATTACAAAGCATTTCTCTTCTATTTACTTTTCTTTTTTGAGGGGAGGGGAAAATTTACAATTTCAAGTCTAATTTAAGCCGTTAAGCCACTTTGAGTTAATTTTTGTAACAGATAAGATACTTATTCATCTACATGTAGATATAATTTCCCTATCATCATTTATTGGCCAGAATGTAATTTCTCATCAGGAAGCTTTTCATAAGTATCCATAGGGTTTGTATCTTTCATAAACCACATCTAAAATATATTCTATACATGTATTAAAATATCACAATATAACTCCTTCATAATTAATGTATGTTAATAACATGTTAATGAAAATAAAGAAAATATATGAAATATAACATATGAAGATTAAAAAGAAAAATAATTCCCTAAGACAGAATCTATAACTAATCTCTCTAAGGAGATGAAGTATCCATGTTATAAGTTACAGTTAAAGTTCTTTTCATTTTCAAGGGGGAATAAGGCATAATATTTAATAGTGACTTAATTTAGTTCTATGTTTTTCGGATCTAGTATTTCATTTGTTTTCATTTGGAAGGTTTTATAGATCTTTACATGTTCCTCAGCAGTTATTAGAGTAGATATTTACTATTACAATGAATGATTCTTATTTTTCATTTTATTTATATTAAAACTCTTTACATTTACTCTTAATACAAACATGGGTGACTTTTGTTTCCCAGAGGACATCTGGAAGTTTTGATGAAAATTGGAATGTCATAACTAAGCAATTATTAGGGTCATAGACTAGAGAACAAGATATAACCAGTCTACACTGAGTGAAACTTAACAAACCACAAAAATTAACCCTAATCCAAAATATACGAAGTTCCATGACTAAAAAACTGCTTTGAATAACTAATTTACAAAATTACTTAATTGTTTACAATGATAACACAGTATTTGGCAAACATTTATTATGATGATGACAAAGATTTGGTTTATCAAGAATTAGAGACAGTTTTGTACCAACTTTGTTTGAGCCCCTCCACTCCCTATATCTGATCTTCTGTATGTACAACATTTCAAAGAAAGGCTAAGTACAAAGAATTATGGAAATGTAGTGGAAATGGAGAATGCGTTGGCAAATTCTCTAATTCTAGAATGACAAAACAGTTCTGATTGCTCTGATGAAAGATTAATTGAAAATGATGTGGGTCGAAAAATAAGATAATTTATTAATATGAATATGGTAATGTGAATAATTTGATATTCACAGCAATAATTCCAGTGCTGTGGCTTTTATGCTGAAAGTTTTCCATTAAAAATGTGGATCTAAAATTTGAAGTGACTTACAATGTAGTAGGAATTCATGACTACATGACACAGACAAGCTATTTTAAAGGGTGTTTTCAGAGTCTCAAAATGAAATTAAACTCAAAGTGATCAAAACCAGAGATCTGATTAGGAATATAAATAGACAAAACTAAATCCTTTTGATTTTAAAATTGTTATAAAGTATTACACATCCACAAAATACTTCTAATTTAGGTACATTCATGGTACATAAAAGACATTCCCCTATTATTACTTTTTAACAATTTAAAAACATAATTCAGGGAGGAGTTGGGCAGATGGGGATGGAAGAGATAGGGGTAAAACAAAGGAGAGCGTAACAATGAGTGATAGGAATTGTGCTCATTCTTTTATTCATGTAACTGTAACCCCTCTCTACAGTATCTTTACAATAAAAATATTGAAAAAACAAGAATCAAAATATTGATTTAAACAGTTTCCTTTCCCTGCTCTTTGCTATATCAAAGGAAGAAATATTAAGTACCAATATTTAATATTTCACTTAAAATATATTCTAGTGCTATTTCAATGCTACAATGGAATTATATTAAACTCAGAAAATGTGTTTCATGTTCCTTGAACCCTGAGTTACTAAATTCAGACTTTCTGAAATCCTGCACTGGAACTCAGTGTAATGCATAGTGCATAGACCATACTGGATGCTTCATTAAATCCTCAAATTAATAACGACTATCTTCCTCGGCACTAGGACTGCAAAATCACAGATGTAGCTAAGTAGTTCATGAATTTCCCCCTAGAGGTAGGTGATTAATTTCTTTTCCATTTATTTAAAAATTTCATCCACTATTCCCTATCCCCTAAGTAGAGATTGATATTGTTTGTGCATTTTTGAGGGAGGGAGGAAGGGAGGGAGATTATGGTAGGCAGAAGCTAGCAGTTGATTCTGTCCAGGTAATTTATTTTTGAGTTTCTCTTACTCTGCTATATATCTATATACACCATTGTACTAGTTATGAGAAAAAGATTTCAAACAATTGGGTTTCTGTGTTAAAGGCATATTTGGGGTTATCTTTTGAAATTTAATAAGAGTATGCAACACCTTCCTAATCACATAATGCTGAATATGACTAGAATAACTGTCATAATAGGGCTCACTGGTGTTGGTGATGACTATGGTCCATATACTATTTCAACCATAACACAATATTACATGGCCCTTAGGAATATGCCTGAGACATTTTAATTGTTCTATGCCTGTGTTAAACCTGACTAGACAGGATTGGGGGAGGGAGAAGGAAGGGAGAAGGGACAGGTGGAAGGGGGAGGGAAAGAAGGAGAAGATGCATTTTATCCCACTGCTTTCCTTACAATGTTTTTGTTTTATTTAGTTTTAGCAATATAAGGAGGCTCAATCAGAAGAGATGAAAATAGATGGACTTAGAACAAATCATGTTAAGTGAGGTAAGCCAAACCAAAGGATGCATGTTTTCCCTTGTATGCCACAGGTAGATCTGAAATAACAGGACATAATAAATTATACAGGTCTCCAGGCATTCACACATAGTGAGATCAAAGGAGGATACTCTTAAGAGAGAAACAGAAAGGACAATGCCTATGTGCATATGATCATACAAAATGATATTTATCAAATGTACTCCAGGAAGTGAAAGCCAGGCGTTCTTTTTTTTCTTCTTTCCTATTTTTCTTTTCATTCTGTATATTCATTTATATGTCTTTGGGTGTAAGAGGAGGCACAGAAATCGAGGGACAAAGGATGAACCAGTGCAACAATGGGACTTACTGGATACTATGGGGTTGGGAAGGAAAAACTGGGAGAGAACTAAGGAAGGCACAACATTGTCTAAAGAGAAATGTACTCTTTCCTGGACTTATGTAACTCAAACCCGTCTGTACATCACCTTCATAAAAGCAATAAAATTTTTTTTTGGTTCTGGTTGTGGGGCCTGAACTCTGGGCCTAGGCTCTGTCCCTCAGCTCTTCAGCTCAAGGCTAGCGCTCTACCACTTGAGCCACAGTGCCACTTCCGGCTTTTTTTTTTCTGCTTATGTGGTGCTGAGGAATCAAACCCAGGGCCTCATGCATTCAAGGCAAGTGCTCTACTACTGAACCACCTTCCCAGCCCAAGAGCAATAACTTTTTTAAGAAAGAATTGTTGATCACATTTCTTAATATTTTAATTGAAAGAGAAAATACCTAACCGGTCATTATATTTGAACAATTAAACGTATTGGTTCATTACAATAGCCTAGCCCATCCCAATCATTTGTATTGCAAAAGGTCCTCAGTGACAGAAAGAGAATAATTTTTATCTGGACAGCTATACTTCCAATGGCAGATACTGAATTCCATCTAATAGAGAAAAGGGCATTGCCATTGTAAGAACCCACTTATTGTTATTGATATTATAATTATTGGGTATTGGGGACTGAACCCAAGGCCCTGTACATGCTGAGAATGGGCTCTTAAATACCAGTTGTAGGCTGAATATTCCCTTTCCAAACTTTCTTGGAAATGATAGGACAATTTCTAGGGCTGGAAAAGCAGTCACCTAAAGTAAAGTTTTCCTGTTTCAGGCCCTGCACATTCTGTAACATGAATTAATTTATTAGATCATAACTTTTAATAAAGGGAAGTGAGACTTAGGGTGATGAGCTATTAGACTAAAATTTCAAATGCCTTTGCTGATGTATAAGGAATGATAAAGTTTATCTGAAAATCTTGCCTCTGCTTTGTAGTAGGCCAGAATCAAGTCCCTGGATCCATGAGCCATTTCTCTGAAAATGACACACCATGTATTAGAATATAAAACAAAGCTGTTTCTATAGTAAGCTTCAGTATTTGTTGTTGTGTTTATTCTTGTTGTTTTAGAACTTGTGTGGTCAAATATAGACATTGCTAATCTGGACAAAGAATTTCTAATTTTCTGGTAAACAAAGATCTGAATTGCTACATTCGTAGATTTGGTTTCCCTCTGCTTTTCCAGTGTCTCATAAATTAATTCTGACTCTTTCCAAAGAATTTCCCTTTCTAAATAAAGTAGAACCTACTAAAGAATATCTATAGTATTTTACTCACTAAAAATCTGATCTTTGGTGCTAATTTCTGTACATACTCTGTTTAATGATTTTTTTTCATATATGAAAGTACAGTATGATGATATTTCTGTAGAATAAACAGTGAAAGGAAAAGAGTATACCTGAATATCAGAATGGTATCCAGAGTCCTCTTGCTGATATCAGGAAATGGAGTACTATTTGGGAAGTCTGTGCTGACACAGGAATGATGTGAAATGATCACGCTGAGAGGAATTATATCCCCTTCATGACCAAATGAAGATGGATGTAGCACACATGGCAGTAATTGCTGTTATTATTCCTGTGACATCACCCAGAAGCAGAGTTGAGGTCCCCAGTGTTTAATATCACTACAAGAATCAGTGAACCATCATCATTAGGTATCATAGAATGAGATATGTGGGCTAAATCTATCTCCTTTTAAAATTCCTGGCATAGACCTGTTTGTTGGTAATTGACAGTTTAAAACAATGATTAGAGTAACCATCATCTATTTTTAAGCTACTAATTCTTTTTCTTTTCTAATGGTCAAGGTGATGTACAGAGAGGTTACAGTTGCATAACTAAGGTAATGAGTACATTTCCTGTCAAACGTGTTATACCTTCCCTTAATTTTCTCCCAATTTACCTCCTCCCCCCAGCTCCTCAAGTTGTTCAGATGATTTCTAATATATTGTCTTGTGTATATGACTGTAGCATTAGTTCCTACCTTGTTCTTTGTCTCACCATTTTGTTGTTTCCTTTCCCTTCCCTTACTCAAATACACATATATAAAATGCAAGGGAAACAAAATCAAGTAGAGTGACAACAGAGGATAAACCATAGGGGGAACAAAAAACACAAAAGAAAAGAGTAATCATGTAGTATATTAAAAACAATAACAAAGAAAAACCTCTTGTGTCAATGTCTTGGAGTTCATTTCACTTGGCATAGTCTTATATGGTCATATGTACATAGCTTTTAAACTATTCTGCTCATCTGCTAAGATTATCCTAGCCAGCAATCCCAAATGATAACAAACAAGGCCATACTAAAGCTACCAGCACAACTGTTTATCATAGCATTGTTCACCATAGCTAAGATATGGAACCAACCCAGATGCCTCTCAATAGATGAATGGATCAAGAAAATAATGGAATTCTATGCCTTCATCAGAAAGAATGACACCACCCCATTTGTAAGGAGATGGAAAGACTTAGAAAAAAATCATGTTAAATGAAGAAAGCCAGATACAAAGAAACATAGGTCCCATGGTTTCCCTTATATGTAATAATTAGTATAAGCTACTTTCTTTTCCTGTAACTATAAAAGACTTTTGATATGTTCATAGATAAATTGTACAAAAAATTTCAGTGAATTCTTGAAAGTTTAAACTGATTGATCTGTGCTATGCACTTTATTGCTGTAAACTTAAGGGTTTCTTTATGTTCGTTATTATGTTTGTTTGGGTGCTGTCCATCAGCTGCTTTTTCTCAAGGTAGCCATTCCACCACTTGAACAAAACTCCAGTCCTGGCTCTTTTGGTAGGTTAATGGAGTCTCGTGGATTTTTCTGACTGGGCTGGCTTTGAACTGTAATCCTCAGATCTCAGCCTCCTGAGTAGCTAAGATTATGGGAATGATTCATCAGCACCCAGTCAGTTAAATGTTAATTAATTTTAATTAATTATTTTTACTCTCTCTTCCAATCTATCAGTTTCTTCTTTCTAGATATGGGCAATGTACAGAATTGAATATAGATATTTTTCATCAGTATGAACTCTTGACAACCCTTATAATCTTTCCAACATCTTTTTTTTTTTTTGTCGGTTGAGGGGCTTGAACTCTGGGCCTGAGCCTTGTCCCTCAGCTCTTCAGCTCAAGGCTAGCTTTGTACCACTTGAGCTACAGCGTCACTTCCGGTTTCACGGACTTTCCTCCCCGGGATGGCTTTGAATCTCAAACCTCAGACCTCAGCCTCCTGAGTAGCTAAGATTACAGGCGTGAGTCACCTGTCTCCCGGCTTCCAACATCTTTTATATTACCCTCCAGAAGATTTATTCAAATTTTCAGATTGGTTTGTTCCATGTTTTTCAAGAACAAGGATACAAAGATCAATATTGAAGTGCTGACACTTTCTTCCCTCTTTCAGATCTTAACTAATTCAGACTATTTGACTTTCAAGGTGAAATCAGAACTTGATGGAGAATTTCAAGGTGTATGTGGTAATTTCTTGCTGGATAGGTTAAGGAGGAAACAGTCTCATTATATGCAAATTGTCTTGCTTAGGGGACCACGAGTATCTATGACTAGTGATAATTTAAACTGAAATCATTTTTCCTCTTGAGTGCCAATTGACCCTAGAATACTGCACTTGAAACATTGGTTACAAGTGAAGTACTGTTACCACAAGGTTTTTTTTTTTTTTTCTTTTCTTTTCTTCTTTTACTGTCACGGTAGAAATGCACATTTTTAAAATGACAATATTATCTTTTCATTTTTAGGCTTTTTCATTAACTCAGTTTGGGTGCACATATGGTTATAGCTGAGTAGGTTGAATAAAAAGATTCATAACAAAATACTGATTTTTAAAATTTGTCTGTATATGCTGTTTTGATTTTTAATCATTTTTTCTAGGTATACTCTATAGTTCTTTTGTACCCTAATGGAATTCCGAGTGTTAGATTGATTAAATGAGTAGCAGAGTGACTGAAACATTCCATTTGATCATAACCAAATAGTGAGAGGAAAAATAATTTGACACAAATAAGAAGAGTTTGTCTTAATGAAGCTATCAAAGACCACTTAACTAAATGATAAAATGAAATAACACTAAATATCTGGAACATTTGTAATAGAGAATAAGACTATCATTTTAACATGTTTATGAAAGAAATGTTGTTTCTTTTCTTTACATTTTTATTATAAAATAGTGTACAGAAGGGTTACAGTTACATGAGTAAGGTAATGAATACATTTCCTATCAAGCATTGTTGCCTCCTCCTTTGTTTTTTCCCTACCATCCCTTCTTCCCCCAACCCCCTCGACAAAGTTGTAAAGTGAAGTAAGCCAGGCCCAAGAAACATAGGTCCCATGGTTTCCATTATTTGCAATAACTAGTGTAAGTCTAGGACAAGCAGAAAAGGTCAAAAGCTATGTACATATTTTTAAGCAATGTACATCATTTTAAGCAAAATGAAACCCAAGATAGGGACACAAATGGTTTTTTCTTTCTTGCTATTGTTTTTAAAGTATTTATAATGTACTATGTGATTTTTTTTGTTTCTTTGGTATGTTCCTCCCCCTGGTATAACCCCTGTTTTCACTGTATTTGAGTCGGTGCCCTGCATCTTGTATATTTTTGTAAAAAGCCTCTGCTTTTGGGGGATTTTTATTTCCTTTATTTTATGTCTAATAGATATATGTCAATTATAATTTATTTTTCACATTTTTATAAATATTTGCTAAGACCTAATGTTTCCAAGGATTGGACTATCAAAACTTGACAATTAAAAAAATATATATTTTGTTGAAATATTTTACAAGTACTAATTCATCCACTAATTTAAACAACCCTGGACGATTAGTGCTATTTTAACAGAATTTTCATTGTACATTATCTAGATTTCAGATTCTTTATAATTTACATATTCATGACTGCACTAAGATAGAGACTTCTGCTAAGGTAGGGACAAGGGAACACATTCATGCAAATCTAGACTTTTGCTCTTTACTAGAGAGTAAGATAAATATGTTAAAAGACAGTACTCAGCCGTGCGCCGGTGGCTCAGGCCTGTAATCCTAGCTCCTCAGGAGGCTGAGATCTGAGGATCAGGTTCAGAACTAGCCCAGGCAGGCAAATCCGTGAGACTCTTATCTCCAATGACCCACTAGAAAACCAGAAGTGGCGCTGTGGCTCAAGCGGTAGAGCAGTAGCCTTGAGCTGAAGAGCTGAGGGACAGTGCCCAAGCCCAGAGTTCAAGCCCCAGGACCGACCAAAAAAAAAAAAAAAGACCATACCCAAACAATGGAACACTTAAGACATAAATGTACTCATTATCTTGCCCATGTAATTGTAACCCCTTTGTACTGTATTTTCACAATAAAAAAAAAGAAAGAAAAATACACTCAGTAAACCTGATGGAGATTGTTGCTACTGAATTAATAATAAACTTGGTTGAACGAGTCAATTTCAGTCAGAATAATAGATACATAGAAGATTCTAGAAGACAACAGCCTGTCACATGCAAATCTGAGCCACTGAACTTCATTCAAAGATGGAGACTTGTCAGGACATATGGGAAGCCAGGCACTGAGTGCATGGATGGGAGGGGAAGAATGCCAGGCCTGAATCAATTGTGTGGGTTCAAATGTGATAATGTGGATAATGTCCTTTTCATGCACAGAATCTTACATGTCAGAGAAGCAGGTTCTGTTATCATCGAGTCATTGTCCACACCTATTCTAACACCTTCCTCTTCAATAAATATGTATTAAGTGGAAAAATGTACAATTGGAAACCATAGATAAGGTTTGATGAATTAGTTGGGATTAGAACTTGTGTTGCTAACATGGTACTTTGGGTAGTTTATGAAGCTGAATGAAGGCATCATTATTATATTTAAGATATACTAGTCTGGAATTATGTTGTAAGGAGTCTTTGGAGATAGCCCTTAGTGCAGAAGAAAATTCACTTAGACAAAAAGTACATGCTGCTTTAGCCATTGTGCTGCCAATTCATTTTGCAAGGTTGATAGCAACATGTGAGTGATTTCCCCCTCTGGAAAATGAGGGGCGTACACGTGCAGAGTGTTTTACATCTGGGGGATTCGGTTTTTCGATTCAGGCAATGGGTAGGATTTATACTGTGGGACACCCGTGGCTGGAGATGGGAAATGGGGTATTGAAGCATAGGAAATATACTATAAAAGCAGAAAAGGAACTTCAGATGCCAAACCTGGCTTATTCCCAGGACCTAAATAAAAATGCTAAAAATAAGAAGAGAAGGATGAGTTTTGTACTTTGAATATATTTTATAACAGCGGTTCTCAAATGATTTGTAATTAGTTAAAAATCTTAAAAACAGAACCTGTAGATTGGGCTGAAAACTCCCCATCCCTAATTTGCCCAGCTGACAAACCTACTCTACTCCACCTTACAATCTTTTAATAGCTCGAAATAGCTAATAAGGATCTAAGGAAACTAGAAATGTAGAGGATCAACAGTGTTAGAATTCTAAATGGTTTCTAATATGTGATTGCTGAGATGATGATTTTAATGAATCAAAGTTGCAGTTGCTTTCCAACAATAAAACTTTATTATTAACATATTCTAAATTTTAATATTCCCTCTCTGTACATATTAAAAATAAGTTGATAAAAATTGATAATAAATGTCGCATATAAAAATTGAAAATAACTTATACCTAATAGAACCCTTGCTTTCTTATTGTCTTCACTCATAGTCTTAGAGTATAAGTTCTATGCTCTTTTTCTCAGTTTATAAAATATCAAATTTAAGCAAGCAGTAGTTTCTAAGTGAACTGTCGTGTTAGAAAGGCACAGCAAGCTTTAGAACTAGACACAAAAATTTCAGTCTCTCTCTCTCTCTCTTTTTCTTTTGTATTTGTTGGTCATGGGGCTAGAACTCTGGGCCTGAGTGTTCTCCCTCAGCTCTTCAGCTCAAGGCTGGTGCTCTACCACTTGAGCCACAGTACCACTTCTGTTTTTCTGGCAGTTTATTGGAGGTAAGAGTCTCACAAACTTTCCTGCCCAGGCTGGCTTTGAACCATGATCTTAAGATCTCAGCCTCCTGAGTAGGATTACAGGTGTGAGCCACTGGTGCCCAGCTCAATGTCTCTTAAAAGAGTGAAATATAAATTTCTATCTCTTTCCCCTGACTTTTTCTTTTCATCAATGCACATTTAAATATTGGTACTTTCCCAGATTTATAATGCATATTTAGAGTGTAAAACCTTTGGCACTGCTCACATAATCAACAGCTGGAGTTCTGGCTTGATTCATCACAACAGCTGCTTTCCAAATCACTGAAGCCAGACTATTCTCAACTTTTACTTTTCTTAGGGGCTGTTGTAGTTATGTTATCTTCTTTGCTAAAGCTGTTATGCATCTTTCCATAAATAATGCACTCATGATGAGAGTTCAACTTTTTCTTTTGCATTTTCTCCTTCCTTGGTGACGTCTAGTAGTATTATAGTTATTTCCATTTTGTTGGCCAATAAATAAACATTTCCTTGCTGATTAAAAACTAGAGATTCTGATTTCTTTGTACTATCTATTGATTCCCCATTAGGAATCTAGCCTGACATCAATACCTCATATAATGCAAACAAAAATACCTTTGCTTTTGTTTTTTCATTTTGTAAACTTGAATCTATAAGGGCTGAGGTCATATATGGCCAGTTGTCTTTTTTATTATATAGGTAAAACCAGTAAGAAGTTGAACCAAACAACCTTAAGGATGCATATACCTGAGTGAGAAGTGTCTTCATGTCACTAATGGATTACTATGAGAACTCAGAGTAAAGGGGGAAGCATTTTATATATATATATATATAATATATATATATATCTGTAATTTAATATACATTTCTGTGATTATTATCAATGGTATTAAACCAAAATACTTATTAAAATGAATAGGAAGTAGATTATATTGTCAGAATTAGTCTTTGGAGATATAAATGAAGATGATGTAACAAGGTCTGCATTCATTAGCTATTAAAATAATAGCATTGTGTAACCAGAAATCATAAATACTGATTATTTAAAACAATAGCTCTTTGAAGGTCATCTAGATATAGATTTTGTTATATCATGTTGCAGTTGATCTGGAGATAGTTTCATTCATTTCTGTGATTTTCAACTTGCAGCTCACTGCACTGGAAGTTATAAAGAAACCTAGTATTCACATGCATGATACAAGAATAATCCAGTTTGGAAGAAATTTTCTAATAAAGTAACATCTAGTAAGTTTAGATCTGGTATCTCACTGGATACTGACAAATCTAGTGGTTTTTGTTTGTTTGTTTGTTTTGGTTTTCTGATGTTGAGTTGGAGATGAGTTTCACACACTTTCTTGCCTGGGCTGACTTTGAACTGTGATCCTCAGATCTCAGCCTTCTGATTAGCTAGAATTATAGGTGTGAGCCACTGGCACCCAGTTTACATTTTCTTTTTTTTTTCTTTTTATATTGTGAAAATATTGTACAGAGGGTTACAATTACATGGGCAAGATAATGAGTACATTTCTTATCAAGCATTGTAGCCTCCTCCTTTGTTTCCCATTCCCATTCCTTCCCCCCATTCAAAGTTGTAAAGTTTGTTTTTCGACATAACAACTTGTACATCTCATTGTTGCAATGGGTCCTCCTGTATCCCTGTTTTAACGCAAATCTAGTGTTTTAAAAGAGATTTAAATACCACCTTTTCGTGACCTGCTAAAATGTAGAGAGCTGTCATTACTTTTACTGTTCTCACATTCAATGAGAAAATTTGCATAGAATATTTAACAATATGTCTGAGAATTATTAAATGCTCAAAATTATTGTCCATTATTAATTACCACTGCCACTTAGAGTAACTTTGAAATAATTACTCACCTTCCTTAAATTGATGAAATATGAAGATGTATCTATGGCTCAAGTCAAGAAAATCTAAAGTAACCAAACATGGTAAGAGGAATATTATCTAAGCGATAAGTTTGGATTCATGTTTTATGGGGGTTGTGTTTTCATATTTGATGAACATGCAAGCCATGTGGTGCAGTTTAATCAGAGCAGTGATGGAGTAAAACATGAAAATACATTCAACCCAACAAAAAGATAAATATACAACTTTGATATTTCCCAATACATGCCTTATCAGAAATACATGGACAAATATATTCATAATTTATATTTTTATAACATTCAGCCACTGCCAATCATTATATGATATATATATAATTCTTTAATACAGCAGATAATTCTAGAAGCAAAAAACCCAACACCAATAAACTGTTGCTCCTAAGTACTCTAGGGTGTAATACAAAGTTTTGAATATGTTATGGTCCTAAAATTTATACTGAAATGTTATAAAATATGAAAAGAAATTTATATAAAATTTTAGAAAAATATATAAGACATATGATGTGTTGACTTCTAATGTCAATAGCCCCAAAATAACAATTCAGGAGGTGATATTAACAGTTTTCATATACAATGGAAAAAAGACTTCATGAACTAACATGAAAAACTAACATTAAAATTCGATAACATTCTATATTGTTTTAACCTCAATAATCAAAGTTTAAGATAATTAGGCATGTTGGTTAAACACATGCTACTCATTAATAGAATAATTACCATAGATTTTCAAAGTAATAGCAGAATACATAGCTCCATGCCTGATTTATTATGCAAGGACATTATGTTGCTTAACTGGTTGTTGTAAAGTATAAGCCTTCATAAAATTTAGCTCATAGAATTGCTGGAAAGATTTATTAAAGTTAGATATACAAAGAAGAGTTAAAAAGAGAAACCAACAAAATGCAGAATAGTTGCTTCTAATCATGCAGTACCAATTAGTGTTTCACTAACACTGATTATTAACGAACACAGTGTGATTTACATTTCCATTTTGTTTTAACACATTTAATCTAGGTGTTTAATTGTTCATGGGTATGAGCGTTCTTTTTGCCATTCACTGAGATCTCAGTTGTAACTGATATTCCTGACTTGTCTGGTACTTTTCCACTCCAAGTTTAAAGAGAAAGAAATATATTACCATGCCTCAAGGCACTAAATTACTTTTAGTATTAAAATTCTTAGTCCTTTGTCTCTCCTTGATACTCTGACATTTTTTTCATGTCTTCTTTCGTAGTGCACTTAAGCAGAGCTATTTTGATTAAATAACTCTCCAGAGGATGGAGATTATAATACAATAGTCTTCAAAACAGGTTATTCTTGAGTACATATTGCCATTATGCAGTGTAGATATAAAAATCAGTATTTCATAAATGCATGTTTCTATGAAATCTGCCAAGTAGATGAATATCTCTTTCATTGTTCCTGACATCATTGAATTATAAATAAAGTGAAGCTCAAATTGTTTATTTGCAACTGAACAGCTCTGAGGAAAAATCTCAGTTATCAATGATACAGTAACCTCTAGGAATGACAGTAACTTCAAAATTACAGGGAGCTCTTGCTGAAATAATTTCCCTTCAATTGGGCAATTGCTCAGAATTGCCATAAACCAATTCTCTAAATCTAATAGAGCTAAAATGAATGGTGAGTATATTCTTATTCAACTCACTTTTTAAAATTCAATCTGCTTCAGTGTTGGAGTTAAGGTATTTTTATATAGGCAGAGTATTTCTAATTACCATGTGTTCACCTGAACAGGGCCCTTTACTCTCAGTCAGATTATTTATTCTTTTGAGAAGTTGGTTTGTGATTTGTTTAAACTTAAAACAGCTCCTGGGAAATGTAATTTCATTCTTGATGTCAAAGGATCACTACCTCTAGTCATTGGTAGCCTGTAAGCCTAGGCTGAGATTAGAAAGACAAAATGTCTGTCCTGTATAGAAAAAATCCATGAGGCTCCAATTCAACTTGGAGTTGTGGCAAATTCCTGTTATTCCAGCTATCCTGGGGGAGTAAAATAGGTGAATAACAGTCGCGATTTAAAAATAACCAATTCAAAAATAGGCTGAAAACATGACTCAGTAGTATATGGCTTGTTTATTGTATGAAGCTTTGAGTTTAAACTCACGCAATAAGAACATAAATAAGCAAAATGTTTAAATAAGGATACAAGTTGACCCATTGTAACAGTGAAATGTACAAAACACTATATTGAAAATGAACTTTACAATTTCGGGGGGTGGGGGAGTAGTTGTGGAGGTGGGGAGGGAAAGGATGGTGGGGGAAAACAAAGGAGGAGGCAACAATGCTCAATAGGAAATGTAGTCATTACCTTTCTCATGTAACTGTAACCCCTCTGTACAACATTTTTACAATAAAAAACATACAAAAAGAACATTAATAAGTAAATGAATGAATGAATAAATAAGATCAGTATAACTATGCACTTGGAAATTTTTAGCTTAAAAATAAACATAAAGCTAAAAGCACAGTGCCTCACATCTGAAATCCTAGGTAACAGAAAGCTGAGATCTATTTGAAGCCAGTCCACATAGGAAAACCTATAAGACTTGCCTCAAATAAACTATCAAAAAGATCAGAACTTAAACTATAGCTAAAGGACAGATAAAGGACAGGCATAAATAGGGGAGAGGAAGGAAGAGAGAATGAAGAAAGAGTGAAAGACAAAAGAGAAAGAGAGAAAGGAAGAGAGAGAAAAAGAAAAGAAAGAAAGAAAGGGAAAGAGAAAGAAAGAAAGAAAGAAAGGAAGGGAAGAAAGAAAGAAAGAAAAAACACAGAAAGATAGAGAAAGAGAAGGAAAGGAAGGAAGGAAAGAAGGAACGAAGGAAGGAAGGGAGGGAGGGAGGGAACAATTAAATCAAAATAAGTATTTTCTTTTATGTGTCCTTGTTATTTTTTTTAATTGGGGAGATTAACTTAATCTCTTCCTAGTCTTCAGGTAGCTACTCCATATATTTTTTTTGGGGAAGGGTCTTTACTGGGCCTTGAACTCGAGGCCTTGTGGTTTAACAACACATACATTTATTGTTTTTTTTAGGTAAATCGGAGATTAAAGTTATAAAGATATGTCTATCCAGGGAAAGTTTGGACACTGGTCCTCAGATCTCAACCCCGTGAATACTCGAAGCATGAACCATCAGTTCTTGCTTCCATCTGAATAAAGGTAATCTGACTATGGTTGCCCATGCTAGGATTCCAGTAAGGAAAAGCCACAGAGAAGATGATCAAAACTCAAAATGTGTGAATAGCAAGTGAAACTCTATCTCAAAAGTAATTTGTTAGGAAATGGAAAGACTTGGAAAAAATTATATTAAGTGAAGTAAGCCAGGCCCAAATAAACATAGGTCCCAGGGTTTCCCTTATTTGCAATAATTAGTATATGTCTAGGACAAGAAGAAAAGGTCAAAAGCTATATACATATGACCATAGAAGATGAAGTTAATTGAAATGAACCTCAAGATAGGGACACACTTGTTTTTTTTTTCTTTCTTACAATTGTTTTTATTGTATCTAAAATGTACTATGTGATTTTTTGTTTCTTTTGTATGTTCTTTCCCCCACAATTTAACCCCTGTTTTCACTGCATTTGACATGGGTGCACTGCATCTTGTATATACATTTTTCTAATTTGGGGAGGGGAAGGGAAATAACAAAATGCTGAAACAAGGATATAGGTTGCTCCATTGAAACAATGAGACATATGAGACACTATCTTGAAAACGAACTTTACTACTTGGGGGAGTGGGAGTTTTGGAGATGGGGAGGGAAGGGATAGTAGGGGAAAAACAAAGGAGGAGGTAACAATACTGGCAAGGAAGTGTACTTATTACCTTACTCATGCAATTGTAACCCGTCTGTACTAATTTTACAATAAAAGACATAAAAAAGTAACCAACAGAAAAACAGAGTTGGAGGCTTGTGTACCAACCTAGATTTTGTGGTTCTGAATCCAAACCTCAGTATTGAAAAAAGAAATCACACAAAAGGCCATAAAGACTGATTGTTCATGTTACCTTTACATGTTTACCTTTTTTTTTCTTTTTAGATTTACTAGGTTTTGAGCTCCAGGCCTTTTATTTGCTAGGTAAATGATCTACTACTTGAGCCATATCCCAAACGACCAGTCCTTTATACTATGGTTATGCTTGCTTGAAATAGAGATTCACTTATTTACACAACAGAAATATGATCCAATTTACACTTTAGATTATAGGTGGGATATCAAGTAGGCACTACCATTGTTAGGTGTGTCCATTAAGGTTGGGTCTTAGGAATTATTTTTTTTCTGTCTGAGTTTTCAACAACCACAATCCTCCCAATATCAGCCCTCAAATATCTAAGATTATAGTAGTGAGCCGCTGCACATGCCTCATAGCTCTTTTCCTGAACAGAAAACATGGGGAAAAAAACTAACTGATTTAAGATTTAAAGTCTTAACCAGTAATAAAAATTAAAAAAATGTATTTTTAGGAATAACTCAAATGTAATAGGATTTTTAAATTAATACTGTACAATGAAGAAAATTCAAGCTTTTCTGTTGATTCATTTCAATAAAGCTTAGAAATCATTTTTGTTTGACTTGGTATACATTGGTAAAAAGCTAGAAGATTATATTTATCTTTTACTTCTTTGTTTATGGCTAGTTTCATAAACCAGAGCAAATTCAAGGAGAATTGTGAGGAAAGTGGAGATATTAGAAATGTCATTTTTATTATACAATCAAATAAATCTAAATATCATATTTATAAGATGATTTTATTTCTTGCTTTGCTTTACTAAATTAACTAAGTTAATACTTGCTGATTATCCTCCTAGTTTTTCTATACAAAAACTTTGTCATTGTTAGGAGTGTTGTGTGTGTGTGTGTGTGTGTGTATGTGTGTGTGTGCACGTGTGTGTGCATGTGAGAATTCTAGTTTCACTGTGAAATAAATGCCTTTAACAAAAACAACTGAAGTATAATTTCTAGAATTTTCTTAACTATAAATCCATACTAAATGGTAATATTAATAATAAGGAGGAGGTAACAATGCTCGCTAGGAAATATACTCATTACCTTACACATGTAACTGTAACCCCTCTATACATTATTTTTACAATGATAATATATACAAAAAAGAAAGTAGATGTTTCAAGGGAAATATTCATTTGTTTCTTGAAAAGAGGGAGTTAGAAGAAAAATGTAGGATAGCCTGGTCTCTCTGCAGTTACAGACCAATATCAAGCCTGAATTACTTCACCTTGTACCAATTCTTCATCATTTTCCTTTAGATCCCTTAACTATTATAATCTACAGACTTGACCAAGCAAGAATTCTTCAAAAGAATATTTGCTCTATATCTAAATTAATGGAATCAGGGGTAGAAAAAGAAGCATAGTGCCACTTTAGATATAAAAATAAAAAAAACTGCAGAGGTGCTTATAAGGTCAAGAGCCTGTGGTTTTAACTTCTAAGTGTTCTTGGAATAAGAAAAAAAGTCTATACTTTACTTAAATTTTTTTTATTCTCTACTGTTATATGTATAGTGCTCTTGAAAACAAAATGGACAAAAAGTCAACTTTCATTTTTGTCTTGGCTGATTATATAGAAGTTCTTATATTTTTACATATATTGTTCTTAACATGTTTCATTTTATAGATAAGCTTGGTAAAATGAACAGGAAACATTTTCCACATGATCAAAATATCTCATGTGTGTTCTACATTATTATTTTTGCTCAAGGATGTCCTCCTTAACGCTCACTAATATGAAAAGGAAATTATATTCAAACTAGTCCCCAGGTGGTTCATGCCTGTAATGCTAGCTGTTCAGGAGGCTGAGATGTGGGGATCTAGGTGCAGAGCCAGCCAGGCAGGAAAATCCATAATACTCTTATCTCCAATAAACCACCAGAAAACCTGAAGTGGCGCTGTGGCTCAAGTGGTAGTCTTGAGCTGAAGAGCTGAGGGAGATCGACCAAGCCCAGAATTCAAGCCCCAGAACCAACCAAAAGCAAACAAACACACAAAAGCAAGCCTTTTTTTTTTTGCAATAGATTTAATCAGTTGGACTGTCGCATGGACCTTCCAGAAATTTTCTTTACTTTTTTTTATTTTATTTTATTTTATTTTTTTAATTTAATTTAATTTAATTTGTGAACATACTGCACAAAGGGATTACAATTGCATGGGCAGGATAATGCGTACATTTCTTACCAAGCATTGCAGCCCCCTCCTTTGTTTACCCTTCCCATCCCTTCCCAGCCT
>NW_012267224.1:14531474-14540787 GCF_000151885.1 Dipodomys ordii
GGATGGAGCTGAGTCTGGCAGGTCACTTCGCCATTAAGTTCTTGTGACCTGCTAAATGACTCGTTTTATTCCAAGGCCTGAGTTGGAGCTAGCAGCTCTGCCGAGTTTGGTCGGTATCCAAGATGGAGATCGCCGGTGCTGTGGGGGGAGGGGTGGCCTTCCCTCCTCTGCTCCCTGAGAAGGAGTGAGGATGTCGGGCTTCTACTCAAGCCGAGTCTTGGATCCTGGGTCGTCTCTGGTCTGCAAACTGCAGGATGAAGCTGTCTGCTCCTTGTCGGTTCTTGCTGGTGTTGAGTAGAATCCGCTCGCCCGCTGTGTCTGGCTCCTTCGTCCCAGACTATCTGTGTGAGCGCTCAAGTATCGCCTGGCTGCGGTCTCCACCGCGACCCTGCCGCCGCCGCCGCCGGCGGGTGCTGGCTAGCGCTCAGATGTGTATTCTTGCCTTGGCTTTCCCTCACTTGTCTAACTCTCTGTCCTGTGATGGCACACTTGGTGTGTTTCTCTGGCTTAGGACTGTTCACTGGAACTCTAAAACTGCTTTCTATGCGAGAGCTTGTTCAGATTCCAGCTTCTCCTCCGCCATCTTGTCTCCCACCTCTTTTCTTTTCTTTTTAAAAAATTTGAGAAAATATCGTACAGAGGGTTTTAATTACATGAGCAAGATAATGAGTACATTTCTTATCAAGTATCATTGCCTCCTCCTTTGTTTCCCCTTCCCGTCTCTTCCCATCTCCCCTCTCTCCCCCTGCCCCCACCCTGTACCAAAGTTGTAAAGTTCATTTTTCGACATAATGTCTTGTACATCTCATTGTTGCAGTGGGTCCACCTGTACCCCTACTTAAACAATTTGTTTTTTCCCTTTCCCTCCACAAATTATACCAACATGAAATACAGTGAAAAAAGGAATCATACTGTGGGAGAGGGACATACAAAGCAACAAAGAAATCATCTTATAAATATGTTAGAAACAATAGCAAGAAAAAAAACCATTTGAATCCTTATCTTGGGGTTCATTTCGCCTAACATCAACTTATCTGATCTTTTCTGCTTGTCTTAGACATATACTAGTTATTGCAAATAAGGGAAACCATGGGACCTATATTTCTTTGTGCCTGGCTTACTTCATTTAATATAATTTTTTCCAAGTTTTTCCATTTCCTAACAAATGGAGCAATGCCATTCTTACTGATAGAGGCATAGAATTCCATTGTGTATATATACCACATTTTCTTGATCCATTCATCTACTGAGGAGCATTTGGGTTGGTTCCATATCTTAGCTATGGTAAATGATGCTGCAATAAACATAATTGTGCTGGTAGCTTTAGTATGGTCTTGCTTGTGATCATTTGGGTAAATGCCCAAAAGTGGGATTGCTGAGTTGTAGGGGAGCTCTGTATGAAATCTTTTGAGGAACCTCGATACTAGTTTTCAAAGTGGTTGAACAAGTTTACACTCCCACCAACAATGCAGTAGGGTTCCCTTCTGTCTACATCCCCTCCAGCATCTTAAACGTTTATCATTTGCTACCTAAATTGTCACTAGTTTTAATGTGTTCTTTTTGTTTTATGTTGGATTATATCTGAGATCAGCCTTTATGTTACCATGTGAATGAATGTTGAAGTTCTTGCTCATCTGTCACTTAAGAGAAATTTTGTCCCATTGATATATTTGCAAAAAAAATTGTTACCTTCCTTACCTGCATATCCTATCCTTTTGAATTCATCTTCAGGAATATCTGAAATATTAAACATTTCCAATTGGACCTGAAAAATAAGTTTAGCTGTATCATAAACCACAGAGTTATAGTTTTATGCACATGGCAATAAGAATTCAGCCATGGAAACACATGTGGTTGTACTTCTGATTTTTTTAAACATTGACAAATAATCTTTTATCATAGACAAAAGGCAGTTCAGTATATGTTGTCTTTCACCAAACAATGCTCAAACATTACGATAAAAATTTGTAAAATATGATCTTCAGTTTACGTATAAAATAATTCTATAACATATTTGTGACTCCATAAGGACTTCTGGAAACTATGGTTAGTTGGTAAAAAAGAAAAGAAACAAAAACAAAGTTTGGTTTTCTTGAATCATGCAATACATATCTACATTCATTTTTAGAGTTTAATTACTCTTCTTTATATCAGTAAAAAAAAGCATTTTTATATGGCAGTGGCCATAAATAAAGAAGATATTTAACAAAGTTGGGGAATAATTCATTGCTCAGAGCTCAACTTTTGGTCAAAAGGCCCTTTCACTGAATTTGACTAAAATTGCTGTTTTTCTCTGTTCAAGAATATTACTTTAAAAATTTCTAGCCATTAAAGAAAACAAAATGTGGATCTCCTTCCCAGTGTTTTATTTAGCATGAGCCCTAAATACTTGGGAAGGATTTTATTTTCTTGTTCCAAATATAATCATGTTGATGCTATGTGTCATTCACCCAAACTGGACAACTTAGTATTTTAAAACCAGCATGTTCTATCAATCATTTCTGAAAGAGCAATAACATTAGCACTACAGGCTTGTGATTATTGATTATTCTTAAAATTATGCCAGTAAAAGTTCATTGTAGTGTAACCCTATTTCACAAACCAAAAGAGTTGTAGGAGGAAGGTTAATGCTTAACTTCACAAACCAATGTTTGACATAAACGAAATTCACTTGCCAATTTGATTTATTATTTTCAAATTTACTCAAATATGACTCAAGATTTGCTAGTTTTAAAATATTAATTATAATTAATAAACTAATCCTTATAAATAAGTCACTTTGATATTATTTCCTCTTAGTCTATTTTGTGTTCCTATAAACAGAGGTTCCATTGACTGGTTTGAGTGGTTAATTATACACAGTACATGTTTATTGGCTCATGGTTCCGGAGGCTGGGGAGTCACAGTTTGAGGGTTGTATTTGTTGTTGGCTATTGGCTATAATGCTGCATCATACAATGATAGAAGTCATGAACATAGTGAGGGGAAGAGAGAGAGGGAAGGATAGAAAGAAAGGATGGAGGAAGATAGAGACACAGAGGTGGAGAAAGACAGAGAAAGAAGTGCTGGAAAGAGACAGAGAAAGAGGTAGAAAGACAGATTGAACTCTAATGTCCTTTTGAAATGATCTTTTATCATTCACAATGCTATCATCTTTATGACCTGAACACTTTTCATTGAGCTGTACCTCAAAAAGTATTGCATTGAAGAATTGCTCAACACATGCCTTTTGAGTGGAATATTTAAATCAAAGAAAAGTATTGGTAAGAAAGGATATAATAATGCTAGTTTAATCAGCCTAAGAATTTTTAAACTAATCATATATAATTACTATGTATTCTATATTACTATATATACTATATAATAGCACTATAATATATACTATATATTATAATATTATAATATAATATAAAAGAATACTATAATTCTTACTATATTACTATATAGACTATAATTATAATATATTCTAGACATTTAGTCAATGTTCTCAACAAATACTTGAGTTAGTGACAGGTTAAATTCATTATGCTATCCTTTCTCCTGAATGTAATGCATTATACACATAATACAATATCCATACAGTCAATTCTCCTTGAATTTTCATCATGAATTTTACAATTCTGATTTCCTCTAATATTTTTGCTATGTTGTCCACTTGTAAAACAATAACAATGAAACATATAAATGAAGTGTTTAGGTTATGTTTAAATACTAGAATAAGCTGGATGCTGTTGGCTCACTCCTGTAATCCTAGCTAATCAGGAGGCTGAGATCAGAGGATAGTGGTTCAAAGCCAGCCCGGCATGAAAGTCACTGAGACTCTTTCTCCAATAAACCACCAGAAAAACAGAAGTGGTGCTATGGCTCAAGTAGTAGAGTGCTTCCTAGAACTGAAGAGCTGAGGGAGAGCACCCAAGTCCAGAGTTCAAGCCCCACGACCAACAAAAATAAATACATAAATAAGCAAATAAATAAATACAATACATACATATATAAAATACTGGAATATTTAAAACAACACTTTAAGAAAAAAATAAATTAAAGTTGTCAGGCTAATCGCCATGCTTACTCAAATCAACATGGAATTATTAGACTAAAAATAATATAATAACAAATGAACAAAAGAAAATCTATTTAAACTTTATCTTATCTTTATTCTTTACCATATAGAATATGCTAAAAGAAATAAAGCAACAGAAATATTGTTATTAATTACTAATAGCTATCAGACCATGATATAAATATCTTGAAGTCACAAATTAACTTCTTTTTATAGCTTATGGAATGTATTCAAAGCTGGATTCAGATAATCCTTCTGTTTTCCCTGTTTATAATAGTTACCACTCCTCTAATCTACAGCTTTACTATGTGACTCTGTTCTATTACTTTGTTTTTCATTGAGTAGGTTAATGCTAAAAAAGTTCTCAAGTCCATTAGTCTGCTTTAATCTTTATTTTAAATTTGTTTTTCAGCATAGAAGGGAATAAAAATTATTAGCATAGAACTTCACTATCCTTACAAATAATTATAAATCATGAACTATATAATTATGTTGTCTATCATATACATGATTACATATAATCATGTATTTTGATGTTAATAACCCAAGTGAATATTTCTTACATGGATTATAGCTATAAGAACAGCTACTGAATGTGTATAAAAAACACACTCTACAGCCAGGCACTGATGGCTCACACCTGTAATCCTCACTACTCAGGAGGCTGAGATCTGAGGATGGCAGTTTGAAGCCAGTCTGGGTAAAAAAGTCCTTGTGAGACTCTTGTCTCCTATCAGCAACTTAAAACCCTGAAGTGGTACTGTGGATCCAAGTGGTAGAGTGCTAACCTTGAGCCGAAGAGCTCAGGGACAGCATGCAGACTCTAAATACAAGCCCCACAATCGACAAATTAAAACAACAACAACAACAAAATAAATATTCCTGTGAAATTGAGACTTCATAGCCTTAAAATAATTAATTCTCACAACATCAAAGACAAAATTTGTTTATCAAAAAGAAAGAAATTTGGAGAAGTGTTATAATATTACTTTCTGAGTGTATGACAATACTCATTAGTTCTAGAATTAGATTTAGAATGTGAATCCAGATTTGCAGTTGCAGTAGGAAAGTATTTGTTCGAGGATTTAAGATTATTTGAAATGATTATGTTCAGCATTCTGGACAGGATCATATGCTTTGTCATAACTGTTGAGTGAAGTGGACTAAAATTTTTGAATGAATCTGGAACATTGGTAAATTTCATTATTAAGTGACAAATTCAGTCTCATTCTGCTTTATTCTACTTCCTCTTGTATTTCTCACCCTCGGGGTGGCATTTTTCTCCAGCTTACATTCATCATTTCCTGACCCTTTCAGCCTAAACCCATGCACTACATTTCATATTCATGGGAGAACTTAAGTTAATTGTGAAAGGTCATGCAAATGATGAGATAAATAGATACTTTGTAGCTAGACCAGGCAGCCTATGACTGGAATAAAAACACCCCGAACACTCAGTCAGGAGGATTGTGAGTTTGAGGTCAGTCAATGCACATTTAAAAAACATGGAGGTAAAGGTGAAAGAAAGAGAAAGAGAGAGAGAAGAAAACATAGAAGGACAGTTTGCTACAGGAATTGGCTCATGGGATTTTGGAGGCTGAGAGCCCTGACAGACTTTTGACTGCTAGCTGGAAAGCCAGTGGGCCTAGCAGCATGGATAATACCTTGGTTACACAACCAAGGAACCCAATGGCTTTGCTTTCAGTTTAAGGATAAAGCATGAGAAATTGCACAATTGTAGATGCAATTTTGTACAGAGAACCAAGTGTTTTGAAGCACAAAATAAGGAAGAAAAACATGTTCCATCCAGATCGACAGAAGAATAAAATGTGCTCTGTCCATGCGTTTATTTACCTTATTTGTTCTTTTGTATCACTCAACCAGTAACACCAGGCTACACTCGTTGAGGTTGAAACTTCCTTAGTAAGACCATTGATTCAAATACTGTAATATACTAGTTAGATAGGCTTTACTTTTTTTTTTTTTTTTTGTTGGTCGTGGGGCTTGAACTCTGGGCGCTCAAGGCGAGCGCTCTACCACTTGAGCTACAGCGCCACTTCCGGTTTTCTGGTGGTTTATTGGAGATAGGAGTCTCACAGTCTCTCCTGCCCGGGCTGGCTTTGAACCGCGATCCTCAGATCTCAGCCTCCTGAGTAGCTAGGATTACAGGCGTGAGCCACCAGCGCCCGGCATAGGCTTTACTTTTTATTTGTGATCGTTTAATCCAGCAAAGGTAACTTCTAAGCCATCTTAAGGGTGATTTTTTTTGTATGAATGTGAGAAAAGTGGAAGACTATCTCATTTATACATCTTGTGGTATGGACACTCTTTTTCCACATCCTACTTAATAAGTCTACTGTTTTCATGTCTATAGTATGTGAATTTTGGATTATAGAAATATCTAGCTATGAACTATTTAAAGAGGTAAATGCCCTGTGTTGCAAGTCATTTACATGAAAATGACTGATTCTCAAAGAATGTTTTATGAAATAATTCCTCACATCTTCCCATATTCACTCTTATTCCTGAAGGAACTATGCAGGGTCAGTACAGGATATCATAAATGACATAATTAACTCCTTATCATAGAAAGATACATCTGCTCTGGTTGTGTAAAATGGCAATTGAATTTCATGTGGTAAGTTCAATCTCACTTAGTACTCATGTACTATTCTATCTTCTATCTTAAATCACCTGCATAGGCTTATAGTAAATGAAACAAATTGAAGCCTCATCTGCCATATATAATTTTAGAAGCAATGTAATTTTCCATGGAGATGAGATTGGGAAATGAGTTCATTATAAGTCTCCTCTCATTTACCAGAGTTGATAACTTACAGCCTAGCTATACTATATGAAATATATACAGTTACAGCACTATAAAAAACAAACACATAGCATTAACATATTTAAATCTGTTTTACCATCAGCATTGTCTGACCAATTCACCTTCATCTGCTTCTACATACTATCAATTTATTAAGTATTTGGAGACATAAGTAAAAGGAAAAAGAATGACTTTTATGGTATTTTTTTCTTTCTTTTCTTTTATTTCTTTTTTTTGGTTGCAGCGCTTGAACTCTATCCCTCAGCTCTTCAGCTCAAGGCTAGTGCTCTACCACTTGAGCCACAGCACCAGTTCCGGGTTATTGGTGGTGTATTGGAGATAAGAGTCTCACAGACTTTCCTGCCTGTGCTGGCTCTGAACCTCGTTCCTCAGATCTCAGCCTCCTGAGTAGCTAGGATTACAGGTGTGAACTACCAGTGCCCAGCTGGTATTTCTTTTAGAAAATACAAGTACAGACTTCTGTGACACATGGAATCCATATTCATTTATGATTAATGTTAAGGGAAGGTGAATATAACTTCTTATCTATTTAATTTAGTTATATTCACTATATGTGATCAATCATAAGGAAAAGTTACTATTTTGGAGCTGATCTAATCAAAGTATTTTAAAAAGCTTCCTAGGGAATATATTAAGTACACTCCATTAGTGACTTGTCAGGAGATCAAGCCCATTAAACTTTTGTAAAATATTTCTGGTGTTCTAGGTAGAGACAAACTCATTATAAGTTAATTAGTATGTATTTTGCAAATAAACACAATTTTTATTATTTTCAGAAATTAAGTCATTCATAAAAGTGGTTTATATAAAACATGTTTAAGTAATTTGTTCATTCTTCTGTGACATTCTTCATAGACTAAATAGGCATCACTATTTTTAATAATTTCAACACATTCTGTCAAATACACAAAACACCACAGTGGTAATTGGGACAGAAATAGAATGAGAGTCTCTCTGCCATTTAAATTTTTAGTAAAATATCATAATAAAATTAAGTACATACTTGAGTCATGCTAGGTAATCATGTTTTACATTTTAACACCAGAGGCAGCAAATAATCTCAATTATCCATGATGACCAATCATTGACTAACTTTGGAATTTTCATAAAGGACAACTAATTTCACCAAATGAGCAATAATTATGACCACTGAACAAACAAATGCTTAGTTTGAAAATATTTATCCAAGAGGCACTTTTCATCGTATATTAAACCTTTATACTATATATTCTTATGTGAAAACCCTAGCAACATAGACTCCAGAATATCTAATGGTATAATTAATACATTCTTATTTGTACTGAAGTACAATCACATGTATCCAACTAAAGAAATAATGTGGTTATTAATTTGAAGTTCTTATTTCAAGAAGAGTGTGCTTGAAAGAGTAATTATGGTAAAAACATTGCTGATATTTTCTTTCCTGAAGTTACCAACGCCATTTGAATGCTGTATCCTGTCTGCATTTTTCTCTTCAGAAACATCTAGTTTTATCCTCTATATAACCATTTTTAATTTCAATTTATTAATTATTTTTATACAAATCTTCATGAACATTATAAAACATATTGTTTCTCATCCCAATGGAAAAATTCTCCTTCCATATCTTTTCTTGTATACATACATATTCACCTGCTAAACTAAAAATAAAATTCCCATGGATATTTTTTCTATTAAGCTGGAAAGAGGAATTCATCTCTATTTATAAAGTGGAAGTAGTTAATTTGTGCTTCTCTTTTGTAATTCTCCTATTCCCCACATTAGATTCTTTAGTAATTCCTATAATCCCTATTTAAAAAAATAACATCAAACTTTCCACATCTTACTACCCCTTAGCTTTCACAGACACAGTGAGTAACATCAACTGTCTAATCCTTGCTAATTCCATGGCCTCCAAACTGGTTTTCCAGCTCACTGACTTCATTTCTTTTGTCTGTCACCAGCCCAGCAAGCTATTGAACACAGAAGCTCTCCTTCAGTTTCTCTAATGGCATTAGACAACTGACAATACCTTCCTAGTCTAAAAGGCTTCTAGACTCTGAAACTTTCAAATGCTGAGCTTGTCTTCTCCTAAACGATCTTCACTTGTTCATTTGCTCTCTCTTTTTTTAATTTATTTTTATTTTTTATTTTTTATTGTGAAAATACTGTACAGAGGGGTTACAATTACATGGGCAAGATAGTGAGTACATTTCTTTTCTTTTTTTTTTTTTGGTCCAGTGTGGGGCCTGAACTCTGGGCCTGGGCGCTGTCCCTCAGCTCTTCAACTCAAGGCTAGCGCTCTACCACTTGAGCCACAGCACCATTTCCGGCTTTTTTTCTTTTTGCTTATGTGGTGCTGAGGAATCGAACCCAGGGCCTCAGGCATGCAAGGCAAGCACTCTACCACTGGGCCACCTTCCCAG
>NW_012267224.1:14541769-14555150 GCF_000151885.1 Dipodomys ordii
CCACTTATTTATTGGGCAGTTGTTTCTTTGAGGATTTGTTGTTGGGGGATTTAATTTTTTGAATTCCAAGTATATTTTATATATGAGACCCTTGTCCGTTGTATAGCTAGTGAAGATCTTCTCTATTGATCTTGCTAGCTATGTCCTTTGCCAGTCAGAAGCTCTGCAACTTCATGCTTCATTTGCTCTTTCTTGTGAAGTATAGTTTCACTCAGTTCTGCATATTCACACTTGTTTGTTTGCTTACTTTTCCCCCTGTACACTCCCCTTCTCTTTACTTTTGGCAAAACTAGTATTTGAACTCAGGACTTCAAACTTGCTAGAGAGGAGCTCTACTCTTAACTGATTCCTACAATCATTTTCTTTCCTTTTGTTTTAATGATAAAATGATAAAGTGTTTGTTTCCTCTCTGCCTGGAATGCCTGTGAAAAGAGGTGGTCTTAGTTTAGGTTTCAGTTCATGGAGGGGAGGACAGGTGCTTGCTGTTGTGTCTATTTCCTGTCCTGTGAGATGGGATCTTGCAGTTTTCTCTGTCAGCACTGAACAGGAGCCATGCCCCACCCCCGTCTTAGCACCCTACTTAGTTTAGGATGGCAGGTTCATTCCACTACACACTGTTATTAGTTGAGGAGTGATCTCATGACCTTTTCTGCTGAGATGGTTGCAAACCATGATCCTCCTCTTCTCAGCTTCCCAATTAGTAATTGCTAACTTGGGTGGGCCACCAGCTCCCAGCTTAATTGCTTTGAATATTATGAAATATGTGACTAGTTCTCTCATTTGTCTCTTTCAACATTTGTCTTCCAGTTCTCCAGCTAACTGAAAGGGACCCTAGCAACTTATCAGTGGTCCTGTTAGGGTCTCTATCTCCTTTCTCTCCATTGGTTTCTCTATAGAACGCATTCCCTTTTAACAGGCGTCACATTTATTTTACTGAATCACACATACCACTCCATGAAGGTAGTTATAGTGGACACTCAAGAAATATTAAGTCACAGTCAGTTTTCAAACCTTGTTGATGTCCTTTCATATGTGTGAGACAGATTCACAGTTTTTCCCTTCTGATTTAAAGTTGCATTCATTTTTCTGGAATCTGCTGAACAACTAACAGGGAACTGAATATATGTTTAATAAGTTATATGTATATGAAACTATATATTTTAAATTTCTCTTATGTTATTAAAGTTAGAAGTAATGCTTGGCATCAAGGGAAATCTCTTTTTATTTCTTTCTCGGTAAAATAAAATGTGAAATAATTTATTTCTATAATAAATTTTAAGGATTGAAATTAATCTCCATCAACAAAAATGTGGCAGGAAAGTTAAAATGTTTATGATCTCTTTTAAAGACATCTTCACAGCAAAACAGAGCACATAGCTTTGCTGAGGGCAACAAAATGTTATATCACAGAGTCTAAGAGGTAAACAGTGGAAATGTCCTTTTTGCCCTGGAGAGGATACGAAAATAATAAAACAAAAATCAAGCATGGTGTGAATTGGCTCATTGATCGCTACATCTTTTTATTCTTAATGTTATTTTTTTCCAATATAGTGAGGCATATTTTTGGTATAACTGTGTTCATTTGTAGAAAATGGATATAACTCTGTTGCTTTTAAATAGGTTTCTTACTCTTGTCAGATCTTTTTTTTTACATGCTATTAAACTATGTGAGTAAAACTTCATACAATAGCCAGAATCAAGATTTTATTTATTTATTATTTGATGTGTCAAAAAATCAGGAATGCAGAATAAGCTGAAATATCAGAGAGACAATTCAGATCCTTGGCCTGAAGGGTATTTGTAGCTCTGTCATTTAGTGCATCTTGGAACACAACAAGAAATAAGCATGTAAATAATTTATTGTATCACAGCTTTTGTTTGATCTATTTGGATATTTCAAATAATACTCTATTACCACTTCCAGAAATTTTTACATTTTCTTGAAATAATCACTCAGTATTATGATATTCTTAGGTCTCCTGGGCTTATTTTCACTGTGTAAATGTGATGGTTTCTGTGATGTAATTGTTTTTATCAAACAAGAATATATTCATAATTCATAGGAGACTAAATGGAGTGAGTTCATCTCTGCTCTTGTCTGCTGAATATGAATAACCTTAAAAACCACAACTTTCCTTCTAGAAAATTCTCATATGTAACATTGCCACCTGACTGACTGGCACAATGTTGATAAATACATTTCTTATCTTGTTATTATCAGAGATAGGCAAGAGTAAATGAAGACATTTTCTAATAGAATAGTTTTGTACATTGAATGCATTCTGTGTCTACTTACCACATTTTAAGGATTATTTTTTCATGCAGAATGATATTGTTTCTGTATCAGGATGGAGAAATAAACATTCACAACTTGTGGAAATGAATTGGGAGATCTATATGGAAACATCACATGGAGACATACAACATGTCACCTGAATGCCACAGGTGTTGTTTGTAATCACATGGTCAGCGAATTTTGTAACTTCATTCATTTACAGCACTGTGTCATGATAGTTGGTCAAGTATTATTCTAGGTATATTTGTGAAGACAAGGGATGAAATTAAATTGATGGCTTTTCCAAAAAGCACATGTGTGAGGAGGCCTCATCCAATCAACTGAACTGTATAGTAGAAAATTAAACATAGCTCCTGTGGGCATGAGATATTTTCCCAGCAGAATCCATTTAAACTTAAAGGCAACCATGCAACATGTGTTTGTTACTTTTGTTTCTGTCATCCAAATACACACACACACACACACACACACACACACACACACACACACACACGCACTGTGTATCCACTAACACAAAGGGACCAGGCAGTAGCTTTTGTTTTTACAAAAATTTTCTCTCTTCTTTCCTTCCTTCCTTCCTTCCTTCCTTCCTTCCTTCCTTCCTTCCTTCCTTCCGTCCTCCATGCAACGGGTGTTTCTTACATTTGTTTCTGTCATCTAAATACACACACACACACACACACACACACACACACACACACACACTGTATATCCACTAACACAAAGGGACCAGGCAGTAGCTTTTGTTTTTGCAAAAATTTTCTCTTTTCCTTCCTTCCTTCCTTCCTTCCTTCCTTCCTTCCTTCCTTCCTTCCTTCCTTCCTTCCTTCCTTCCTTCCTTCTCTGTCCTCTTCATTTCCTTTCCCTCCCCTCCCCTTTTATCTTTTCTTCTTCCTTTCTTTCCTTCCTTCTGCTGATCTATCCTTCCTTTTTAGCTTTCAAACTTTGGTCCCCCACTTCCTAGGCAGGTAGTTTATTTTTCAGCTACATCTTCAGCATGTGTGTGTGTGTGTGTCTACAGTTGAAACATCTGCATGCCATTCAGGGAATTACTTGGACCAAGGTCTTCCTAATTTATACTTCCAGCCCTAGGCATGATAAAGGACTCTTAACAATGTCCAGGTTTTTCTCATTGAAATGGAGCTTCAAGGACTTTTTCAGCATGGCCTGTCTAAAACCATCATCCTCCCAATCTCAGCATTCAGCATAAATCTAGGATGGCAAGGACAGGCATGTATCGCTGTGACCAGTTATGGTGTGGGAAGAGGTCTCCTCCTGAACTTTTCTGCTTGGGCTAGTCTCAAACCACCATGCTCTTATTTTCAGGATTACAGGCATGAACAACTTGTGCCCAGCTTTAAATTTCTTAAAGGTTCAGTTTTATGCTTTCGGTTCAGTCCTTATGCTTATAAGGACTCTACCATGTAAGATGTCTATGATCAGAGAAATTTGCTAGCTTAACTTTTGTCCTTTTTCAGATTTTATAAATTCTATTTACCAAATAGTTTAGCCTAGTAATAATAGCTTAACTTTTGTCCTTTTTCAGATTTTATAAATTCTATTTACCAAATAGTTTAGCCTAGTAATAATGAATGGAATATACAGTACCATGAAATAGAGAGAACAATATCATGTTATTTTGTGAGCTTGATGATATACAACGTGATGTACAAGCTCAGACCTGTGTAGCACAAGAAAGATGATCATTTCATAAAGCGATTATGCTAGCCTCTATGCCCTGAGGTATGGTGTGAGACAGGACCATGGTAAATAGTTTCACAAAGTATATCTCTTTGTTTTAAGGTGCCATAAGAAGTTTTATATCAATAAAATCAACACTGAAAATTGTTTGTTTGTTTTGCATAGATGAAAGGAAAGATCTTACTTACATGGAAGTAAAATTCATGTGCATTCAATTGTGGATAATCTTTTCAAGTTGATTTAGTATCTGGTCCACGGTGAAAGGGGAAATGGAGACTGATGCTGGCTTACCACTAAGAGTCGTAATGCCCTTCTCAAGAACTCAGAAGCTCACCTACATCCTGTGTTTTGGATGAACTAAAGTAGACCTGCCCCAGATGCTAAGCCTGCCTTTGTGAATGAAAGCCCATGTCATCAAGACTGTGGACAGATCCCATCCTGACACTATTGGTTTTTGGTTTTTTGGGTTTGTTTTTTGTTTCACAATTGACAGTGAAAATATTGTTGTGATAGGAGAGAGAGCTGGTAAACAGCACCTTCCTTAATCATTTGTACAAGAATATGTAGCTCTGTTTCCACATCAGATGCTTTGGTTATCACTACATATCAATTGTACATTGTGGGAGATTCATTGTAATATATTTATAAATGCCTGTATTTTGATTAAAAGGGCTTTTATTCTTTTTACATATTCTCCATTTCTACTCACTAGCATTTGTTTTTTAATCTTCAAATCTTGATTCTTCTAATTTATATATATATATATATATTTATTTATTTTATTGTGAAAATACCATACAGAGGGGTTACAATTACATGGGCAAGGTAATGAGTACATTTCTTATCAAGCATTGTTGTCCCCTCCTTTGCTTCCCCATCCCATCCCTTCCCATCCTCCCCCCACTGCCATGCCAATGTTGTAAAGTTCCTTTTTCCAGATAACATCTTGTACAACTCTTTGTTGCAAGGGGTCACCTGTATCCCTATTTAAACAATTTGTTTTTTCCCTTCCCCTTCACAAATTATACCAACATCAAATACAGTGAAAACAGTTTATACCATAGAAGAGGGACATTCAAAGCAACCAAGAAATATCTTATAAATATGTTAGAAACAATAGCAAGAAAGAAAATATATTACTTCACCCAGTAAGCCATCTTCTATTGTCCAAAAGTCTATGCATTTCTCAGCTCAGCCAAATTCTCCTTCCAAAAACTGCCAAAAGCCAGGATCAATCCACTACTGTTGGCAGAGGGAAGGATTTTCCTCAGTCCTGTTGTTGGAACACTGATGTGTTGTATCACCAGTGGTCAGATTCTACACCTGGATTCTCCATATACCATGTCTAGATGGAGCCGTTAATTCCGCAAACCCACCTTTGATTTTTGTTGTTGTTGCTTGCTTGTTTGTTTGATTTTTATTCTTTGGCAGTTGTCAGAAGGAATGGCATTGCACAACTGTAGTGAAGTTCATTCTGTTTGTGCTTTCTACACCTGCTGATGTCATTTCTTATGTTAAATATTTTAAAATGGGTGATGAACTACTCAGGGCCAGCCCAATTTGTCATTAGTTGAGTCTGACAGAAGTATGTGTTTGTGATGGAAAGTTCTGCATGCATTGTTTATTATTGCCTGATGATTAGGCATTCTATCTGTACCAGAATCTAGCAGTGTGTTAAAAGACCATTAGAATGATGTGCATGTACAGATGGCCTGGTTTTGCTCCAGAACATGAGCAATCTGTGCTGTGAATCTTCTACAAGGGCTTGCCAGAAATTCATGCAGTGTCTTTTTCTAGCTCTTATACCTTTAATTGAAAAGGTCTGTTCATGTTACTGTGAGCCAAGAGGGAGGGTTGCTTAAATTGTAACCTTGACTTGGTTTCTGAATTTTTCTCTCTGGAAAAACACTCAAAATAATTGTGATCCTGAATCCAACTGCTCTCAAATTATGTCTGTGCTTCCCTTTCTCCATTGTAATGTGCCTTAAGCAAATGCCTATAGGTCATTTTGGAATGCCAAAAATCAATGCCCCATAAACTTTTCATAATATTGGAAAATCCTTCCACACAGGTGGATAGTATATTTATCTGAGTGTCTGAGAAGTGTATCAATAATCTCTATTTTATTAACTAATATTTCTCTCTCTCTCTCTCTCTCTCTGTGTGTGTGTGTGTGTGTGTGTGTGTTCAACTGTATTCTATTACTTATCTATCTTTTGCTAACACATTTTTGCCCTGGTTCTCCATATTCAATCAATGGTCTTTATAGACTCCTGTGAATCAGTGCCGCTATCTATCATTCTAGCTTTGTTTCCCATTGTGTGGATTTCACTTCAGCTGTTTAAACAAGCTCTGTCAACTACTATCACTAGAACCCTATCACCCATATAGATCATCCTTACTCCATTACATGGTTTTAATTTCTAGCTCATCCCTTTATATTAAATCCTCAAGGCAAATGCCTTCATGAAAATTCATCCCTTCTTTGCTTGGCAACTGCAATCATTTCCAGGTCTCCTGAAGAGCAATTCAAATGCTATTTTTTCTTGCATATGCACTGGAGCTTTTTATGATAGACACTTGTCTCATATTTATAATCCTTCCATCACCTGTCTGCTACAACAGGTTTAGCTCTACTTCATGCAATGTGAGTCATCACTTTTCCTGTGCTTGCAATAGGGATCTAAATTCTCTTCTATACCCGGCTTCTGGAAACTGAATCACATGGTAAGGGAATAAGCTCTTTCTAATCGGTCTAATATTCCAGCTCTTTATATCTAACATTCTGAAATTATACTTCTAACCATTGTCTAATTTACTTTGGGGTTATATTCACCTAAATCATACAATCCATTTGGAATCTAATCTTTGTTTTACTTTAGTCAGTACATGCTTTTCTTATATAGGCTGAACTAAGAAATTACCTTAATCATTGGTCAGTTGTTAGGAGAAGTAGAAAATATTCTGAAAAGCACAATGTTTTGTGAGGCCTGGATTTATTTGAGACCTATTAAAATCTTCAGGAAAGGGAATCGTTCAAGAGGGGAAAGAATATTCAGTCTATGGATGTCTCCATGTAGACTCTTTCATTTCTTGCTAAGTCATGTTCCTATTTTTGGTACAGGAAAAAAAAAAAGGTCAGTCATGGGGCTTGAATTCAGTGCTTAGGCCTGGTCCCTGAGCTCTTTTGCTCATAGCTAATGCTCTACCACAATGTCAGGTACAGGAAAATTTTCCAGACTGAAAATATAGTTTTCTGTGAGTATTACTTACTTGCAAATATATCTTTTGTTGACTGATATCTGCCACTGCATTCAGGAAGATACATGCGTTTGAAAGGATCCACGAAGCTCTATTTTCTCAATTTGTTTTAATATATACCATAAGCTTTTCTCAGGATGCTGATGGCACTCAGCAACATGCGTTTAATACCATCGTGTAATAGTGCTTATTACCATGGGTATAGAGCACTAACTGTATACCTATGTATCTAAATCACAGAGTCTACAAAATCACAGTATCCTACAAGAATTCATCCATCTGCCATCAATGATGGTGTCCTCACTACTATCGACCCAGTATATAATCTATGGCTGAAACTCAGGTCATGGGTGCTGTCCCTGAGTTTTTGTGTTCAAGGCTAATACGCTACCACTTTGAGCCACAGCACCACTTCCTGTTTTCTGATGGGTTAACTGGAGATAAGATTCTCATGCACTTTCCTCCCTGGATTATTTCAAACTGTTAACTCAGCCTCCTGAGTAGCTAGGGATACAGCTGGGAGACACTGGTGTCTGCCTTCAATTCTGCTTTCATCTTATGCACCTGACAGATCAAGTGTCAAAGGCATCCAGTAATACTAATAACATGATAACAATATAATCAAGTTCTTAGCTTTATTTATTTATTTATTTATTTGTTGGTCGTGGGGCTTGAACTCTGGGTTTGGGCAGTATCCTTCAGCTCTTCAGCTCAAGGCAAGTCCTTTACTGCTTGAGGCACAGCGCCACTTTCAATCTTCTGATGGTTTATTGCAGACAAGAGTCTCACGGACTTTCCTGCCGGGGCTGGCTTTGAACTATGATCCTCAGATCTCAGCCTCCTGAGTAGCCAGGATTACAGGATTACAGGCGTGAGCCACTGGCACCCAGCCTTAGTTTTATTTTTGTATGTGTGTTCATCCTAAAGATTGAACTCAGGACCTCACACTCTTGTTTAAATCTTTTTTTTTTTTTTTCATGGCAGGTAATCTACCACATAAGCCATACTTCCATTTTCATGAGATTTTGGAATTTTAATTGCTCTAATGTATGGATAATTCTAATTAATTCTAGATAATTCTAATTAATATTAAGTACAGATAATCTAGGCATGTATACATTGTATTATAAGTTGAATTTTGCATTGAAATATATATGCTACTCTGACTTTACTCATTTCACATATGTATAAATTAAATTTATTTATGGTAGTTATGTTCTTATGTGGAAATAAAACCTGTTAATTGTTCAAAAGAGTATGTCATTAAAATTCTTCTTTTTGTTTAACATACTGCTGTCAGTTTGAATTTATATATATTTGTGTGTGTGTGTGTGTGTGTGTGTGTATTTATATATCCACTGGACCTGTATGCGTCTCCATATAGGTTACATTATAGATCTAATTTCCACAGATTAAAGTGAATATGTACTCTGAGCCTAACTTTCATCAACTTATATGAATTAGTGTAAAGCCAACCTTAAAGTTGATATTTCTTTAGGATCTATAGAGTTTGGGGAACTCTTCTCTTTTGCCTTCTTTCCATCAGTTTCTGGCTAGGAAATACCCTTTTGTCTCATTTATTCTAGTGCAACTGTTTTCCCAACAACTGGGTGAGCTATTTCTTAGCAACAAACAAACAAAAAATTAATATCAGGACATTACTATGGAACTTAACACAATTGAAACAAATAGTTCCTAGTAAAAGTAGATTCTTCTTCTAACATTTCAGTGTTTATTTTCTGGAGTATGGTTCTTTGCTCATTCTTTCTAAGAATATTCTTTGGTTTTCATGTCTTAATCTTGGAAACACAACTACTACCCCTGAGTCAAACAGAAACAGGGTTATAAGAAGTATGTTTAGATACTGAAGCACCCTGGCTTTAATATGGTGATATCTTATTTAAGGGATATTTATCTCTTGTGAACTCTAAACACAAGAATTAGTGTTAGTTGAATGTCAATAATTTAGACATTATAGGTATTTCACAAATCCCACAGTAATCAAGTCATATATCAGTCAAAAAATGTGTTGTTTTTAATTACTGAAAAATAAAAGATTTCATTTTTTTTCACTTTTGTCTTAACCCAACACAGTCAGTTGATAAGTATGAAAAAAATCGATGCTTCAGAAAATGGAACACAGTATTGACCATGTACAATTACATTCAAATTTTTAAAGTTAAATGATTATAATAGAGAGTTTAAAGGAAATAGTTTCCAAGTTATGTGTGAAAGAAAAGAAAGAAAATACTCTAGCCCAAACATGCTTTCTATCCAATTGAAAGAAAATGTTAACAATGAAGACCTAGGTAGAGAAGACAAACTGACTCAACATCAATGTGCTACAATTCATATCAGTGTTTATATGGTAATTCAAGTTCTGAGTAGAATACAATGAGTCTGAATTTTGAACATATGATGTACTTTATATGAAATACATATCACTGATGTTGTGTGCATTCAGTAAAATTTTTATAAAGTTAATTGATAAATGTATAACATTATATCTATTAAATTCATATTTCTGATAAAAATGTCACAAATTTTGTTAACTACTGTTTTGAAATTTTCTTAGTAAAATAAAGCTATAGGAAGGTCTGCATTTCTTTTGGGTGTCCAGGAAAGATCTGTACCAGTGCCTTTTCTAGTTTCTAGAGGATGCACACACTTAGGCATCAGTGGCCCAGCAGCCTTGATTTGCAAAGCTAGCAATGCCAAGCAGCCCCCTTCTCATGTTGCATTTTCTCTAGTTTTCACTTTTCTTCTTATGTCTTCCAAATGTAAGGACTATGATGATTAAGGACACTGATCCAACAGGGATAATTCTGGACAGTCTCCCATTGTAAAGTTTAACTGGCTAGCAACTTTAATTCCATTTGTAATGTTAAATAATTTCCCTTTGTCACCAAAACTACTATGTATTCTTACCAATTGTAGAAATACGGATATTTTGGAGAGTGCTATTTTGCCCATCATTGGGAATTATCATTCACTCTATATATTCACGGGATATAGAATTCTGTTTGCAATTTCACTTGGCAGTACATATTCTCTAATGCTAACATGCAAAGAAAACAGTGAATGCATAGTGAACCATCGTTTTTCAAGTCAAAATATTTGAATTTCTGAAAGAAGTTTAACAGAATGAAATTAATTTAACTCTGGCTACTTCTATCTATACACATATACTGTCATAGACAACACACATAAATGAAAATTCTTTGATTTATTATTGTGAAATTTTCCTGTATTATTTGATTAAATGGTACAAGAAGCAAGATGATAATATTTGTTCCAGTCTTGGAAAGAAAAAGTTTTGATATTTATTGTCATCAATCAGTAGTCTTCTTAACTACCATTACTATTATTCCACATTCACCTGCAGGTGAGACATTCAAGAAGGAAATCATTCTGAAGAAAGAATGGTACTAAATTTCCACAACATTCTTTAACTCAATGCATTTATGAGTTCTGACAATTTGTCAACTCTTTTTATGCTGTAGGCACACATGGCTAATATTTATCATGACATATACAGAAGAAAAGTGCTTAGTGTTACAGTTTCCATATAATTTTAATAACATTTTTCAAGAGGGAGAAATTTGCAAGTTAAATGTCTAGATGTATAATCTCAGTCCCTCTAAAAGACATATTAATTTTCCAAATTGGATGCACTTAATTAATTATGTTCAATGGGGTTAGGGAAGAGGAAATAGCTTCAAATGTAAATGCAAGTTTAAATGAGTTAGAAACAGTAAAAAACCATATCAAAAATGTTTTTATAGCTACTAATGTTTTAAAATACAAGATTAATGTTTAAACCAGAATACAATTATTTTAAAAATATGAAGCAACATTCAGTATCTGAAATAAAACTAATAAGTGCAAATGCATAAGCAAATTGCTAGTAGGTTCTTAATTCAGTCACATTTTCAGCATTAATGGATCTGCAACTAGGCTAGTGGGAGAAGTAAATTATATTTAGCTTTAATCAGAAATTATGTTTTCTGGATGTTGTAATACTTTAAGAGCTAGTGTAGTTAAATATAGCTTGTAGAAAGTCTACTCATCTCTAGTTTACTTATAAGATTTACAAAAATTCTTCTGAAATTAACCATTTTTCTGTGCTTTGGCAGTAATCATCAGAGTGCTTATAAAGTATAAATGTTTTATACAATAATGACAAAGACTTACATACTCCATACTCTAGTAATACATTATATAATTACATAATTTCAAATACATAATACAGACATAGTAACTAAATTACAACAGTATAATTACCAAACATTCTAGAAAGTATCTGTTCAGTGAAATAGCAGACTAAGATCCACATGGCTACAAAGGAAATGAAATTTTAGTCATACATATTAATATAAGTAGATATACCTATATACCTCATATGGCTTGAAGAAAGTTTAAATACCACATGGTAAAATTATAAAAATACAAGTAACATGTATTAAAGATATAATAAGATAAACTCAAAGACCTATGTTATAAAGCACAATGTAAGATATGTTTCATGCAGATTAGTCCTACTAGATGAATCAGGAAAGCTAACACAGTACTTTAGAAACATAGGATCTCTTTTGCTACTTTTGTAAATCAATTACAACTGAGAATTAATTTTCAATTACTATTCACTGTAGCATTCCTTTCACAAGATAATTAGTATTCCTGATTTTATTATATACATTATTATACTTTCTTAAGTTTCACAGCACAGAAAGTTTAATGTGTGCCTTGAAAAGTCCTTCAGTTTATCTCTCTCCAATAGAACATTTTAAATTCATATTCTAATAGCATTTGTTAAAAAAAATACAACACCAGCTTCTCAAAACCTCTTCCTTGCATGACTAAAGGCTCCCAAATTCTACTCTGAAAAGGCTATAGTATTTGTTCCTTGACATTTTCAAAGTTCATGTGATCCTGAGAAATGATTAAAGGTTATTTCCAGAGCATATTCTGATGACAATTCCCCTGGTCTGCTATAGTTCATATGTACCAAGGAATGTATTGTTTTAAGAATTTTTATTTTTTACTTTATCTTGAAAAGTAAAATTCTTTCTTTTTTTAACTGGTTGGAGGTTGAATATTTTCCAGTAAGGTTTATTTACATGTACTTTGACTTAAAAATATTTTGCAATGCTTGGTAAGAAATGTACGCATTTTCCTGCCCATGCAATTGTAACCCCTCTGTACAGTATGTTCACAAATAAAATAAAATTAAATTAAAAAATATTTTCTTTCTAACATTTTCTTTTACTTTTGAACCACTGAAATACACATCAAATCTGAATAAAAAGCCTAAAAATATAGAATCTAAAAGTTACCTTGGAATATATTAACAGGCTTTACATAATGTAAAACTCAGAGTCCATCTTATACTTTGGATGATTGTAGTCCAAATATACATTGTATTTTTTTTGCACCCTAATCTGATACACTATATGCCTACATTTGAAAATTTTGATTAAAAATATACCTAAAGATGTTTCCATTTACGTTTGACATTTAGTTAGTATAATTATGCATGTAAATGTGAATAAAATTTCTAAGTATTCTTCATGATGTGGGGTGATGTAGTCAGGATTATAGAAACCTCAAGTCTGTTTAAACACCAACTACCTTTTACCTAGTTTTGTTCTATTTTTTTTGTTGTTTGTTTGTTTGTTTGCCATGCACTTTGAGTCAGAACTTGGGTGATGTTCTTGACTCTTCCTTCAAGGCTAGTGCTCTACTACTTTGAGTCACAACTTCTGTTTTCCAGGTGGTTAATTGGAGATAAGTCTGAAAGACTCCTTCCGGATCTGGTTTCCAACTACAATCTAGCATCCGGAACAGCTAATATTACAGGAGTAAGTCACGGGTGCCTGGCAAAGCGTTTTTTATTTCTTTTCACTCTTTTTTTCTCTCTTTCTTTCATTCTTTCCTGCCTTCCTGCCTGCCTTCCTGCCTGCCTTCCTGCCTTCCTTCTCTCTCCATTTCCTCCTTCTTCCCTTCCTCCCTCCCCTCCCTCCTTCTCCCCTCTCCTTCTTCTTCTTCTTCTTCTTCTTCTTCTTCTTCTTCTTCTTCTTCTTCTTCTTCTTCTTCTTCTTCTTCTTCTTCTTCTTCTTCTTC